>NC_141540.1:73347500-73647500 GCF_021556685.1 Rattus norvegicus
TACAAGCCATGTGGCTGTACCTGCTGGCACTGGTGGGCCTGTGGAACCTCCTGCGCTTGTTCAGGGAGAGGAAGGTGGTGAGCCATCTCCAAGACAAATGTCTTCATCACGGGCTGTGACTCGGGCTTTGGGAACCTGCTGGCCAGACAGCTGGACAGGAGAGGCATGAGGGTGCTGGCTGCATGTCTGACTGAGAAGGGAGCCGAGCAGCTGAGGAGCAAGACATCGGACAGGCTGGAGACAGTGATCCTTGATGTCACCAAGACAGAGAGTATTGTGGCAGCCACTCAGTGGGTGAAGGAGCGAGTTGGGAACAGAGGTACCATTTAGATTCCTGCCTGTGTTGTCGGTCTCTGTGTGTGTGAAGGGAAATCTGGTGTAGACCTGAAACGATTCCTGGTGGGCATCAGGGTGGAGGTGGGTTAAGTGCAGACTCTGCCCCTCTCCAGCATATCAGTCCATCCTCGTTCCTCAACACTGAATCCTCCAAGGTGACCCAGGTATAATTGTTACCAATAGCTGCTTGCTAGAGGTTAGCCCACATGTCTACTTTCCCCACTCAGAGCTGGGTCATTTTCTCCTTGAGCCTATGCAGGCCTTACATGTGCTACATGTCCTTTTACGTCTGGAAGGCAGTCTCCTTGGAGTCCACCCATCACCTCTGACTCTTAGAACGTTTCTGCCTCCTCAGCTTCATAGATTTTTTTTAGCCTTTTAGGATTGAGTGTGCCAGAATGCCTCACTCTCACTGTGCAGTTGTATGTCTCTGTGTTAATTACTGTCTATGGCCAGACGGTTTTCCTGATGTAGGTTGATCAAGGCACTGGAGTATGAGTACAGTTAGCAATATTCATTAAGAATCTGTTACTGGGCTGGAGAGATGGCCCAGGAGTTAAGAGCACTGTCTGCTCTTCCAGAGGTCCTTAGTTCAATTACCGGCAACCACACGGTGGCTCACAACCATCTATAATAGGATTCGATGCCCTCTTCTGGTGTGTCTGAAGACAGTTACAGTGTACTCATGAATAAAATACATAAATCTTTTAAAAAAAAGAGTCTTTTTACTGTGTATTCCCTTAGCAGAATAATAAGGTTCAGTTTTCTGATGGCCACATGTGATCTATGGAGTATCAGGTTCATGGAACACGTTATTAGTGTCATTATGGGTTCCATCTCAGAGAGCAGACTTTAAATCTAATGAACAGTGTTTAGGTTACCCCATGACATTGGTGCCTATATTGCACCATATATCTTAAAGGCAGGTCACTGTGGTAGATCATAGGGCTTGGGGTTGGGTAATAGTAATGACTGCTTTTCCCTCTGGGAGTGTACAAAGTATCTGCTTGCACCTGCAGGCTAATCAGTGGCAGTGAAGCTTTTAGTTGGGCACTGGCTGCCTTCTCTCAGTTTGATGACATCAGAAAGTATGACCTTCAGCTTCATTGCTTTACCATCAGCTTGTGAGAGCATCAAGTAGCCTTGGCCATAGGCCTACAGTGGAGGTTGGGAGGGGTATTTCAAAGGTCACTTTTGGGAACACAATGTGACCCATTCCTGGCACTGAAATTTTTACTGTTGGAATCTATTTCTACTTTTATTTCTACTTGGTTTGTCATATTCAAGTAGACTATCATATGGTGGCTCCACTGAAATACCTCTCACATATGTATTTTAGGAAGCTTCTACAGAAGTAGGTTTCCATATGGTTTTTCTTTCTTTTTTTCTTTTAGTTTATATTTTTTAATCTACATTTCAAATGTTATTCCCTTTCCCAGTTTCCCAGACATAAGCCCCCTATCCCATTCCCCTCCCCTTCTTCTATAAGGGTGTTCCCCTCCCCACCCATTCCCCCTTTCCTGCCCCCCTGAGATTCCCCTGCACTGGGGGTCCAACCTTGGCAAGACCAGGGGCTTCTCATTCAATTGGTGCTCAACAAGGCCATCCTCTGCTACATATGCAGTTGGAGCCATGGTTCAGTCCATGTATAGTCTTTGGATGGTGGTTTAGTCCCTGGGAGCTCTGGTTGTTGGAAATGTTGTTCTTATGGTGTTGCAAGCCCCTTCAGCTCTTTCTATCCTTTCTCTAATTCCTCCAATGGGCGTCCCATTCTCAGTTCAGTGGATTGCTGCTAGCATTCGCCTCTGTATTTGACATGCTCTGGCTGTGTCTCTCAGGAGACATCTATATCCGGCTTCTGTCAGTTTTGTTGTCTGTATTTATATGGGCCAGATATAGGGCAGGCTCTGAATGTTCCTTCAGTCTCTGTCCCAAACTTTGCCTCCATATCCCCTCTTATGTATATTTTTGTTCTACCTTTTAAGGAGTGAAGCATCTATCTTTTGATCATCCTTCTTGAGCTTCATGTAGTCTGTGTACACCATGAGTGTATATACTGTGAGTGTATACCATGTGTGTTTTTCTGTGATTGGGTTACCTCACTCAGGATGATATTTTTTTAGTTCCCTCCATTTGCCTATGAATTTCATAAAGTCATTGTTTTTGATAGCTGAGTAGTACTCCATTGTGTAGATGTACTACATTTTCTGTATCCATTCCCCTGTTGAAGGGCATCTGGGTTCTTTTCAGCTTCTGGCTATTATAAATAAGGCTGCTATGAACATAGTGGAGCATATGTCTTTGTTATATGTTGGAGCATTTTTTGGGTATATGCCCAAGAGAGGTATAGCTGGGTCCTTAGGTAGTGCAATGTCCAAATTTATGATGAATCTCCAGACTGATTTCCAGAATGGTTGTACCAGTCTGCAATCCCACCAACAATGGAGGAGTGTTCCTCTTTCTCCACATCCTTGCCAGCATCTGTTGTCACCTGAGTTTTTGATCTTAGCCATTCTGACTGGTGTGAGGTAGAATCTCAGGGGTGTATTGATTTGCATTCCCCTGATGACTAAGGATGTTGAGCATTTCTTTAGGTACTTCTCATACATTCTCAGCTGAGAATTCTTTGTTTAGCTCAGTGCTCCAGATTTTTAATAGGGTTATTTGGCTCTCTGGAGTCTAACTTCTTGAGTTCTTTGTATATTTTGGATATTAACCCTCTATCAGATGTAGGATTGGTAAAGATCTTTTCCCAATATGTTGGTTGCTGTTTTGTCCTAATAACAGTGTCTTTTGCCTTACAGAAGCTTTGAAGTTTTATGAGGTCTCATTTGTCAATTCTTTATCTTAGAGCATGTTGCTCTAAAATTATAATAAATAATGCTGTATTTTTATCTTGCACTAAATCTGGCACCGTTGTTACCCAAGATATCTGGTAGATATCTTCATCGTAGTCAGCGAAGCCTCTCACCTGCTTGGCTGTATCTATATCATATTCAATGGCTTCTCCCTGAGCTTGATAACAATCTCTCTACCCATCTTATTCCCAAAGCAGGTTGCCACCATGCCAGAAGTATACATCCCAATTCCGTGGTGCCCTAATGTCTCCAGCCACCACATACTCTCTTGAACTCAAATCACCGCATGAAAGAAAACACAACACAACACAATAATCTCTGATCCAACTGATAAGATATAATTGTCCACCTAGACATACAAAGCCCTGTAGACACCCATCCCTTAAGAATATTCATAACAACCTGTAAATGTGCAGTGAGAAATCTTAACATCTGCCCCCAAGTTCTCTTGGCTGCCTCTCACGGTTCCAGTCTCCTCCTCTTCCCTAAAACTTTTCTTCCTCCCATCATTCTCATCCAATGACAGGCCTTGTTCTATCTTGTACCTGACTTTACCTGTGTAATGACATCATCATACAAGAGCATAAGCCATTGGTGTTTTATTCAGGAAAATTTCCCCATGTGATAGAGATACTTCCCTACTTTTTCTTCTATTAGTTTGAGTGTGTCTGGTTTGATGTGGAGGTCCTTGACCCACTTGGACTTAAGCTTTGTACAGGGTGATAAGCATGGATCGATCTGCATTCTTCTACATGTTGACCTTCAGTTGAACCAGCACCATTTGTTGAAAATACTGTCTTTTCTCCATTGGGTGGTTTTGGCTCCTTTGTCAAAGATCAAGTGACCATAGGTGTGTGGGTTCATTTCTAGGTCTTCAATTCTATTCCATTGGTCTACCTGCCTGTCTCTGTACCAATACCATGCAGTTTTTTATCTCTATTGCTCTGTAATACTGCTTGCGGTCAGGAATGGTGATTCCCCCAGAAGTTCTTTTATTGTTGAGGATAGTTTTCACTACGCTGGGTTTTTTGTTATTCCAAATGAATTTGCAAATTGCTCTTTCTAACTCTATGAAGAATTGAGTTGGCATTTTGATGGGGATTGCATTGAATCTGTAGATTGCTTTTGGCAAAATGTCCATTTTTACTATATTAATCCTGCCAATCCATGAGCATGGGAGTTCTTCCCATCTTCTGAGATCTTCTTCAATTTTTTTCTTCAGAGACTTGAAGTTCTTGTCATACAGATCTTTCACTTGCTTGGTTAGAGTCACACCGAGGTATTTTATGTTATTTTGGACTATTGTGAAGGGTGTCATTTCCCTAATTTATTTCTCAGCCTGTTTATCCTTTGAGTAGAGGAAGGCAACTGATTTGTTTGAGTTAATTTTATACCCAGTCACTTTGCTGAAGTTGTTTATCAGGCTTACTAGTTCTCTGGTGGAATTTTGGCGTCACTTAAGCATACTGTCATATCATCTGCAAATAGTGATACTTTGACTTCTTCTGAAAGACCCCAGCTTAGCAGCAGTAACGCCATTTTGCAAGGCTATATTTAAGATGACTGGTTCAGAGAAAGGTTAGAACACTGAGTACACAGCGGCTGCCAAGCAAGATATGTTTGGTTGAAGGCTTGGCAACAGGACGACTTCGGTTGAGCACCTGACAATGAAAAAAAGCCCCAGGAGAGGTCCCACACCCTGGTGGGGGGCCGAGTCAGTCGTTATGTTCCAAGAAGGTAGCTAAGAAACTTGCCCCCGGGCTGAACCCTTGGGGGGCCGAGTCAGCCGTTATGTTTCTGGAAGGTAGCTAGGAAACTTGCCCCCGGGCTAAACCCTTGCCATATTAGAATCCACCAATTATATCCCTGTAACCATGCATCTGCTTCTGTATGCTTGCTTCTGCTCCCCAAAATCCTATAAAAGCCCATCCTTGGTTCCGTGGGACGCGCCAGTCCCCCGAGTGACTGAAGCACCCGCAGGTGCCTGTGCCTGTGTATCCCGACAATAAACCAAATCCTCTTGCTGATTGCATCCTGTGGTGTCTCGGTCTGGTCTTTGGAGTTAGAGGGTCTCCATCCCGAGGGAAAGTTCTCCCTGAGAGCTTTTCATTTGGTGCGTTGGCCGGGAAAGGAGATCCTCCACCCAGGGACCACCGACCACCCACTGGGAGGTAAGCCGGCCGGCGTCTGTCTGTCTGTCTGATTTTGTCTCGTTCTGCCTTATTCTGTCTGTTCTGTGAGCGCTCAGCCAGGTCTGTTCTGTGAGCGCTCAGCCAGGTCTGTTCTGTGAGCGCTCAGCCAGGTTCTGTGAGCGCTCAGCCAGGTCTGTTCTGTGAGCGCTCAGCCAGGTTGTTTGGAATTTGGGCGGGACGAAGAAGGAGCTGACGAGCTCGGACTTCTCGCCCCGCAGCCCTGGAAGACGTTCCAAGGGTGTTGGGGCCCGACTTTTCGGGGCCCAATCTGGGAGAGGAGAAAGATCCGGACTAACGGCACTCTGTCTGTATTTTTGGCTTTCAGAGGGCCCCGGACCTTTGCCACCTCCATCTGACTTTTTGCTTTCAGTTTGGTACCAAAGCCGTGCAGCACGCCTGTCTGTTGTTTGTTTGACTGTTGGTGTTGTTTGTTTTCTCTGTGTTCTAATCTTCCTTAGAACTAACATGGGACAGTCCCTAACAACGCCCCTAAGTCTCACTCTTGATCATTAGAAAGACGTCCACGACCGGGCACACAACCAGTCCGTCGAGGTTAAAAAAAAAAAAAGGAAAATGGCAGACTCTCTGCACATCCGAGTGGCCCACTTTCGGAGCGGGATGGCCAGTGAATGACACATTTAATAAGATCATTATTTTACAGGTTAAAGATTGGGTCGTCCACGGACATCCTGACCAGGTTTCTTATATTATCACTTGAGAGAGTCTCGCCTTAACCCCCCCCCCCCAGGCGGAACCCTTCGTGGACCCGAATTGGCCTCCCCTCAACCCCCAGCCTGTCCCCTCGGCCCCGCCCGGTCCGCCGGCCATGTCTTCCTCTCTCTACCTTTGTGAAATCAGAGCCTTCTAAGAAACCTGTCCTCCCGGCAGACCCAAACTCCCCTCTCATAGATCTTCTCTCTGACAGGCCCGGCTGAAACGGAGGAGGCAGAGCCGCCGGCCAGATCAGTTGCCGGGCCACAGTCTGATAAGGGTTTCTCCCCTGTCGCAGGGAGATTGCGCAATAAGCGCGAGGTGATGCCAGATTCAACCTCCCAGGCTTTCCCACTTAGACAGGGAACTGGTGGCCAGACCCAATACTGGCCGTTTTCAGCAGCTGACATTTACAATTGGAAACAACACAACCCTTCTTTCTCCAAAGATCCGGTGGCACTCACCGACCTAATAGAATCTGTTTTACTTACCCACCAGCCTACTTGGGATGACTGCCAACAGCTCTTACAGGCCCTCTTAACCTCAGAAAAAAAAACAAGGAGTGTTCCTAGAGGCCAGAAAGCATGTTCTGGGAGATGATGGGCGTCCCACCCAGCTGCCTGAGGACCAAACTGGGATTTTAATACAGCTGAAGGTAAGGGACACCTACGCCTTTATCGCCAGTTGCTTCTAGCGGGTCTCCGAGGGGCTATACGACGCCCTACTAATTTGGCTCAGGTAAAACAGGTATTACAAGAAGCAGGGGAAACTCCCTCCGCCTTTCTAGAGAGACTTAAGGAGGCCTACCGTATGTACACTCCCTATGACCCAGATGACCCAGGACAAATGACGAGTGTCTCTATGTCCTTCATCTGGCAGGCTGCTCCAGATATCAGGACTAAGTTACAGAGGTTAGAAAATTTGCAGGGCTATACATTACAGGATTTACTTAAAGAAGCTGAAAAGATTTTTAATAAGAGAGAGAATTGAGTCGAATCTTGGCCGCCGTAGTTCAGAGCCAAGAAAGGAAGGGAGATAGGGGGGAGCTCGAAAGGGGCTGAAGCTGGATAAAGATCAATGTGCCTATCACAAAGAGAAAGGGCACTGGGCCAGAGAGTGCCCCAAGAAGCCTGGCGGACCCCGAAAGCCTCGACCACGAACCTCCCTCTTGGCTCTAGATAAAGATTAGGGAGGTCAGGGCCAGGAGCCCCCCCCTGAGCCCAGGGTAACGCTTAAAGTTGGGGGGCAGCCGGTTACTTTCCTGGTAGACACAGGAGCCCAGCATTCAGTCCTCACCCAAGCTTCAGGACAACTCAGCGACCGGACGGCCTGGGTACAAAGAGCTACTGGTGAGAAACAATACCGATGGACTACGGACCGCCGGGTTCAGCTGGCTACTGGTAAGGTGACCCATTCCTTCTTACATGTTCCAGACTGCCTGTACCCTCTGCTGGGCCGTGATCTGCTCACCAAACTAAAAGCACAAATTCATTTTGAGGAAGGAGGGGCCCAAATAACTGGCCCCCACGGAACTCCCCTTCAAGTTCTAACCCTATGAACCGGGATAGGACACTGGCTTGGGCAGAGACTGGTGGGATGGGGTTGGCGCTCCAACAGCCCCCCTTAATTACAACTCCAGTCTCCATAAAACAATACCCCCTGTCACATGAAGCTTATCAAGGTATAAGGCCTCACATTACGAGGCTTCTAGATCAAGGCATCCTAATCCCCTGCCGGTCGCCTTGGAATACGCCTCTTCTGCCTGTAAGAAACGTGGCACTGGAGATTATAGGCCAGTACAAGACTTGAGAAAGGTCAACAAGAGGATAGAAGATATTCATCTGACTGTTCCAAACCCTTACAATTTGCTCCTGACTTTAGGGTTCAACATCCCACCCTCATACTCCTGCAAACCTTTTGAACTGTTTGTTCATCGATGAGAAACAGGGGTATGCTAAAGGGGTCCTAACACAAAGGTTGGGACCCTGGAAACGCCCTGTGGCCTACCTGTCTAAGAAATTGGACCCTGTGGCCTCCGGCTGGCCACCGTGCCTAAGGATGGTGGCTGCTATTGCTGTCCTGATCAAGGACACTGGAAAATTGACTTTGGGACAGCCACTCACCATCCTAACACCCCACGCAGTGGAGGCCTTGGTAAAGCAGCCCCCAGACCGCTGGCTCTCTAATTCTCACACCAAGCCTTGTTACTGGATGCAGAACGGGTTCAGTTTGGGCCCGTAGTCACCCTCAATCCTGCCACCTTGCTTCCTCTACCAGAGGAGGCAAAACAGCATGACTGCCTACAAATCCTCGCAGAAGTACATGGAACCAGGCCGGACCTATCGGACCAGCCTCTTCAGAATGCTGACCACACATGGTACACGGATGACAACAGCTTCTTGGCAGAGGGAGAGCGAAAGGCTGGAGCTGCGGTCACTACGGAGGACAAAGTGATTTGGGCGAAAGCCCTGCCTGCTGGTACCTCCGCACAACGGGCTGAACTCATCGCCTTGACTCAGGCGTTCAAGATGACAAAAGGTAAGAGGCTAAATATATATACAGACAGCCGTTATGCCTTTGCCACGGCACACATCCACGGGGAGATCTACCGGAGGCGGGGGCTGCTCACATCTGAGGGTAAAGATATGGCTAAAATTCTGGCCCTCTTAGAAGCCCTATTCTTGCCCAAAAGACTGAGTACATTGTCCAGGACACCAGAAAGGGCACAACCCAGAGGCACGAAGAAACCGGCTGGCCGATGCCACGGCGCGAAAAGCGGCCATGAGCAAACAAATCTTGCCCTTAAATAGCCCAGACCAACCCACGCCCCCACCAGTGGGACAAACCAGTTGGGTTTATGCCCATGAGGACATAGAGCTCCTAAAAAAATGGGGGCCATCTACCACCCTCAACTAAAACAGTGGGTCTACAAAGGACTTTTGAATTGATCTCCTTTTTACATAAGAAGATAAAAACCTTACTAGATCGAGAAGAGATAAATCTGTGTTTTTTTTTTAATTGGGACAAAGCGATACAAAAGGTGACTGAGAGTTACAAAGCGTGTGCTCAGGTTAACCTGGGAAGGACCATGATTGGACAAGGAGTTCGTCCTAGGGGACACCGTCCCGACATCCATTGGGAAATTGATTTTACTGAAATTAAACCAGGTATATATGGATACAAGTATCTCCTAGTGTTTATAGACACCTTCTCAGGATGGGTCAAAGCCTTCCCCACGAAGCATGAGACTACAAAAATGGTCACCAAGAAGCTCCTCGAGGAAATCTTTCCCAGGTATGACATGCCTCAAGCGTTGGGGTCGGACAACGGGCCCGCTTTCGTCTCCCAAGTAAGTCAGTTGGTGGCCAAATTGCTGGGGATTGATTGGAAATTACATTGTGCCTATAGACCCCAGAGTTCAGGTCAGGTAGAACACATAAATAGAACAATTAAGGAGACTTTATCCAAACTTACGCTTGCAACTGGCTCAAAGGATTGGGTGGCCCTCCTTCCCCTAGTTCTATATCGGGCCCGGAATACCCCGGGCCCCCATGGTCTAACTCCTTTTGAAATAATGTATGGAGCACCACCCCCATTTGTCCATTTCTTTGATTCAAACATTGCTGATTTTGCTGACAGCCCTTCTCTGAGGGCCCATTTACAGGCCCTACAGATTGTGCAGAGAGACGTCTGGAGACCTTTGGCCGCTGCTTACCAGGACAAGCTTGAGCATCCGGTGGTGCCACACCCGTTCCAGATTGGAGACACCGTGTGGGTGCACAGACACCAGACCAAGAATCTCGAGCCACGGTGGAAAGGACCCTACACCGTCCTCCTGACTACCCCGACCGCCCTAAAGGTAGACGGAGTCTCGGCTTAGATCCACGCACCACACGTCAAGGCAGTCCAGTCTGAGGAATTGACTAATCACAACACTACACCCCAGACATGGAGAGTTCAGCGCACTCCAAACCCCTTAAAGTTAAAACTCCTACGTGGCTCCTCCTAGCCCTTTTGTGGCCTAGAGTCAGTGGGGAAATAAGCCCCCACCAGACAGAAATTTCTTGACCAAGTCGAGTGAAAGATTTCACTCAAAGTTAACAAAAAAAAAATGGGGGAATGAAAGACCCCAGCTTAGCAGCAGTAACGCCATTTTGCAAGGCTATATTTAAGATGACTGGTTCAGAGAAAGGTTAGAACACTGAGTACACAGCGGCTGCCAAGCAAGATATGTTTGGTTGAAGGCTTGGCAACAGGACGACTTCGGTTGAGCACCTGACAATGAAAAAAAGCCCCAGGAGAGGTCCCACACCCTGGTGGGGGGCCGAGTCAGTCGTTATGTTCCAAGAAGGTAGCTAAGAAACTTGCCCCCGGGCTGAACCCTTGGGGGGCCGAGTCAGCCGTTATGTTTCTGGAAGGTAGCTAGGAAACTTGCCCCCGGGCTAAACCCTTGCCATATTAGAATCCACCAATTATATCCCTGTAACCATGCATCTGCTTCTGTATGCTTGCTTCTGCTCCCCAAAATCCTATAAAAGCCCATCCTTGGTTCCGTGGGGCGCGCCAGTCCCCCGAGTGACTGAAGCGCCCGCAGGTGCCTGTGCCTGTGTATCCCGACAATAAACCAAATCCTCTTGCTGATTGCATCCTGTGGTGTCTCGGTCTGGTCTTTGGAGTTAGAGGGTCTCCATCCCGAGGGAAAGTTCTCCCTGAGAGCTTTTCACTTCCTTTCCAATTTGTATACACTTGACCTCCTTTTGTTGTCTGGTTGCTCTGGCTAGGACTTCAAGTACTATATTGAATAAGTAGGGAGAGAGTGGTCAGCCTTGTCTAGTCCCTGATTTTAGTGTGATTGCTTCTGAGATTCATCCAATTAGTTAACTGTAGTCCCCAAATTAAGATAGGTAACCAGCTGGGCAAACTCCAAACTCTGCCATCTCCATGTCTGATGTCAAAGCAGTCTTCTTTTTCATCTCTGTTGAGTTCAACAACCTTCTTTCTCCTGAGCTGGTTCCACTCCCTGTTAGCAGCTTTCCTCAGCAGACAGCCCATAGCTCTGGCATATTTAACATCTTTGGATCTCCAAGGCAGCTTCTTTCAATGTCTTTGGTCCACAAATAATCCTCCAAAGGGCTGCCTTCACTTCTCCAGCTCTGTCCTCTGTTGCACTCTGGTTGATCCACTCCACTGCCTCAGCTGTTCTTGGTGCTCACCCCATGGTACTGGCATCTCCAATACACTGGGGTCTTCCGCTGCAACTAGGCTTCACCAGTAGCCGCTCACAGGTTCTCTTCCTGGTGCCAAGCCTCAACTCCTTTGCATGACCCCTTCAATACTGGGACATCAATTGCAACTGAGGGTGTACCTTCACCAATACCCCTCCATGGCCTCACACAGTGCCTCGGTTGTTATTTATGAACCCTTCATGTCTTCAAAACCAGTACCACCTGGGTGATTCTTACACATTACCAAGTGCAGCTGCAGCATTAGGTACAACGTTGGCTAACTCTGGAACACAGTTTCTTAGTGCTCTCAGAAAACACTTTCCAGAAGATTTCACCTCAGTGATGCTGATCTGTTCCTTAGCTCCAGCTACCCAGCACCAATTGTCCCAGTAGTCTCTTTCTCCTCTTGAATAGAAAGCCAGAGACACGTGGCTGAAGCTGCTGAGTTCTGCTTCTTGCAGGAGTTGGAACATGGCCCCCTTGATCTGTTACATTATCACTAGCTTCCTCTTTTCTAACTCCTTCACTGCCTAAGTTTGTCTGTCCTGGATCTTTCTCTGTAGATTGACCTTGGATTTAGAGATCTATGTCCCTGTCTCCTGGGATTAAAGGTTTGTACTAAGTTGCCTGCAGCTAACTTAGCTGGGTGGGATCTTGCCCCAAGGTCATTACTCCCTTAATTCAATTTAATATCCTTAAACTCAGGATTCAGCTCCATTTCACTTCTTTTAATACTCGAATCATATATTTTGTATTTTTCCTTTTTCAACTCCCCTTTTTCATTAAAATGCTCTTCATAAGCCTTAACCAAAGAACAAAGTCTATGATGGGTGTTTCTGAGACTTCCTTTGGTAATAGAATTGATCTCAGTCTTTTCACCTTAGCTTCAGGCAGACTCTTCAGACAAGGGCAAAAACCAGCCACATTCTTCACCAAAATACCACAAAAGCAGTCTTTACAGCAAAACTAAAATTCTTCTCCTCTGAAACCTCTTGGGCTAAGCCCACACAATTCGAATCACTTTCAGTAACAAAGACTTCTGCATTCCTACTAAGATAGCCCATTAAATTCCATTCCACCGCTTTCCAAATCCAAATTCCCAAAATCCACATTCTTCCAAACAAAAGCATGATCAGGCCTATCACAGCAATACCTCACTCCTAGTACCAACTTCTGTCTTAGGGTCTTACTGCTGTGAACAGATTCTATGATCGATGTAAGTTTTATAAAGGACAACGTTTAATTGGGGCTGGCTTACAGGTCCAGAGGTTCAGTCCATTATCATTAGTGTAGGAAGATGGCAGCATCCCAGCATCCAGGCAGGCCTGGTGCAGAAGGAGCTGAGTTCTACATCTTCACCCAAAGGAAGCCAGGAACAGACTGAGCATCTTCAGGCAACTAGGATGAGGATCTCCAAACCCACTCCCACAGTGACACACTTCCTCCAACAAGGCCATACCTTCTAAGGGTGCCACTCCCTGGACCAAGCATATGCAAACCATCACATCCTGAGTAGTGGAGGTGAGGGAGTGGAGAAAGGACAGACACACAGACACATGTACAGAAAAGCTGGCCTCTGATGGCTTGTGCGAGCACTGAGGGTCAGCTCCCTCCCCTGCAGCCTCAGCTCCTTCATCTTGAACAGCAAAGGGGAGGGGCTGGCTAGTCCTGTCTGAAGGCAGCTGTCTCAGCTGGAAACCTCTGGAAGGCAGAAGCTGCAGTTGCTAGTATTTACACACTGGTCAATCATCCACAAACACCTGAATTTGGGCCAGAGGAAGAAGGCTTTGCCAATTCTGAGCCTGACCCATGTAGAGAAAAGCTTTGCCAGTTCCCATGGGTCTGAGGCCTCCGTTCTTGTCATGGTGGTACCTGGTCAACAGTACACAGTCATCCAGACTACACCCATACATGGCTTCTGATTCCTCTTTAGTCCCCTGTGTTCAGAGGTGGATTTGACTCTTTGACACCAATTTAATGTGGACAAGGTAACTTCCCATTAGGATAAGGTTACTTTTTAAAAATCTATTTTTGTATAATTTTACACACACACACACACACACACACACACACACACACACACACACCTCCTCCCTATTATTCCCTTCCCCCTCCACCTAACCTCTTGTCTTCTGAACAAGTCCGTGGCCTAGTTCCTGTCCTGTATGTCCCTTTCTCCCACTGCATTACTTAGGGCTGCCTGTATCAGCATAGGTCGGGAGTTATTTACTTGAGCAAGGGCAACTTATCAGTAAGTACTTTGTTGAGGAACTTGCCTCCCCCTCCCTCAGCAACCATACAACTGCCTATTGCTCCTCAAGGAGGAGTGTGGCCTTATGTGCCAACACCCTCCACCCCTTCACACCAGTGGTGAGAAAAACTGATAACATCACCTTTGTATACAACCTTCTTCCTCATCCAGACTGCAGGAATCCAGCTGGCTCTATAGCTATCCAAGATTATACTTCCCTCAGTAAATTCTCCCCAATGCATTGCACTCTGTGTCCCCCTTGATCACTATCCTCTTAGAACTCATAGCACCTTAGGGTTGTTGATTCTCCTATATCTAGGCCAAGTTGATAGAAATCACCAAAGTGGGAGAAACCTGCTTTTCTCCCATGCCCACACTGAGACTCTTGACCCTTCAGACACTGACGGTCTGAATGTAGCAGACCATATTGCCTAAGGACTCTGGGAAAGTGTCTTGCCACTCAGTCAGATGTGGGGGCCCTTAGCCCTTCTCACTGGAGTGGTGTTAGTTTGGTGAACATTCTGGACAGACACTATCCTCCAGGAGATCTAAAGAGAAGCCAGAGTGTCAGCCAACATGACTGTCCATGGAACGCTCCAGGGTGAGAGCAGGATGCCCCTTCCCATAACATTCAGGGGGATGAAGAAGCATGAGAGGTTAGGGGAGGAAAGGACAGTGTAAGCCAGGGTCCATAGCTCTGCACAACTTTTAATTTGCTATCACAGGGTCAAAAGGTGCTCAAAGAAGAAATGGACTCCAGCCAAGTTCTCTGTACAAACCAGAGACTCAGCCACAGGCTTGACCCAGTGAAAGTAGGGAGAGGAGTGGTGTGCAGTGCCCAGCTTTGCCTTCAAGGGCTGAGTCCTAGGTATCATGGAGGGGCTGATTCCACCCAAAGTGGAGTTTTCAATTCCCAAAGTGGGGCCTTGCCCAGGTCCTCCTGTGCCTCCCCCTGTCCCTCCTCTTCCTGCTGCTCCTGCTCCTGCTGCTGCTCCTCCTCCTGCTGCTGCTCCTGCTCCTGCTGCTGCTCCTCCTCCTGCTGCTGCTCCTCCTCCTGCTGCTGCTCCTCCTCCTGCTGCTGCTCCTGCTCTTCCTCCATTTTGCTCTTCTTCCTCCTCTTCCTCCTCCTCCTCTGTTTCTCTCTCTGTACATGTCTACCTCTTGCTCCTCCTCCCCCTCCTCTTCTTCTTCCTCCTCCTCCTCTCCCTCCTCCTGCTGTTTCTCTCTCTACATGTCTACCTCTTGCTGCTGGTCCTCCTCCTCCTCTGGCCATGCTCCCCCTCCTGGCGCTGCTTCACCTCCTCGCCCTGCCCCTGCACATCACCAGCCCCTGCTGCTCCTCCTCCTCCTCCTCTGGCCGTGCTCCCCCTCCTGGCGCTGCTTCACCTCCTCGCCCTGCCCCTGCACATCACCAGCCCCTGCTGCTCCTCCTCCTCTGGCTCCAGTTCAGACTCCCACTTCTGTACTCGTTGCCTGGACTCTCTTTCATAGTCTTATTTCAGTGATGGAAGAGAGGGAATAAAATTATCCACAGCCAACAGGACCTAAAATTCTCATCCTTGCTCACATCTAGCTATCAGAAGAACCATAGGCTGGAAAAATGGCAGATTTCACTTCCCGGTGACTCTCTGTTCCTTCGCCTGTGAATACCCTGGGTCCATCTAATCAGTATCATTTCCTGCTTCTCACACCTACTGTCTGTTCATTACTAATCCTGACCGTAATGGGCATTCTTGTTTCTGTCAAGGTCTTCTAGAGCCCAGCGGGATCTAGATTCAGCCCTGGAATTTCTGAATAAAGTCAGAGAGAACAGGAAAGTGGATGTGACTCTGTCTCAGGAACCACAGGGCTCTTGGAAGAGAAAGCCTTCCAGACCCCCCCCCCCCCCATTCATGGAGGTTCCCTCAGTCCATCCATCCCTCCTGAGATTCTCTCGGGAGCCAAATGACAGTGCCCAGCTGCTCCTCTTCCGTGTCCTGGGAAGGGTGGGCCGGTCCTATTCCATGGCTGGCCCTGTGAGTGTCCAACACTGCAGCTATTCTTATCTCTGGGCTGCTCTGATCTGCTGAGGTAGATCAGGAGTCCAGCTCAGCCCAGGGGGCAGCACTTTCCCCCCAAAAACAGTGCATCCCACACAACCCACCCTTTCTTCTTCATCCAGGAAGGGGAGAGGTGGAGCCTAGAGTCAGTGATGCAAAGGTTGGAAACAGGCCCACTGTGAAGCCTGTTTCTAGACTTGACCACATGCAGCCCCTACTCAGTCCTCACTGAGGCCCAGAAATGAAGGGATGTTTGTGCTCTTAGCTGAAGGCCTAAACCAGTGGTTCTTAACCTTCCTAACGATGTGGCCCGTTAACACAGTTCCTCATGCTGTTGTGACCCCCAACCATAAAATTATTTTTATTGTTACTTGGTAACTGTAATTTTGCTACTTTTATGAATTGTAATGTAACTATCTGTGTTTTCCAGTGGTCTTAGACTACCCTGGGAAAGGGTCATTCTACCCCCAAGAGGGGTTGAGTCCCACACAGCTTTTGAACTACTGGTTTAGAGGTCAGGACTTAATAATGCATATATCTCACAATGGGCCACAACAACAAAGGGAATAAATATGGTAGCTTCTTTTAGCAGCTGAGGAGGAGCTTAGGAAGATGGCTGATTAAGTAAACTACTTGCTGCCCAAGAGTAAACACCTGACTGTGATCTCCAAATTAGAGAAACTAGCACTGTTGTCCGTCCTCTTTTTATTCTGGTGAGGTGGGGATGAGCAGAGTTTGGGGGCTCACTAAACACTCAGCATACCCTCCTGTTAAGCATTTACCTAATGAGAGACACTGTCTCAAAACACAAGCCTATGATCAAATAGCACACTAAGTGGTGGCTCACACCTTTAATCTCAGCACTCAGGAGGCAGAGGCAGGTGGACCTCTGTGAGTTTGAGGTGAGGCTGGTCTACAAAGTGATTTCCAGGACAGCCAGGGCTTCACAGAGAAACCTTGTCTCAAAAAAAAAAAACCCAAAAAACAAAAACAAAAACCAAAAAAACAAAACAAAAATCAAAACACCAAAACAACTAACAAATACCAAACTAAGTTGTGCATTATGAAATGTATCAGAAACGCCGGCCACCCAGAGGCTGAGGCAGGAGCATAAGAAAGTCAAGCTCAGCCAAACTCATGTATCCAGATTCTGTCTCAAAAGCAGAACAAGAAAAATTTTAAAATGAACAAAACGAATGACCCTGTAACACAGGGTCTCAATTTCTGTTTCCTCCTGTGTAAAAGTACCTTTTATTCACTTGTTGTAATTGTTGTCTCTGAGGCTTCCTGCCTCAGTCTGCTAACCTGGGCCAAGTCCTGGAAGTTGCTAGCATACATACAATCTAATCTAGACCTAGAATGTTTTCAGCCTCTGATACTTACTGAACTCTGGCTGGCTGGTTCAACTCAGCTGTTCTGGTTCAAACTCCCCTCCAAGGTAACTGATTCAATCTGGCTTCTCCAGACTTCTAACTGAATTCCTCTATTTGGCCTCAAACTATCTCTGTAAATCTGTTTCTAATCTTCTGACTCCTCATTTTCCAGCTCCTCCCCCCCCCCCCCTCTCTCTCTCTCTCTCTCTCTCTCTCTCTCTCTCTCTCCAACCTGCCTCTGTACAACTGTCCCAGTGAAACTGCCTCCTCCTCCCTCTCTGTGCTGCTCCACTCTCCCTCCCAAGTCTACTGCACTGTTCTCCACAAACTCTACTGTCTTCCTGTTCTGTACTCTCTTCTGTACTGTCTGTCTCTACCTTAACTAGCTTCCTTTCTCGTGAGAGTTGGGCGTATCCTATTCTGTCAAATCTCTCTGATTTATCACTTTGTCTGTCACTCATTTAGACCCTACATTCAAACATGGCTGCTTCCTTCTACAAATTAACTTTACCTTCATTGTTTGGCATTAAAGGTGAGTACTAAGGCCATGTCTATATTCCAGCCAAAGGGATTAAAGTGTGTTCTAAGGGTTGAGTCATACCTTAACTAGAAACAGGTTCAATTATCCTATAACATTCCTGAGACTTAAACCAGATTTGCTAATGATAACATGGTCCCCACTTTTATTCTTAGGGAAGACACTAGAACATCTGGAGAGATTGCTCACAATGGCACTTTCGGGTTGAACCCAGGACTCTGCCACTTCCTGGAAATGTTTTCTGTGCTTATCCCTTACTTAAGAGAATCACCACAAATCTACAGACATGCAGAGCAAGGTCTTGGGAAGCCTGTGTGACCTAGCACAGCAAACACTGAGCAGAAAATAAAAGACCAGGATCCAGACATGGCACTGACCTGCCAAGGGGCTGCAGGAGGGGAGCAGAGGTCGGAGGACATGAGGAGTGGTACACAGAAAACTGAGATGGTTGGCTAGGGAGGCTGCAGAGCCTTGGTCCTGCCAGTATCTCCCAGGCACCTTCTGGATGCCCATTCTGCTTTATCCTGTGAGCCAGGATACTTCAAAATCCTGGGAGGGAAACTACGGCCACTGCCTTCGTAGTGGGGAGAGCTTAGCCGGTGCAGTGGTAAGAATCCAACTCACTTGTGCTAGCCCTCCCCAGAACAGTCGCCTCTCCCCTAACTCCGTCTCTCAGTGCTCCAAGCCACTCAACTAGTTCAAAGTACAGGACACAAGTAATCTTTTCAATTATGAAAGGAAAGGAATCCAAAGAAAGCCATGGTTTTAAGACAAAATAAAACTGTTGTTGTTTTCTATCTTTCCCAGATTCTATCCCACTAGTAAAACCACCTCCTAACCACAGCCTGTGAATGCAGATTAGGGTACGGAGTGCTGGTGGTGGCCCTCCCACCTGACACCACGGAGAAAGGTGATGGTGAAGTGGATTCTTTGAGTCTTACATGGCGGCATGGGTGTAACCAGGCCCACCCATCTCCTAAGGAGGAAGGGGGCCAAAGCACATCCCAGGTGTTTACATCCTCGGCCGTTCTGTGAATTCTCACCATAGGCCACAATGAAGCCTGGAGAAGCTGCCTAACTTCACAGGATGTTGACAGCCCCTATGTATTACTTACTCCTTGGCAGAATCCTTTGGCTCTTTCCTCTGAACTTTACTGGTTTTGAGTAGTACGGAAGCAGAATTATTTTAATGAGTATGGTGAACAATGGACCCCACATTGTTATCTCCCTCCACCCGCCTTACTTCCCCAAGTCTGCACACATGTGCAGATTCACAGGGCTCGGGCAGGCTTTACAGAGCCCCAGTAGATTACGGCATCCGAAAGAAAGGTGGGAAGGTAGCTCATGGGGAGGTAGAAGAACTTGGCATCCCAACCAGCTGAGTACCGGGTGCGAGGGTGACAGGAAGTCAGGGCGTGCTCCATGCAGTCGGTTACCAGAGACAGGTCCCCTGAGCACATGTTCACCAGTGACTCCATTGCTTTCATATCTGTGTAGGATGAGAAATTATTACAGTAGCCTCCGCATCCCACCACTGTTGTTATGTGGGCTTCTTTAGAATCCATGTCTCTCCCATACTCAGAAGCCGTGACCAAGTCTATCCTGTCCCAGTTCCTCAGAAAGGACCACAACCCAAACCAACAGCTTCAAGGAAGAGCCATGCATACTCAGAGAACTCTCTGGCAGAATAGCTGGACGTTCTCTCCTGAGCTCACGGAAAGTGGTGGTCTGATATCTCCCTCTCTGGCTTCATCATTAAGATAATGATGTGTTCTGATAAAACAGAGCTCTAGAAGCCAGAACCTCTTTATGTGACCAGAATCCCATGGGCTCCCAAGGAAAGGGGACCAAGGAAGAAAAATAGCCCGGAGCATACTTTGAAATTGTGGAGGAGACTCAGGGTATAGGATGAGGCTTTCTTTTGGTTCCTAAAGATCACTCACAGGAGTCCCGAAACTTCTCGCCGTAGATCTCCTTGACCTCCTCAGTGGCCTGGTCCCACAGCTTCTTCAGGTTGTCTGATAGCCTCTCCATATTAGTGACATTGGTCTTGAACCCACCAGGCTCTATAATAGCCACCTTCACCCCAAAGTAGGTGAGCTCCCTCCTGTAAGACAGTGGTCAAAGGTCAAAGACATTGAAGGTCTTTCGAGGGAAACAATACAATTGACAATACAACGGGCCACTGCAGAGAAGTTCAGAAGTTTTCGGTCTGGGATGTGTAGCAGATGGGGATGTCACCCGTGGCAACGGTGTCGTTTCTATGCTTTTGAATGCCACTCCAATGTCACGCAGATGGGGCTCACGGGTCTGAATCTAGATATGCTGTTCTGTAACACAGGTAGGTCACCCGTATAGTGAGCACACCGGCTTACTAGACTTGCCTAATTCAGTTCCCCCTCATCCCTGGACCCTACCCTCACCCACTACTGTCTAAGGAAATCTTAGGCCAGTTCCTTTTTGGCTCCTCCTGATATCTTCAGGGGCTACTCTGTGTAAGCTGTTATGGTACCCCACATTTAGAGACCATTTTACCTTGCAGCTAGCAGGAACTCTAACTCAGTTTGATACCATGGTATAATGCAGAGGTATACTGTGTACTGTATAATGATGTATAAGCTAATAAAGTAAAGCCTACAGAGTGACCTGTCACCAGTATTGTTTATAAACCTGTCTAGAACCCTCAGACTCTCCAAAAGTCACCCTGTGACAATCTGCCCAGCCCAACAACTGCCAGGGCTGACCTGTTCTTTGCTCCAGGAAGTCACAACCCAGCACTAAAGGCACTCTCCAAATAGTCACACTGGACCCAGGCTGTTAATGTTTTCTTACCCAGGATGCCCTATTCTCATGTTTAACCCTTACCTCAGACCCCTGCTGCAAAGCCCCCTAGAAATCTGACAAACAACATGGTCACTACTACTAATTATCTCTTAGTCTTGGCCACACTCTCTCTTTTCTCTCCTCTTTTGCTCTCTCAGTTGTTAGAATTTTTGTTGTTGCTGCTGTTGGTTTTTGTTTTGTTTTGTTTTGTTTTGTTTTTGTTTTGTTTTTGTTTTTGTTTTTGTTTTGTTTTGGTTTTTTTGCTTGTTTATTAGGGTCAAAAATCTCTTTGTCATGCCGGAATGTGGGAATTGTGAACTTTAAACCAGAGATCGATAAAGAACCCCGTGGTAGGATGAGTGTGGTACTCACACCCCCAGGTGTCCTCATGGCCAAGGCCAGGGCAGGCCTCCAGAGCAAGAAGAGTTTAAGTGAACTCAGGCCTCAGTCACCTGACAAAAGCATGGAAAGTGTTTTCCCAGCAAGTGACCACATTACTCCAGAGAGGAGAAGGTAAGAGAGTCCTCCAAACCAGAAAGAAAAAAAAAACTTGTTTGTGCGGGGCTCTCTGAAAGACCCTCTCCCAGAAAGGGAATTGTACAAGCACAAGGCCCTCAACTATAGAAGTAAAAAGTAAGTTTTTAGATATGTGGGACAAGCTGACCCATCATTTAGACGAAACAGACCAGAAAAGAAAACAAAATGCAGAAACCAGACTAAATTATGGGCACTGCTCCATGGGTCACCTGGCAGGAAAAAGAAAAAGTCCCTGACCCCCCGGAAGCCCTGACCACCATGTACTTTTTGCTAACTCATTGTTATGATTATAGCCAAAATAGGTAATGTACATGTATGTTTCATTTATTCCACCAATCACATCCCTGTAACCATGCATCTGCTTCTGTAAGCCTGCTTCTGCTCCCCAAAATACTATAAAAAGCCTACCCTGGTTCTGCTAGGCGCGCCAGTCTTCCGAATTGACTGGGACGCCCACAGATACCTGTGTTTCCTGATCAATAAAAATCCTCTTGCACATTGCAGCCTGTGGACTCGGACTGGTCATTGGGGCTTGAGGATCTCCCTCCTGAGGGAAGATTCTCGCTGAGAGTCTTTCAGTTGGGGGCTCGTCCGGGATCGGAGATCCTCTGCCTAGAGACCACCGACCACCCACCGGGAGGTAAGCTGGCCAGCATTTGTCTTGTCTTGTCTTGTTTCGCTTTGTGACTTGTTCTGTAAATGCTTAGTTACTTGGCTTGGGTCTAGACCGTTTGTATTTGGGCGGACCAGAGAAGGAGCTGACGAGCTCAGACTTCTCCCCCGCAGCCCTGGAAGACGTTCCAAGGGTGTTTGGAGCCCGATTTGTCGGAGCTCAGTCCGTATCAGAAGGATACGTAGTTTTGGTGGAGGGTGAGGGATCCGGACCCTCAGTGCGTCCCTCCGACTTTTTACTTTCAATTTTGTGCCATAGCCGAGTGGCGCGCTTGACTGTTGCTTGTTCGATTGTTGGGTGTGTTTGTCTTGTTTGCTCTCTAATTTACCTTGAAACTAACATGGGACAGTCTTTAACAACGCCGTTGAGTCTTACTCTCGACCACTGGAAGGACGTCCGGGACCGAGCAGATGAACAAGGGGTCGAAATTAAGAAGGGGAAGTGGCAGACTCTCTGCACTTCTGAGTGGCCCACTTTTGGAGCCGGATGGCCCGTGGATAGTACTTTTAACAAAACTGTTATTTTACAGGTCAAGGATCAGATCTTCCATAAAGGACTACATGGACATCCTGACCAGGTGCCTTACATTATCACCTGGGAAAGCCTTGCCTTTGAGCCCCCTTCTTGGGTGCAACCATTTGTAGATTTAAGTTGGCCCCCTACTCCCTCGGCCCCACTTGCTCCTCTCTCAACCCCTTCCTCTCTCTTTCCTGTCCGGACCAAGAAGGAATCTCCTAAAACTACATCTAAACCTAAGCCGGTGCTTCCGGAAGATTCTAACTCTCCCCTTATAGATCTCTTATCTGAGGAGCCTCCTCCATACCCTGTATCTACCAGGTCACCTCAGGAGGCAGAAGCAAGATCGTCTGCCCTCCCAGAAGCTGAACCCCAGTCTGAGGCAGCATCCTCTCCAATAGCAGGGAGACTACGCCATAAGCGGGAAACAGTACCGGATTCGACTTCGCAGGCCTTTCCCCTTAGACAGGGAACGGGAGGGCAGACCCAGTATTGGCCTTTCTCCGCGGCCGATATTTACAACTGGAAGCAGCACAACCCCCCTTTTTCCAAGGACCCAGTGGCCCTTACTGAATTAATAGAATCTGTTTTACTTACACATCAGCCCACTGGGGATGATTGTCAGCAGCTTTTACAGGCCCTTTTGACTTCGGAGGAGAAACAGAGGGTGTTTCTGGAAGCCAGGAAGCATGTCCTGGGAGATGATGGGCGTCCTACTCAACTGCCTGATGCACTTGATGATGCATTTCCACTCACAAGGCCAAACTGGGACTTCAACACGGTTGATGGTAGGGGACACCTACGCCTTTACCGCCAGTTGCTTTTAGCGGGTCTCCGAGGGGCTGCCCGGCGCCCAACCAATTTGGCTCAGGTGAAGCAGGTATTACAGGGGGCCGATGAGACCCCCTCAGCTTTCTTAGAAAGACTAAAAGAGGCCTATCGCATGTACACACCCTATGATCCAGATGACCCAGGGCAGATGACGAGTGTTTCTATGTCCTTTATCTGGCAGGCTGCGCCAGATATCAGGGCTAAGTTACAGAGGTTAGAAAACCTACAGGGTTATACACTGCAGGACTTGCTTAAGGAAGCAGAAAGGATTTTTAATAAGAGAGAGACCCAAGAAGAGAAGGAGGAAAGATTACGTAGGGAGAAAGATGAGAGGGAGAAAAAGAGGAGCAAGGAGCTGAATCGGATTTTGGCCGCCGTAGTTCAGAGTCAGGGAAGGAAGGGAGACAGGAAGGGAAATCGAAAGGGGCTGAAGCTGGACAAGGATCGGTGCGCTTACTGCAAGGAGAAAGGACATTGGGCCCGAGATTGCCCTAAGAACCCTAAGAACTCCCGTGGACCCCGGAAGAAGCCAGAGACCTCCCTTTTGACCCTAGATGAAGATTAGGGAGGTCAGGGCCAGGAGCCCCCCCCTGAGCCCAGGATAACTCTTGAAGTAGGGGGGCAGCCCGTTACCTTTCTAGTGGACACTGGAGCTCAACATTCAGTCCTCACCCGGGCTCATGGACAGCTCAGTGACCGTACAGCCTGGGTACAAGGAGCCACTGGTGGCAAGACATATCGATGGACAACAGACCGCCGGGTTCAGCTGGCTACTGGTAAGGTGACTCATTCTTTTCTACATGTTCCGGATTGTCCATACCCTCTACTGGGCCGTGACTTGCTCGCTAAACTAAAAGCACAAATTCATTTTGAAGAAGGAGGGGCCCGGATAACTGGTCCCCAGGGGACCCCTCTCCAAGTTTTGACCCTTCAATTAGAGGACGAATATAGATTATATGAACCGGGACATGACAAGCCACAAACTACAGAAATAGACTCTTGGGTCACGAAGTTCCCACTAGCATGGGCAGAGACTGGGGGAATGGGACTAGCGCTTCAGCAGCCTCCTTTGATTATTCAACTAAAGGCCACGGCAGTTCCAGTTTCTATAAAGCAGTATCCCATGTCACAGGAGGCCTACCAGGGAATAAGACCACATATTAGAAGGCTTCTAGACCAGGGCATTTTAGTCCCTTGCCGGTCGCCATGGAATACGCCCTTGCTACCTGTCAAAAAGCCAGGAACTGGAGATTACCGGCCAGTACAAGATTTAAGGGAGGTCAATAAAAGGGTAGAAGACATCCATCCGACTGTCCCAAACCCTTACAACTTACTCAGTACTCTGCCCCCCACACATACTTGGTATACGGTTTTGGACCTGAAAGATGCTTTCTTTTGTCTCCGGCTCAGCCCGGAAAGCCAACCTTTATTTGCTTTTGAATGGAAAGATCCAGATTTGGGACTTTCGGGTCAATTGACTTGGACTAGACTGCCCCAGGGATTTAAAAATAGTCCCACTCTGTTTGATGAAGCTTTACATCGAGATTTGGCTGATTTTCGAGTCCAGTACCCCTCTCTTATACTCCTGCAATATGTTGATGACCTGCTTTTGGCAGGTGCCACTGAGAGGGCATGCCGTTTGGGGACAGAATCCCTCCTACAGACTCTGGGGCGCCTGGGCTATAGGGCCTCAGCGAAAAAGGCCCAAATATGTCAAACTCAAGTCACTTATCTGGGATATCAGCTGAGAGATGGACAGAGGTGGTTAACCTCAGCTCGAAAACAGACTGTGGCTGGCATCCCGGTTCCAAAAAGCCCCCGTCAGCTGAGGGAGTTCTTAGGCACGGCAGGATTCTGCCGCCTCTGGATCCCGGGTTACGCCGAGATGGCTGCTCCCCTATACCCGCTTACTAAACAAGGGACATTGTTCCAATGGGGGTCACAACAACAAGAGGCTTTTGACAACATCAAGCGTGCCTTATTGTCCTCCCCTGCCCTTGGCCTCCCAGATGTTACCAAGCCTTTCGAGCTGTTTGTAGATGAGAAGAAAGGCTATGCAAAAGGAGTTCTTACACAAAGACTAGGGCCCTGGAAGCGGCCAGTGGCCTATTTATCAAAGAAGTTAGACCCCGTTGCTTCAGGATGGCCACCTTGCCTGAGGATGGTAGCAGCAATTGCACTCCTGATTAAGGATGCTAATAAACTGACCCTAGGACAGCCTCTGACTATTTTGGCACCTCATGCGGTAGAGGCCCTGATAAAACAACCTCCTGACCAATGGCTCTCTAATTCCCGCATGACTCATTAAACACGGAGAAGGTCCAGTTTGGTCCAGTAGTGGCTTTGAATCCGGCTACCCTACTCCCCTTACCAGAAGGAGCTGAGCCACATGACTGCCTGCAGATCTTAGCAGAAACACATGGAACCAGACCAGATCTAATGGACCAGCCTCTTCCGAATGCTGACTACACCTGGTATACGGATGGCTGCAGTTATGTTGCGGATGGGGAGCGGAGGGCCGGAGCTGCCATCACCACCGAAGATGAGGTAATCTGGGCAAGTGCCTTACCTGCAGGTACCTCCGCTCAACGAGCCGAGCTCATTGCCTTGACACAGGCTCTTAAGATGGCAGAAGGTAAGAGACTAAATGTATATACTGACAGCCGTTATGCATTTGCTACCGCACATATTCATGGTGAAATCTACCGGAGACGGGGATTACTTACATCAGAAGGAAGAGAGATCAAAAATAAGGCTGAAATCTTAGCTCTCTTGAGGGCTCTATTCCTACCAAAAGGACTGAGTATCATACATTGTCCAGGGCACCAGAAAGGACAGAGTCCAGAAGCCCGGGGAAACCGGCTGGCCGACGCTTCGGCTCGAAAGGCTGCGGAGAAAGGACAGATCCTGACTCTGGTCAGTGCAGATGACCATGAGCAAGTTTCCCCATGGCCATATGATTCAGAGGACATAAACCTCCTAAGAAAATGGGGGCAGTATACTCTCCTCGACTAAAAAGATGGGTCTATAAAGAAAAGATTGTCATGCCTACAAAATTGACTTTTGAATTAATATCTTATTTACATAAACTAACTCACCTGGGAATCAAGAAGATGAGAACTCTCCTGGAGCGAGAGGAAGTAGGTCTTTACCTTTTGGGACAGGGTCAGGCCTTGCGAGAAGCGACTGAAAACTGTAAAGCTTGTGCCCAAGTGAACCCAGGGAAGGTGAAAAATGGTATTGGGACTCGTCCCAGGGGGCATCGTCCTGGCATCCATTGGGAGATTGATTTTACTGAAATCAGACCAGGCATGTATGGTTACAGATATCTGCTGGTGTTTGTGGATACATTTTCAGGATGGGTCGAGGCCTTTCCCACCAAACATGAGACTGCAAAGGTAGTCACCAAGAAACTTCTTGAAGAGATTTTTCCCAGGTATGGTATGCCGCAAGTCCTGGGATCGGACAACGGGCCCGCTTTCGTTTCCCGGGTAAGTCAGTTGGTGGCCAAATTACTGGGGATTGATTGGAAACTACATTGTGCATACAGACCCCAGAGTTCAGGACAGGTAGAGCGTATGAATAGAACAATTAAGGAGACTTTATCCAAACTTACGCTTGCAACTGGCACAAAGGATTGGGTTTCCCTCCTCCCCTTAGTTCTTTACAGGGCCCGGAACACACCGGGCTCTTATGGGTTGACTCCTTTTGAGATAGTATATGGGGCACCACCCCCATTTATTGATTTCTTTAATTCCAATATTGCTAATCTTGCTAATAGCCCTTCCCTGGAAACCCATCTACAAGCTTTGCAGCTCGTGCAAAGAGACATCTGGAGACCTCTAGCTGCGGCATACCGGGACAGACTTGATCAGCCGACTGTGCCACACCCGTTCCAGGTGGGAGACCTCGTATGGGTACGCAGACACCAGATTAAGAATCTTGAGCCCCGGTGGAAAGGACCCTACACTGTCCTCCTGACGACGCCAACCGCCCTGAAGGTGGACGGAATTGCTGCGTGGATCCACTCTTCACACGTCAAGGCAGCCCAACCGGAGGAAGCCACCGCACAGCAGACATGGAGAGCCCAACGCACCCGGAACCCCTTAAAGCTGCGACTCACACGCGTACACTCCTGACACTAATCACCCTGAGCTTGTGCTGGAGGGAGGGGGTTGCTGGACAACCAAGCCCTCACCAGGTTGTCAACCTTTCTTGGGTTATAGGCAACCTGGAGACGGGGTGGACACAGGTGTTAGCCAACGGTGCTCACTCTCCAGGCACCTGGTGGCCTACTCTAACCTTTGATTTATGTCAGTTGGCAAAAGATTCATGGGGACGTACTGCGAAATCTCCCCGCAATTCTTACCCCCCTTGCCGACATTCTAGTTGGTATGTCTGTCCGGGAGGGAAAAGGACCGCCCAATGTGGGGGGCCAGAAACCTTTTACTGTGCTAAATGGGGGTGTGAGACTCATACTAATGGACCCTGGAAAGCTAAAGGGGGAGATCTCGTGACTTTTACTGGCTTAGCTGGGGAATCCAACATCCAAATGAGGTTCACTGAGGCAGGAAAGAAACATGATTGGAAATCTGGGGTACGGTGGGGTCTCCGCCTCAATACCCCTGGGCAGACCCATCCGGGCCTGTTGTTTTCTCTCCAACTGGTTCGAGAGCGAATTGCCCCAGCCGTAGGACCTAATCTAGTCCTAAAGGATCAAAGAACCCCCTTACTTCCGGCTCCAGCCCATTTGCCTAGATTCACTCAAACCCCTCTAGTAACCCACTCCTTCACAAGTAGAGATTCTGCCGCTCCGACCACTCACGCCCCAGGTACAGGGGATCGGCTACTTAATCTAGTAAAGAGTGCATATCTAACTCTCAATTATTCAGATCCATTTAGAACTCAAGAGTGCTGGCTATGTCTAGTCTCCAGCCCACCTTACTATGAAGGAGTAGCAGTTTTAGGCAATTACACCAACCAGACTATAGCCCCAGAGAGATGTTCTGCTAGTCTCAACCATAGATTGACACTGCCCGAGGTCACAGGACAGGGGCTCTGTATAGGAACCGTGCCACCCACTCATCAGGCACTCTGCAATGTCACAAGAAAAGCTCCCACTGGGAAATATTATTTGGCTGCCCCACCAGGCACTTATTGGGCCTGTAATACTGGACTAACTTCGTGCATTTCAGCCATTATTTTAAATCAAACATCTGATTATTGTGTACTGACAGAGATTTGGCCCAAAGTCATCTATCATGAGCCTGAGTATGTGTATTCTTATTTTGAGGAACATCCACGGATTAAGAGAGAGCCCATCACTCTAACTTTAGCCCTGTTGATAGGAGGAATTACCTTTGGAGGAGTAGCTGCAGGGATAGGGACAGGAACGACTGCCCTTATAGAGACAGGCCACTTCCGTCAATTACAAGCAGCTATGAATGCAGATTTGAAAGCAATCGAAGAATCTATAAGTGCTTTAGAAAAGTCTTTGACATCTCTGTCAGAGGTGGTCTTACAGAACAGAAGGGGGCTTGATATGATGTTCCTCCGAGAAGGTGGATTATGCGCTGCTCTAAAGGAAGAATGCTGCTTTTATGCTGACCATACTGGGATAGTAAAGGACAATATGGCCAAACTCCGTGAGCGTTTAGCACATAGGCAAAGGATGTCTGAGTCCCAGCAGGGATGGTTTGAAGGGTGGTTTAATCGATCCCCATGGTTTGCTACCCTGCTATCAACTTTGATGGGACCTTTGATAATCCTTCTCCTGATTCTCCTATTTGGACCCTGCATCCTAAACAAATTAGTACAGTTCATAAAAGATAGGCTTTCAGTTATTCAAACTTTTGTGTTAAGACAACAGTACCAATTAGTAGAACAACAACCGACTGAAGTACCTTAAATGACTCAATGAATGAGTGAAAGATTCCACTCAAGGACAAAAAGAAAATGGGGGAATGAAAGACCCTCTCCCAGAAAGGGAATTGTACAAGCACAAGGCCCTCAACTATAGAAGTAAAAAGTAAGTTTTTAGATATGTGGGACAAGCTGACCCATCATTTAGACGAAACAGACCAGAAAAGAAAACAAAATGCAGAAACCAGACTAAATTATGGGCACTGCTCCATGGGCCACCTGGCAGGAAAAAGAAAAAGTCCCTGACCCCCCGGAAGCCCTGACCACCATGTACTTTTTGCTAACTCATTGTTATGATTATAGCCAAAATAGGTAATGTACATGTATGTTTCATTTATTCCACCAATCACATCCCTGTAAC
Organism: Rattus norvegicus; assembly: GCF_021556685.1. Classification (NCBI taxonomy): domain Eukaryota; kingdom Metazoa; phylum Chordata; class Mammalia; order Rodentia; family Muridae; genus Rattus; species Rattus norvegicus. The sequence goes on from NC_141540.1 coordinate 73,376,687, forward strand.
CATGCATCTGCTTCTGTAAGCCTGCTTCTGCTCCCCAAAATACTATAAAAAGCCTACCCTGGTTCTGCTAGGCGCGCCAGTCTTCCGAATTGACTGGGACGCCCACAGATACCTGTGTTTCCTGATCAATAAAAATCCTCTTGCACATTGCAGCCTGTGGACTCGGACTGGTCATTGGGGCTTGAGGATCTCCCTCCTGAGGGAAGATTCTCGCTGAGAGTCTTTCACTCAAAGGTTGCAATTAAAATAAAATACCTCACTGAAGGGTTCCCATGGGACCTCATAACCATCTAATACCTGAGGGAGTCTGAGAAGGCCTCTACACCATACTTGGAGATGCAGTAACCACCACCAAGGAGAGACATTCGGCCCATGGTGCTGGCGATGTTGACCACGCGGCCCCTTGCCTTCCTTACTAAGGGCAGCATGTTCAGAGTCACCTCGATGACGCCCAACAGGTTCACATCCAGCACACTTGCAAAGTCCTTTTTTCTCATCCACTCATTGGGACCCATGGGGACAGAGATGCCAGCATTGTTGACCAGGCCCCAGAGTCCTAGAAACAGTGGGAAGAAGAAAGAATCATGGGTCTAGTTTTGACTAAAAGTCACATTCCACCAGGCTAGGGAGATCATTCAGGCATGCATTTGATGGCGAGTAGACGACAAACAACAACATATTGTCAACAGGGTTGGTGCTTCCCAGCCCGGAAGAAATGGCTCACAGAGCACAGATACCTTCCTCTTCTTTTGATTTTTAACAGGGTGGCTCACTACCCGAGAACCTACAATCACCCACCTCACATTTGCTAATAGCAAGAATGTAGGTCCAAGTTGTGTTATGCCTCTGTTAAACTGGACACATGGAAAGTAGGTTCACATCTTTCAGATTAATAATATCCTTGCAGATGAGGGAGCAGAGGAAAAGACAAAGGAAAACGGGGAGGGAGGATAAAAGGTGAAAGGAAAAGCTAATATTCTAGTGGAATTTAAGACAAAAGAACCAAAGGTCCTGGTTGGAGAAGATTTTAGAAAGCCATGCTGCATTTGTGCTTTGAAGAAAGTTGGCCTTGGCAGGCTCGGCATCAACACTGAGTGGTTTAAACATGATGCATTATGTTTTAAAAAGAAGACAGAAGTTGGGAGAAGGGTGTGAGAGAAAGGTGATGGAGGAACTAGACAGGAGAAGGCGGGGTTGGGGAGAAGGCGAGGCTGAGGAGAAGGCGGGGCTGGGGAGAAGGTGGGGTTGAAGAGAAGGCGGGGCTAGGGAGAAGGCGGGGCTGGGAAGGGGGCGAGGTTGGGGAGAAGGCGGGACTGAAGAGAAGGCAGGGCTAGGAAGAAGGCGGGGCTGGGGAGAAGGTGGGGCTGAAGAGAAGGCCGGGCTAGGGAGAACGCAAGGCTGGGGAGAAGGCGGGGTTGGGGAGAAGGCAGGGACGGGTGGGTGTAACACAGATGCACTGTATTTGTGTATGAAATTACCAAAAATTAAAATAAAAGTTTTAAAAATATATTGAACAACTTTCCTGAGATACTTGCAAAATCCAAGGCCAGGTTGACGGGGGAGACACTTTTACCAAAAGTAATAATAATGAAAGAAAAGAAGGAAGAATGTGCCAAGGATACCTATCTAGACGCAGTCCTAAGATTCATTTAAATTCTAAAAGGTTTGTTAAGGGCTGTTCCTAAATCGCTGAATATCATTATTTAAAGAAATGTTCTTGAAGTAGTAAAATTGATCATTTTTTCAAATGAGAATTCACATATTTTAACTCTGTATAGAATCAAAATGTTTATAGGCTTTATGTCAGGTTAGTGAGAACTTAGGGTACTTTTTGTTTTAACTTAATGTTCCCCAGTATTTGGAACAATGACCATGTTTTCAATTTATTCTTAGATTTCTTTAAACCACGCTTTCTTCCCCCACTACTAGACTATTCAGAGAAGAGCAACCCCCTTCCTAGAATTTAGTCTCCCAAGTCAGTCTTTAAGCTGGTCTGACCTGCTCTGTACCCAGAACAATCATGTCTCCCTTCACAGAGGACGCAGCTGACTGGTTAAGAGCAGGTATGCTGTTGGCTCAGGAGAACCACCCCAGGCTGGCTCCAGGTATCCTGCACACACAGTCCACGGCCAAGTCGCATCCTCTGCTTCAGAAGGTACCCTGCTCTAACCTGGCACCCAGCATCCAGCAATCTAGATTTTCTGCATAGAAAAGGTAACAGGGCGCAGACAGGGATGTGAGAGGGTGAGTCCTCATCAGGGCACCTTCCTACCGAGGCCAGAGCACTTGGGAGACAGGAGGTAGGGGCTGGGGAGAAGAGAGCATGCTCAGGTGATGTGCTGGGTTGCTACTTCAGGACCCCCAGAGCCCATTAGGGATCCGGGCAGGGAGTTCGATGGGGAACGCCCTTCAAACAGGGAGACAAACCAACAACACAGACAGGAATCTCAATGGTACCTCTGTTCCCAACTCGCTCCTTCACCCACTGAGTGGCTGCCACAATACTCTCTGTCTTGGTGACATCAAGGATCACTGTCTCCAGCCTGTCCGATGTCTTGCTCCTCAGCTGCTCGGCTCCCTTCTCAGTCAGACATGCAGCCAGCACCCTCATGCCTCTCCTGTCCAGCTGTCTGGCCAGCAGGTTCCCAAAGCCTGAGTCACAGCCCGTGATGAAGACATACTTGTCTTGGAGATGGCTCACCACCTTCCTCTCCCTGAACAAGCGCAGGAGGTTCCACAGGCCCACCAGTGCCAGCAGGTAGAGCCACATGGCTTGTAGAAGACAAGCAGAGGGACAGACTCTGAGTCAAAATGAGACGGGCATCTGCTCACGCAGGATGGTGTAGGCTTCAGGGACTCCAGCCTTCTGATGTGCATTCCTGTGCAATCCTAATGATTATTAATGCCTCACTTCCCTGGTCTTTGACCTGCTTTTGATCAGAAGATATATAATGCCCTTTGGCTATCTATCTCACTGCCAAAGAAAACACCACTGACTGTTCAATAACACAGGTCAATCCCCTTATGATCTTTGCTTCTGGACTCATGTAGGAATACATGTGTGTTTCATTTCAAAGGTCCGTGGTCCAGTCCCAGGCTCGCCTGGTGTCTGTGCATCTTGCACTCTGAAGCCACAAATCAGGACGTTGTGAACATAATGAGAAACTACTGATGACCTGTACTTGTACTCAGGACAACTTACAGGAGAGAACAAGGAGAGCTGGTGCCCTCCTAATACAGCAGCTTCTGGGAAGGTAGCAGGGCTGGCCTGAAACATGGAAGGCTGCCCTCAAAAGAACACAAGGTGATGGGGCCGGGACCCCAGACACATGATGACTCATGGAGTTGATGTGGAGAGGAAACGACTTTCCCCACAAGAGGCTCTCCCTGTTAGGTGTTACTGTTGTTTGTTCTTGTTAACCAACACAAGTAAAGATCAATTGGGAAGAACCTCACCTGAGGAAATGCTTTCATTGGATTGTCTGTAGGGTAGGCAAGTCATCTGTGGGGCCATTTTCTTGATTGATAGAGGAAGGACCAACCCCCTATGTGATCACCCCTGTATAGGTGATCCTGGGCCGTGTAAAATGTAGGTTGAAGCTGACTGAAGCAGATGCAGACACCCACAGCCAAACATTGGACAGAGCTTGGGGACTCTTTTTTTTTTTTTTCTTTTTTTTTTTCGGAGCTGGGGACCGAACCCAGGGCCTTGGGCTCGCTAGGCAAGCGCTCTTCCGCTGAGCTAAATCCCCAACCCCGAGCTTGGGGACTCTTATGAAAGAGTTGGGGGAAGGATCGATGGCCCCAGAGGGGTTAGAAACTCTGTAGGACAACCAACAGAGTCAATTAACCTGGTCCCTTGGGGGCTGTAAGAGACTGAAACACCAACCAATGTAGGTCCCCTGCACATAGATTGCTCACCACTTTCTAACCCAGCTTGCATGGATCAAAGTAGTCTTGTTGCTTTCATGTCCTGAAAAGACTTGATGTGCCAGGGTGGGGAGATACCCAAGGGGGGCCTTCACCTTCTCAGAGGAGGAGGGATTGGGAGGATGGAGAGAGGGACTGTGTGAGGGATGCATTAGAAGTGGGGCAGTGATTGGGATGTACATTAATTAATTTTAATTAATTAATGGAAGAAAAAGGTGGATTGTAGTAATAAACCCAAGTGCAGAGTTGCTTCCCACCTTGATGGTTTATGTTTCCGAATGAAAGGCACACACAGCTAAAAGATTGTATGTTCAATATGCAGCACAGTAGCTGGGCAGCTGCCTGCCCTCCATGCTACTAGAATCTAATTACGAGTTACTACTTACCAATTTCTGTGTTCCATATTGGCTGCTCTAGACCCAGTTGAGCAGCCTTCTGGGACGTGTTCTCTTGGCCCCTTGCATGGCAGCTCTGCTCTTCTCTCCTGTCCTCAGGCTGATGTCTCTCCCCTCTCCACATTCTCCTAAAGCACGGCCAACCCCTCACTCCTTCCTCGAGGTCCCAAGCCTGGGAAAGCTAAAACCCTGCCTCTCTCTCTTCTACCCAGCTGTTGGCTGCTGGCATCTTTATTTACCAGTTAGAATTGATTGGAGGCAGGTTCCCTGAAACAACTTGCAGACCGTCTCGTGCAATCTGTTTTATCTGTTTTTGGGGCGACCCAATCAGCATTCATAACACAAGCAGCTACGATGGGTAGGAAGCTGCTCCCACTTCTGTCCTTAATTCTCACCCTGCTTGCACCTGCTCATTCCCACCCCATCCTGATCTTGCACAGGTTCCTCCTCAGGTCCCCTCTGCTACTTCTGTAGCTTCTCCTCTTCATGCCTTGTTTCCTTGGTCCAGTTCCTTCTCCTGATCCTCCTGCTCTGCGTTCGTTTGAATGAGAATTGGCCATCAGATGTTTGAAAGCTTGGTCCTGGGTCTGAGGCACTTTGGGAAGGATTGGGAGGTGTGGCTTTGTTGGAGGAGGTGTGACACTGGGAATGGGCTCCGAGGTAACTAAAGACTCCCTCTACTCAAGTCAGCTCTGTCTCTTGCTTCCTTCAGCTGTGAGCTCTCCTGCTGCAGCAGCTGACTGCCTCCATGCCTGCACTCAGCATCATAGACTCTAACCCACCGATCCTACGCCCAATTAAATGCTTCTCAGAGTGAGTTTTCTTGTTCATGGAGTTTTATAACACCAGTAGAAAAGTAACTCCTGCATCCTGTTTTGTTGTGTTAGAATCACAGCTCGCATCCAGACAGACCACACCACACCAGTACATTTCCAGGTCTATTGTGGGGGAAAGGGGCAAGGGGGAAATGGAGATGAAAGGGAAAAGAAAAGAGAGAAAGGGGGTGAAGGTCAGGAAGGCTCTGCCTTTTATTTAGGCTGTGACGTAATCACTCGCAGGTAGAGGTGGGACGGGGGCCAGGTGGACTCTGGGACTCTGGGAATGTATGGCAATGGCCATGGCAACAGATATGCCTGTCCCTGTCACCTATGGGTGATGTCACCGTCATTGTTGGATTTGGAGATAATCTCCAATTGTAAATCCAGTTCCTGATTGTAAAGCCAGATACCAACATACCTCCCTTTTTCTTACCATAAAGAGAAGAAAAAAGGGGACGGGGGGAGCTGACGGTGAAAGGGGAATAGGGGCATTGTGTGTCTTAAACTGCTTCCTGCTGTCTGGGGACATCATCACTCTCAGGCTGTAGCTGACTTTCACCATCGGGGTCCACTTGGTAAACATTTGCATCAGGCTCCTCCATGGACAGTGGCTGGTAATCCTGTAACAGTAACTGATTAATAGTTTGGTTAGAAATATTTTGTATTTGGTGTTGAAGGGATATAGAAACGAGATTAATGAGGCAGGGAGCGAATAGTAACTCCAGGAAGAAGACTAGGAAAGGAGTTATGAAAGGAGCATCCACTTCCATATAGGGTTTCAAAACTCTGGGAATTGGAGGCCTCACGTTCCTTGAAATTCTGCATGTCTGATTGAAGCTCCTGGATTTTATTTCTCACTATCCGGGATTGGTTGATGTAGAAACAGCATTCGTCTTGGAGGAACAGGCAAAGACCACATCCAGACCCCGTCGGTTCTGAAGCACCTTTGCTGCTAAAGAATCAATCTGTTTCTGGATGGTAAGCATGTTTCAGACATATTTTGAAAACCTTTGTTAATATCATAAGTGAACTCATTATATTGGGTCACAGAAGTCGTTATCCTTGCAATCCCAGTGCGAGCACCTATGGCTATTCCCACAGAGACCAAGAGTGGCACGAACAGAACTTATGCTGGGCAGCTGTCATATCTGCAACTGGGATTGGCAGGGGCTCGGTTCCCTGGATTACTCTGAGTTCAGGGAGAAGGAGCACCAATGTGCAAACTCTTGGCCACCTGGCGGGTAGGCAATGATATACCTGAGAGACAGGAAGGATTGACATGTTTTGGACTGCAGGGCATTGTGGCAGAGATGAGGTATCAAGGTTTGTGGTTTTATTGTAGTCTAGGAGCTCAGCATTCCTACAGAACGTGTTCCGGAGGTCTTAAAACAGTTTTCTATGTCAAAAAGAGGGATAGAGGAAAGATATGGAGTCATGGCGACATCAGAGTCAGGGAAGCTGACAAAAGCTGAGGTAAGGTTACTTGGCAGGATCACTGGAGAGGCTGTAAGTGGTAATTGCAAGCGAGTTCCAGGAGTGCACATAGCCAGCAATCTTTAAAGCAACCAGGTAGGATGACATTTAGGTATGCTAAGGTCAAGGTCTGAAACAAAGGGTAAAATGACAAGATAGTGCCATTTATGAGGGGTAATGTCAAGGAGGTAAGGACCACAGAGGAGTGTTTGATTACTTCCCCCACTTTTCCAATATCTAGAGGTTGGGCAATTGAGACATATTTTCTCTGGATGCAGATAGTATTTATTGGGGACCTGCCTGATTTTTATGGTAGAGCTTACCAACAACTCTTGTCTCCCACTTGGGATTCCATGGGTCTTTTATGTAGAAAAAGAGTGTCTTGCGTTGTTGATAGAAGAAGTGATTGGTTCGTGATCCTAGCATATGTATCTGAAAAGACCAATAGGAGCAGGCCCCATATTCGTCTGGTCATCTTTTACAATCATCTTTAGTCTGGTCAAAGAGAAAGCAAGCAAAGAAATCAGAATATTTAGATGGGATAAGAGATACAGGGATGACAGCAATTTGGACCGGCTCCTGGCATCCGGCTATGGAGCAGTTTCCTGACCCTATTTGGAAAGATTGTTATCTGTGGGGGTTTCTTGAACCTCAAATCTCCAGATGTACGGGCTACCCTGGATGGAAACAAACAGCAGGGGGAGGATGAGAAGCCCATGTCTAATCCAGTGGGGTCTCGCTCAGCTGCCAGAGTGGAGTCTCATTTTCTGGGATTGGGGACAAGGTAGGTGGTCTTGGCATCTTCTGGAGCTTAACAGAGCATGGTCCTGTTTGGGTTGGCCTGTATGGAGAAATTTTAGGTGGAGGGATGAAAGGTTTGAGGTGAAACAGGTGGATCCAATGAGAAAGTCCCTCAAGTTTAGCAGCTATACATTGTCCTGAGAATTACCTTAAAAGGGGCCCTGCCATTTAGGAGAGAGGGGTGAGGGCTGATCATCTGGAGGGAATAGAAGAACTTGGTCTCCAATGTTGATAGGCGGTAGACAAGGGACAGTGTGTGGCTGAGGTAGATGGTGGTCAGCAAAGTTCCATAGGAGAGAGCAGAGATGGCAAAGTAATGGGGTGAGTAGATGGTCTGGGATGGGAGAGCATTTCGGTGAAACACCAGGAGTTAGGACCAGGCATCTATACATGAGTTCAAAGGGTGAAATGAGAAGAGGTTGCTTGGGGAGAGCTCATAGCCTGAAAAGAGCCAGCGGTAGTAGCTTTACCAAATCGAGGTAAAGTTCCTGTGACAGCTTGACAAGAGTGGTTTTTAGGAAGTGCTTGGTTCTTTCTAACATACCTGAAGGGAATGTGAAAATGCCAGGGGATGTCTAGGGCCTTAGAATTTGAGAGATTTGGGAGATAAATTCAGCACCATTGTCTGACTGGAGGGAGGTTAGGACGCCAAGTCGGAGGATGATCTCTCGGAGGAGGAGGAGGAGATCAGAGACTGTCTGAGCCCTTTTGTTAGTTGTGGGAAATGACTCCACTCACCCTGAGAAGGTGTCTACAAAGACCAGGAAGTACTTGGCACATTTGACAGTGGGCATGTGGGTAAAGTCAAGTTGCCAGTCAGTTCCAGGAAGAGAACCTCTAACCTGATGGTAGGAAAAGGGGTGTTGCGATACCTGGAGTTGGAGTCTGACATCTGACAGATTTTGCAAGAGGCAGTGATAAACTTTAAGAGATGTAGGTCCTCAGGACTAGGCTGTAGGTGGGTCTTAACAAAATAAGACAACACCCAGCATTAGGAGGAAAGATCTGGTGAAGGTTGGACAGAATTTGATGAGTGTCAGGGAGTGAGTGGGGATGTGGGTTGCAGTGTAATTATGTCCTGGGGAGGGTGAGCCAAGTCGAAGCTCTTAAGGGTAGCAGCTCTAGCTGCCTGGTTGGTTTGGTTGTTTCCCTTGGAGACAATGGAGTCATCTGTCTGGAAGGATCTGCAGTGGACAATCCCAATAGCTGTGGGGAGAAGGGAGCCCTTTAGCATGGCCATAATTTGGTTTGTATTAATTACTGATCCTTTTTAAGTCTTAAGTACACCACCCTCCTTCCACATAGCAGCGTGGGACAGTAGGATATGGAAAGCATATCTGGAATCTGTGTAGATGTTGAGGGATTATCCCTGTGCCAGTTGAAAGGCACGGGGTAAGGGCTGTTAGTTCAGCCTGTTGATTGGTGGTATGGGCAGGGAGGGCCTGTGCCTCAACCACCCCTGTGTCTGACACTATAGCATAGCCAGCTTTTCTGTCCCTGTCGTGTATAAAGGAGCTACCATCTGTATACCAGGTTTAGATGGCCTGAGGCAATGTGCCCTCCTCTCTCTCTCTCTCTCTCTCTCTCTCTCTCTCTCTCTCTCTCTCTCTCTCTCTCTGTGTGTGTGTGTGTGTGTGTATGTGTGTGTGTGTGTGTGTGTAGAACGAGGTTTCAGTGCAGGGGTGATATAGGGAGTGGCTAGTATTTGGTTGAGGAAGAAGATTGGAAATATTAAGAAGCAGGCTTAGTTGGAAGGTGAGTGTGAAGTCTTCTATTAGTGCTACCTGAAGAGAAAGAAACTTGGAGGGAGGTAGACTCTGTAAGCCTTTGTAAGTTAGGAACTGTGACATGTTATGAGAAGAGAAAACTGTTATAGGCAACCCAAACATTAGTTTTTACAACTTTAGAATAAGGAGTTCAGCAGCTGCTAAGGTACAAATACAGGGTGCCCATCCCCGAATAGTTCTATTTTTTTTTTTGATAGGTAGGTGTGCTATAGGTGCAAAAGAGGAGACCTAGGACTCCAAGGGCAAATCCTTCTTTTTCAGTTACATAGAGGGAAAAAGGATCAGTCAGGTCAGGGAGATGTAAAGCTGGGGCCTTAAGGAGAGCCTGTTGGAGCCTTGGTAACAAGTTTGAGAAGAGGTTCGTGAGTGGGGCCTAATGCTGCTTCATGTGAGGAGAGAGAAAGGAGGGAAAAGGAAGGAAATTTAGAATCTGTGTAGATGTTGAGGAACTGGAAAGGAAAATTAGAAGAGCAGAGGTGTCAGCTTGGCTAATTTTTAGAGAAGGGCTACAGAGAAAAATATCATCTACATAATGTACAATCTTAGATTTAGGGAGAGACCGTAAGAATCAGAATCCAGGATGGGAAAGGAAGGAAATTTAGAATCTGTGTAGATGTTGAGGAACTGGAAAGGAAATTTAGAAGAGCAGAGGTGTCAGCTTGGCTAATTTTTAGAGAAGGGCTACAGAGAAAAATATCATCTACATAATGTACAATCTTAGATTTAGGGAGAGACCGTAAGAATCAGAATCCAGGATGGGCTGTCTTGAAATCCTGAGGTAGAACAGTCCAGGTAAGTTGGGCAGAGAAGGGGGTGTCAGGATCTGTCCAGGGAAAGGCAAATATGTTCTGTGACTGGGCATCTAGAGGGATAGAGGAAAATGCATCCTTGAGATCTAGGACTGAGAAATGGGAAGTTCCCGAGGACATAGTGGAAGGAAGTGTGTAAGGGTTGACCATGACAGGATGGATAGGAACCACTGCAGAATTGATGCGCCTGAGGTCTTGAACCAGGCAATAGGTTCCATTAGGCTTCTTAACTGCTAGTATAGGGGTGTTAAAGGGGAAAGAGGTAGGGCAAAGGAAGGCCAGAGGGCTTAAGTCCCCTGAAGCTCTGGAGAAGGAGAGGGTATTGAGCTTGGGCTATGTACCTGGTAGAATCCAGTAAGTGGACAACAACAGGAGACTGATGTTTAGCAACAGAGGGGTTCTGGACACCCCAGACCCAGAGGTCTATGTGAGAGGCTGGGAAAGGAAGCAACATGTTAGTGTGAGTAGGTTGGCTGGCTAGAAGAAGGAGCAGAGGGGCTGCTGGCGAGCTTGGGTTTAGGTGAATGGGAGGAGCAAAGGAAATAGAGGCTCCCAACTTAGCTAGAAGATCCCTTCCCAATAAGGGGACAGGGCATGTTGGCACTGCCAAAAAGGAATATGTGAGAGGCGCACCCATGAAAATGCAGCTAAGTGGTGGGGCCTGGTGAGGAAAGTAAGGTTGTCCTCCTACCCCAACAATAGAAAAATGAGAGGGGGAAGTGAGTCCCCCAAACTCCATCAGGACTGAGTAAGTGGCCCCAGTATCCAAGAGGAGGGAGATGGACCACCCACATACTATGATGGCTACCCAGGGCTCCCCGCTGGTGATGGCCGTGATCGGGTCAGGAGATCTTGGGCCTTTTCAGTCGTCCATTGCCAAGCCTAGGAGATCAGCTGGGGGGTTGCCTGGGAGTGATGTCCCTCTGTCCTGTGTGACGTGAGGACAATCAACAGCCCAATGTCCCTCTTGATGGTCCCTAGGACATGGCCTCTTTGTCTTGTGGGGATTAGGGCAAGCCCTCACCCAGTGACCTTCTTGACCACATCTGTAGCAGGAACCTGGTGGTTTCTGAGCCTTAAAAGACCAGGAGTCCAGGGGCAGTGGCTGGGGCTGGTCAGACAGCCTTTGCCAGCATATGGTATTTTTGTCTACAAACCTTCTCACCTCTCTCACGGTACACCTTGAAGGCCAGCACCAAAATTTCTGCCTGTGGAGTTAGGGGCCCCTTTTCCAACTGCCTAAGTTTAGCTTTTATGTCAGGGTAGCTCTGGAAAAACAAGTTTGTCTGCAGAAATTGCTTACCTTCTGGATTTTCAGGTCTACATTAGTGTTTTGTAATAAGGTCTTTGTGAGGTGATCTAAAATCTGAGGTGGGTTTTCTTGTTTGTCCTGGATGACCTCTTGGAGTTTTGCAAAGTTTACTGGTTTTAAGGCTGCCCCATGGAGAGACCAGGCAGGAGACAGGTCATGAATCTATCTCTGGCCAAAACATCACCTGCGGAGTCGTAATTCCATAAGGATCTTGGTCAGGTACCGCCTCAGATCCAACTGGGTATGTTTGATGAGTCTCATCTGCATGTATTTTTGCCTGCTTCCAAACTCGCCTGCATTCATCAGGAAGTAACTTATTAGTAGGGTCATACGAACATTGTGGAAACTCAAGCTATAAGGTTGAGTAATGTACTGGAACTCTTTAATAAAGGTGGAGGAGTTAAAGGTATAGGAACCCAGTCTACTTTCTATCTGGGAAAATTCACTCACTGAGAACATGAACTCTGACAAGGCTGTCTACCCCAGCAACTTCCCTTAAAGGAAGGACGATGCCGGATCAGGTGTCCCCAAGGAAGAGGGACTTGGGGTGTGCCCTTAGAGTGGGTGATGGGAGGGCTGAAGGTAGGTGCCAATGCAGGGCGATTGCAGTGATCTGCAGCTGGCACAGGAGGAGGGGAGGGGTCTGGAGAGGTCAAGCAAGGGGGCTCTGGCGTAGGCTGGTGAGGAGGAGAAACTGAGGCAGTGTTTCAGGTTTTCGGAGGTGTGGAAACAGGTCTGCAGTGGAAAGGAGGCAGTTTGCTAGCTGGATCAAGGGTTGTAGCGTCATCTGGTGGAGGTTTCATGGCTGAGAGGAGTTGGGTTGGGGAACAAAACAACACAGGGAGGGGCTGGGGGGAAAATAGGTAAACGCTTGAGCATAGGAGACCTCTTTCCATTTACCAGGCCGTGGGCATTATGTATGAAGATCCTGTAAGACAATTGGATCTACTGTGCAAATTGGAGCCATTGTCTAGAGGGTACTGAATCCAGACCTTATTGCAGAGGTGTACAAGCTTTGATACCCTCCAGTCAGGCGTTAACTTTAGAGATGTGAGGTTTTCCGGAAGACACCCATCAGGTGACAGGGATGTTACTGAACTATTCGCATCGGCGTCTTGAGAGAAAGTTCAATAACGAGTTATAAATGTACTACCAGGTTAGATGTCCAGGCCATCATGTGATGACAACACCTAGGGGATAGACTGAGTCCCAGACTCACCAGAAAGTGTTTCCACCTAGGCCTAGGGACTTCTGAAAGGTGGCAAGAGCCCAAGGGGTTAGGAATCGCTTTCGAGAGAGGAAGTCACCTAAGGGTCGAAGTCCTACCCTGTACATCAGCCAGGAGGCCAGTCATGAGAACAATAACCTAGAAATGCCAATCCCTTAGCCCATATAGGCTGGTTAGGCCTTTCTGGGAGTAGGGGATCGGGGCCCTCCCCACCAACTGGAGGAAAAACCTTACCAGTCTGCCAATATTTGTGAGAGAATTTCAGCAGTCTGGTATCAGGAAATGTGAGACTGTATGGTTGGTGTGGGCCCATCCGACTGAGTAACCCATGTGGCAGAAGCTAGCCCAAGTGGTGGTCAGCAGCTCACGTCCAGACCACACCAGGCCACAGTTCCATGTGAGAGAGGTTTATTGTGGGGGGGGAAGGTGTAAGGGAACGATGGAGATGAAAGGGAAAAGAGAGAAAAGGGGGGGAGGTCAGGAAGGCTCTGCCTTTTATTTAGACTGTGACGTAACCACTCGCAGGTGGAGGTGGGACATGGGCCAGGTGGACACTTTGGGACCCTGGGAATGTATGGCAATTGCATGGCAACAGATGTGCCCGTCCCTGTTGCCTACGGGTGAAGGATTTGGAGGCGATCTGCAATCGTAAAGCAGCTTCCTGACTGTAAAGCTGGTTCTTGATGCCAACACTGTACACCCTGCAACGGTTCCAGCATCGAGCTTTACCACTGCTCCAGAGTATCTGCTGATAAGAGCAATAGGGGCTGAGGGATGCGACTATCTTAGCAGGAGAGAGGTCCTCAAAATCCTTGAGCGGCCTGCGCCCTACAAAGTGAACACTGGGACTTTCTAAACAAAGGGAGGTTGAGGGTATATTTTTCTGCAGTGAACCCATGTCCCTTCAACTGTGAATTCCTTAGATCCTTACTGTCAAAGCCACTCCTCACACAAACTGAGTCTCTCTTACTCTTCTGACCACAATGTGCACTCTTGTTGGTGTTAGGGCTTCGAGAACTCTGTAGGATTAAGGAGTCCCTAGAATTTCCAGATAAAGTCAGAATAGGAAAGTGGACGTGACTCTGTCTCAGGAGCCTCAGGGCTGAAGAGAAAGCCTCAGGGACACCTTCCTGATTCATGGAGGTTCCCTCCTGAGATTCTCGCAGGAGCCAAATGACAGTGTCCAGCTGCTCCTTTTCCCTATTCTGGGAAGGGTGGGCCGGTCCCATTCCATGGCTGATCCTGTGAGTGTCCAACACTGCAGCTCTTTTTATCTTTGGGTTGCTGTGATCTGCTGAGGTAGATCAGGAGTCCAGCTCAGCCCAGGGGGCAGCACTTTCTCCTAAAAACAGTGCACCCCAAGCAACCCACTCTTTCTTCTTCATCCAGGAAGGGGAGGGGTGGAGCCTAGAGTCAGTACTGCAAAGGTTGGAAACAGGCCCACTGTCGAGCCTGTTTCTAGACTTGCCCACCTGCAGCCCCTACTCAGTCTTAACTGGAAACCGGAAATGAAAGACTATTGGGTTCTAGTGGCTGAGTGTCTAGGATTGGAGGAATGACACTTGGTTGTATACAGTGCAGTCCTCATGCATGGATGAGTGAACCTGCCTCGTGTGGCATCCAGAGTCCCTCTGTGTCCCTCTGAGTATACTGTGACTTCTCCCAATGAAGAAAGCTGGGTGAGGAGGAAAGAAGGCTCCTCCAGGGATGTGTCATGCAGCCTTGGACCACTTTACAGGGCACTTCCTGCTGCGTACGTGTTGTTCAGTCTCACCATGATGCTCTCGAGCCTCTACCCATGTTTAGGACTGTAGATCGGGCCTGGCTGCTGCCCCTTCCCCTGTGGAGTCAGTGTGATGCTCAGAGAGGACAGAAATGGGTCCAATCTCTGGACCAGCCTCCTTACAGGTTACGATATGCAAAGATGCTATTGGGTTACTTTGTAAACGACGGGTCTGGGGGTTACCTGGAAGAGAATGGGGGACAATGGACGCAAAGAAGGACGCCAAGACAAGAGTCTGGTCAAAGCGACAATTTTATTTTTCTCCAAGGCTGAATTTATACCATAACATGGGTAACAGAGGGAGGGGGGAAGTAAGAAACATTTACGCAGGCCTAGGACACAATATTCGTGTGGTCAGGGAGTAGGCTGATGTTGACAGGTTGTCAGAAAGGTCATAGGTTTATTATCTATTAGTCAGCAGGATGTTGGTTTTTCAGAAAGGTTACAGCTCATCACATTGGGTATCTTTTTTTTTTTTAAACAAGTTAAAACTAAATATGATTTTATTTTTAAGCAAAAAATACAATATTTTGAGAGGTAAATTCTGTAGGTCAGAGACTGATTTCCAGCTGAAACTTCTATGTCAACAGTAGTTTTAAATCTACAGTTAAATGAGGCCATTAATAAATCGGGACGCTATTAGGACTTTCTCCATCTTCCCACTGTTCAGAAGCAGCAAGTGGGCTAGGCAATTCAAATCCAAATTGTTCAGAAAGTTTGTTTAACTTCTCTTCTAAGAGAATATTTTTCTTCAGTTCTTCCTTATAATTGTACTTCAGGTCTTCAATTTCTTCAAAGAATGAAGGATCAAAATTTTCCAGTTCTTTTTTCAGCTTTTTAATTTCCTCCTTCAAATGTTGCTTTTCTACACATTGGGTATCTTGACGTATCATATTTGTATTAGTCTTCTGCAGCTGGCTGGGGATTTTCCATGAACCCAGTCATACTTAATTCTAACCATAATAATAACATCAACAATGGAGGGCTTCAAGGGCATCGCTCCCAATGTTACTTCAGTGTGATTCGTGTATGAAGGTGTAAGTGTGTATATGTGTGTGTGTGTGTGTGTGTGTGTGTGTGTGAATGTGTGTGGATGAGTATGTGGGTGCATGTATGAGTGTGTGCATGCCCATGTGAGTTGTGTGTGAGTGTGATGTCAGACTGTGCTTGCTTTTAGTGTGTGAATGTGTATATGTGTGTATGAGTGTGTGTGTGTGTGTGTTTCTCCCCCCCCCCCCCAGCCTCTATCTCTCTCTCTTGTAATCCAGGACCTTGTTTTTGTAGCCCAGGTTTGCCTTGAGTTCACAGTGCTCCACTTCTGTCAGCTTTGTGGAATTCCTAGGTTATAGGAGTGAGTTGTCATGAACAGATCTTTCTCTGTTTGGAGAATGTTCTTCAAATGTACCGCACAGGAGCATCGGAGACTCTTAGCTCCTTTACGTCTTTTCTTGGTCACCCTGTTCCTTTTACTACCCTGATGCTGGAACTAACACTCCTTGTAAGTTTTATCACGAATTGCGTGAAATGTTGCAGGGTATTCTATTATCATGTGTAATATTAGTGTTTGTATATGGTGTTCAAATAAAAAAACGACAGCAAGGCATGATGGCACGCCCTCATGATGCCGGCGCTGATGACACTGAAGTAATGTAGGAAAGGAGGAAGCCTGCATGAGTGTAGTCTGGGTGACTGTGTACTGTTGACCAGGCACCACCATGACAAGAACAGAGGCTTCAGACCCATGGGAACTGGCAAAGTTTTTCTCTACATGGGTCAGGCTCAGAATTGGCAAAGCCTCCTTCCTCTGGCTCAAATTCAGGTGTTTGTGGATGACTGACCAGTGTGTAAATACTAGCAACTGCAGCTTCTGCCTTCTGGAGGTTTCCAGCTGAGACAGCTGCCTTCAGACAGGACTAGCCAGCCCCTCCCCTTTGCTGTTCAAGATGAAGGAGCTGAGGCTGCAGGGGAGGGAGCTGACCCTCATTGCTCGCACAAGCCATCAGAGGCCAGCTTTTCTGTACATGTGTCTGTGTGTCTGCCCTTTCTCACTCCCTCATCTCCACTAGTCAGGTTTAAGGTGCCCAGCCTGTCACGTCATGGCAGGGAACAGATTCCCAAACTCCATTTAATAATTGTGTTTTCTGGGAATCTGTGTAAAAAAGAATCCAACTAGGGTTAATCAAGCTTGTTTATGGCGAGTACAACTCAAGATGCCTGTAGTTAGGACAATCCTTTCTCCTTCCCTTGCTCAGGAAGTCAGACTTCCTGCCTGGAGACAGCGCTTCCTCTTTCTATGAAGTTATTCAGCTTCTCGGTCACCAAAC
Organism: Rattus norvegicus; assembly: GCF_021556685.1. Lineage (NCBI taxonomy): Eukaryota > Metazoa > Chordata > Mammalia > Rodentia > Muridae > Rattus > Rattus norvegicus. Next base: position 73,393,347 of record NC_141540.1, read on the forward strand.
CCTTCCTACCTTCTCCTTTGTCTTTCCTGCAGTTCTAGGGAAAATAGTGGGTTTCTGAGAAGGATTCTAAGCCTATTGAGAAAAATCTAGATTCGGAGAGGATTTTTTTTTCTCTTAAATGTGAGTTTGGGGGCAGGGTGGGGGAAGGGAATTGGGAACTGAGCCCAGGATGTCACTGATAAGCTATATCATCAGATTTCTAGAAAAGTAAGAAAGTAGGAAAAAACCCTTATGAGACAAGGTCCTACTGCCCTGCAGGCTGGCCTTGACTTTGTGGCTCTTCTGGGTCCGCCTCTGAAATGGCTCACATTACAGGTGGCTGTAAATGTGTTTTTATGCCATGCCTTGGTTATTAATAGCAAGTACCTTCATTCAGAAAGTCCCTGTTTCAAAGCTCGCCAGCCTCTGGGATGTTTGTTAATTGGAGCCTGTAAGTTGGTTAAGGTGGAGAATGTGCTGTGAAATATGTGTGTATGGATCCTCCCATGGGCAGAGGAGGTGCAAGAAATCAAGAAGGCTTTGCTGAATAATGAGCTATGTTTCCTTCGGGGGCAGGACAGGAACTAGCTAAGAACATTTGTCTATCAGACTAGGACAACAATTCGAAGGACTGAGGTGGGACCCAGATAAGCTTCAGAAGGCCAGCAGTCGGGAGGAAACAGAAGGCGCCGTGCCCCTGCCTACCACAGCCCCTGCTGCCCACAGTCTTTCAAGTCTGAATAGCAGTCAGGCTCCTTTTGACTCAGTTTGGTGCCTGTTCTCTTGCAAACCCTCTGGCTGTAGCTGTTGGCCATAGTGGGCCTGTGGAATTCATACAGGGAGAGGCAGGTGGTGGTGAGCCACGCACAGACAAGCAGACCCTCACCATGGGCTGGGACCTAGCTCTGGGATCTGCTGGCCAGACAGCTGCATGAGGTTGTTGGCTGAACATCAAATCTGAAGAGAAAGGAGCTGAACAGTGGAGGAACAGGACCTCAGACATACTGGAGACTGTGACCCTGGACATCAACAAGCCATAGAGCATGGCTGTAGTCTCTAAAGGGTAAAGGGTGTAGGGAGAGGGAGGGAGTGGCTTCCTGAGGTACTACCTACATTCCTGTCTGCATCTTGTCTGTGTGTGAAAGGAACAACCTCTTTACTGGCAAACTTCCTCAGAGATCTGGGAGGCTTGGAGGGAAGAATAAACCACAACAGAAAAACAACAAAATAATAATAAAAAGTCTGCTAGCTTCCTTTTCTTACCCACAAGCCATTATGAGCCTGGGAGGTGGGAGGCTAGGCAGGTTGCCAAAGTTTGGGGCCCAGCTGAGAGCTGAAGTGCCTTCCTTGCTGGGAAAGAGAACTGAGGCATGAGGCGGTATCCTGAGCAAGGCCTGTTGATCTGTTGGATGTGTGTGACATATGGACAGGTAATATTGGGACAGAGCATAGTCAAGAATATGCCAAATCTTTGCAGCAATACGCTCCTCAAAATGGCATCACTGTGGTTTTCAGCCCCAGGGGCCGTACTTCCTGGTTCCCTGGGTTTGCTTTCTCATTGACCCAGGTCCTGCCTTACGTGTGGATTGGATTTTGTTTCTTCTTCTGAATTCTCTATAGCGCCTCCCTTTGGAGTACATTAGTGTTGGCTGTAATGGAGCCTGGCTTCTCCAAAAAGGACAAAACCAGCCCAGTGGGCCACATGGGGACCTTCCAGGATGCCAGGGACAGGGTCAGCCTGGAAGCCAGGGGATCTCTGGGGAGATGTTTCTGGCATTTATGACTGATCCGAACACAGTGGGAAGAGGAAGAGATCTCTATCCAGAGTTCTGTGCTCCCACTGTCATCTTCATCATTACCTCGGTCCCTCCTTCCTGCTCTACTTATGTCCCCAAATGTGGATGTTTAGGCCTCTTGGGTACCACATGGCCATGATTGCTTCTTAAAAATATCCAGGCATGGGGTTGGGGATTTAGCTTAGTGGTAGAGTGCTAAGGCCCTGATTTGGTCCCAGCTCCGAAAAAAAGAAAAAAAAAATGTTCAGGCACATCGCAATTAGGACCATTATTTTGTCTAAGACTTACCTCTGATTTCTTTTAAATTTTATTTTACTGGTCTAATTAAAACATTTTAAGACATTCTCTTGTATCCACTCTGGTGAGTTGTGATAGGTAATGTGTGGGTGGGGAATGGAGAGGTAACAGGGCTCCACCTCTCTATATCTGCCCCAGGGTTTTCCTGAGACATTAATCTTGATCCCAGGGAGCACAAGGAATACAAACTATGTCTTTCAGATGAGGAATTGTATATACATGTGCATAGTAAGCCACCATTCAAGGCTCCGAGGACCCATCCTTCACCTGCCCCAGAGTACTTTGCTTTTTGAGATGGGGCATGAGCAGGGGCAGAGGAACTGGACTCAGTTTATCTAGTTCTGTCTCCCTCCTACCTCCTTAGGGTATGTTTCAGTGTGGCCAGTCCTTGCTCTCTCAAAGGGTGACCATTTTACTTTGGAAGACTCCTGTGGACACTGAGTGAGCTTGAGAAAGCACACGGCTGCCTGAATTCTCAGGCCTCACGGGCCAGCTAGGTGAGCAGATCTGGCGTTTGAAAGTGGGAACCACTCTTAACATTGTATACGGCCCTACGGTTCTCAGCCTACAATTTTATTGAGTCCAGGCAGCCACCACCTGGGCAAGAATCAGTAGAGAGGCCTAGAAGGTGACTGGATCCAGGGTAGGCCTACTCCAGGTCGTTTCTGAATTATTCTCTTCTGGGGCTAGATACCTCAAATGTATCTGTGTCTCCCAAGAACTGAATGCCTGCTGCCCCGCAGCCGGATCAGCCCTTAAGGAGCATTGCTTTGTCCTAGGCATAATGTCCTTGATCACTGACTTACCCAGGGGGTCAACAGAAACCTGTACAGGACATGCCATGGCCTCAAGGAAAGTATGAAGCACGTAGGTTTGTCACCCACCACTGCCCATCTCCATCACCTATGCACCTTGGGTCTGCCCTTTAGAGATGGGTTGATGAACCCCATACCATTGGTACAGAATGACCCAGTCTTGTGTGAGGACTAAAGTTATGTTTTAAGTTTAAATTACTGTGCCTAAGAGATCTGTTGAACAGAAGTGCCTCTAACTGTAAGCCTCTCTTGCCCAAGAACAGAGAACTCCCTGGAGTGTGGGGGTCTGCTGTCCAGGAAAGACAACAAGCCACATGTTTTCACTTCTGTAAACAAGGTCGGTTGCCCCAACTGTACAGCTCCCACATAAGGTGTGTGTGTGTGCGGTGCTATGTCGAGGTGGGTGCTTGCCCCCATTTGGACAAGGTGGGAAGTCTATAACCTGCTGGAATTTGCTTTAAAAGCAGCTAAGGTAATACATGGTCATTCTTTGGGAACCACAGGTGTCAACCTAGGCATCGGCATAGTCCTGGCCAGTATTTAATAAGTGTGCTTCAAATCTGTCTCAAAAAATTCTACTAGTTATTCTCACCCAGGGGGGTTAACAGTTGATGTGATACTCTCTTTACCTGCCTCCACTGGTAAAGAGTAGGGCACAAAGACATACCCATTGCTCCCCTTCTTTAGGGGAACTTTTGCTTCAGATTTCTGTATCAGACCCTCTAAACAAGGACGAGGTCAGCCAGTGACCTTTCTCATCCTGATGACCCTGGATGTCGAACCTCGAAGCAGTACCAGGTCCCTGAAATGTACCCAATGCTGGGCGTGGCCCCTCTAGGCTCACACACCCAGCTGATTTCCTTCTTTCCTTTGCTTCAGCAGCATCCCCGCCTGACTTTCTGCGAGCTCTCCACTCACTCTCTGTAATCTCTCTCTGGAAGTGCTGCCCCTGATAATTTTCAAATCTTGGCCTCACTCTCCCTATCAATTATCTCCCTTGGACCCAGAACTCTGCCCAAGCTCTTCTCACGGTTTCAGTGAGTTCATTGCCCAACCTCATCCCGTCTGGCGGCCCGGCAGTCTCAGAGAACCTCAGGTCAGAGATATCCATCCCCTAACTTCCCTCGATGCTGTGTCTTTAGCTCCTGACTTCTCTGACCATCATCTGCTGTTTCGTCTGTCCTTGGCCCCATACGTTCTCTTCGTTTCAACTTCTGCTCCCTCTCTCTTGCATATCCAGCTAGCCACAGCATCACGTGGTGCGTTAGTCCCTCCCTCGTTCTGCCACCTTCCCTGCCTTTTAGGCTCTCCAGTTTGAACTTCCTAAAACGTGCCTGGTCCTTGGGATAGAAAGAAAAGATCTTTCCCCAAGAGCCCTTTCCTCGGGGAGCCCGTGAGCCCTCAGTACTGGGCTTTTACAATGACCAGGTCACCAGCTAGTAGGATTGGTGGAATCCTGGGCTGGTTTCCGCCGGTGGAGGTTCCTTGCTGGTAACTCGACTATCACTTGCCTTCCATCCCCCAAGGTTCTGGTTGGTTTGGGGCGTTTTGTTTGTTTGAAACAGGATCTCATGTAGTCCAGTTTTTTGGCCTCTGGCTAGCTATGTAGCTAAGGATGACCTTTGAACTCCAGATCCTACTGTTTCTACCTCCCAAGCGCTGAAACAAATTCGTGGAACCACACCCAGCTGTTAGAGCCTCTCTACTTTTTAGAAGCTGAAACTCGTATCTCCAGCCTCTCCGAGAGAGACTCGGGAGTCAGGAAGTGGAGTCACACCCAGCCCGGGAAAACCCTGTGTTTTTTATCACCTCTCATGACGGAGACTCACCATCTGCAGAGAACTTCGTCATTGTGGCCCCTGCCTGAAATCCCAGCACCAGGCAGAGGCAGGATTGCCACCCGTTTTAAGTCAGTTTGGTAAGTTCAGGCTAGGCCAGCCAGGGCTGTTAGGAGACTGTGTCAGCATCTAAACCAAACTAAATTAATTAAAGATCTCTAAGGGCTGACGAGCTAGTGTTCGTTCCTACTGGAACTGGGAACTTGCAATTCAGCTTTTGTTTGCTTCGTATTAATGATTTTGTCTCTCTCTCCTTTTTTCTTCAGATAATACAAATTAAACCTGTTGACTTACCTGAATGCATGGCAGGTGGTTTTGATCCCTAGGCAGGAGGTAAAACTGGGGTGGGGTTTTCTTAAGAGAGCTTGGGTCAGAGCGGAATCCTTTATCTCTTGTGCCCCTTCCCAGAATGCACTTGCGTTCCCCCGACTATGAATCTCCCCATTTTTGGATCCCGCCCTGAAAGGTGGAGAGGAGAGATGGAGAGGCCAGGGCAGTGGCTTTGTCAGAGTGACACACTGCAGGTTGGACTTGAATTTCTTGCATCTGAGCTAATTGCTGTGGTAATGCAGCCACCTATAAAATTACAGAGCGGCTCGCCCAGATGCCCATATCTGTTGCAAGTCTCAGAAGCTCCCCTTTCCTGTGGGTTCCCGAAGGCTGCCTGCTGGGCTCTGAGCATCAGCCTATCCTACTGCCTCCTAGGTCGGTCCTCGGACATCAGCTCCAATGGCCGCCCTCACGGACTTTGCTTTTATGTACCGTTGGTTTAAAAATTGCAATCTGGTGAAAAACCTCTCTGAGAAGTATGTCTTCATCACTGGCTGTGACTCCGGCTTTGGGAACCTGTTGGCCAGACAGCTGGTTGATAGGGGCATGAAAGTGCTTGCTGCCTGCCTCACGGAGGAAGGGGCTCAGAAACTCCTGCAGGACACCTCCTACCAGCTACAGATCTTCCTCCTAGATGTCACTAAGTCGGAGAGCGTCAAGGCAGCAGCCCAGTGGGTGAGGGACCAAGTGGGCGAGCAAGGTGGGGTGAACTGCATTTTTCAACATCCTCTCTCTCTCTCTCTCTCTTCATCTCTCTCTCTCTCTCTCTCTCTCTCTCTCTCTTCATCTCTCTCTCTCTCTGTGTGTGTGTCTCATCTCTGTCTCTGTCTCTGTCTCTGTCTCTGTCTCTGTCTCTGTCTCTGTCTCTGTCTGTTTCTCTCTCTCTTTCTCTCTGACCCTGATGTCCAAATGGGGTTGGAAAGTTGAAGTAGAAACAGGCTGGGAGATTCTGGTCCTGTAGAATCATGGTTTGGCCAACTGACGTGAGGAAGAAACACCCTGAGGAAACCCCCCTACCCCCCCACCCAGGCAGCAGCTAGAAAGTTCTGAATGTCCAAACCTCTAAAGTGGTTTAGAGATTTCAGGAGTCCCACTGTTGGCTCCATGTTTCTTGGCAGGCTCAGGCTAGGGACAATCATTAAAGGGGCAAAAGGTGGAATTCTATGGCTGAGACAGGCTGGTCTCGTCTGTACATTGCCATAGATATTGCTGCCTTTGGGGGTGGGGGCTTGCTCCCACAGGGAAATGAACCTATGCTGGGGGCTGTCCCAAGAATATGTGGGGACTTGCCTGGTGGGCCTGTAGCATGCAGAGTGTGGACACAAGATGCTCACTTACGAGTACAGAAACTGGGAGAAGTACTGGCTCCTGCAGGTCGAGGCTAGACCTCTGCCCAGGTCAGGCCAACAACTTTAGCTCCTTGCTGATTTTCTTTTTAGCCCTGTCTAGTACATGCTACATTTTAATTTTTTTAAAAAAAGTATATTATTGTTGTTTAATGATTGGTGTGTGTCTGTGTGTGTGTGTGTGTGTGTGTGTGTGTGTGTGTGTGTGGCATGCATGAGGTCAGAAGACAGCATTGGTTCTGGGGATCTGGAAAAAGAAAGGAAAGTAGGAAAAATGTGTGTGTGGAAGTCACTTCTCTCTTTCCACTGTGTGTGCCCTGGGGATGGGGATCTTCAGACTTCTGCTGCAGGACTTTCTGCTGAGTTATCTTGCTGGCCCTCTCTTTATCATGTGTTCTCTGCTGCGGTAGCCTTCTGAGAGCGGGCTTTGTGTCTTTTTTACTCACCCCATGTCCTGAGTGTGGAGGATGAAGCCTAGCACCTATGAAGGTGCTCAGCAGCTGGTTTCTGAAGAGTTAGTTAATGAATAATTCATCAGGGGTGAGCCTCTTGCACCATGCTGTCCCAGCCTGTTTCCTGAATGCAGCCTCCTCCAGCCTTTGGTGTTCCTTACTCATTGGGTGTATCATCTCCTGTTGCTCCTGCAACAAATTCATGCAAATGAATAGGTTTAACAGCACACATTTATTACTTCATAATTCCTGAGGAAATAAATCCGAAATGCTTCTTGATACTCAAGGTCCCAGCAGAACTTTGTTCATTTGGGGGACTCTAGGGCAGAGCTCACGTCCAGGTTTCCCACCTTCAGAGGTTACCTACATCCTAACAGAGAAGCCTCAGATTCTAACATGTCGGTGGTCTATGCTCCGGAGAGGGCCATACACCACTGATGCCTCCGAGAGTGTGCTGGAGAAGCACACTATCATTCCTTAGCTCGTGGGTCATTTCCTCTTCCAGTAAGCTTGGGCTGTGTCCTTTTATTTTTCTTTTTTAAAAAAGATTTATTTAATTTATATATGTGAGTACACTGTAGCTGTGTTCAGGCCACCATGTGGTTGCTGGGATTTGAACTCAGGACCTCTGGAAGAGCAGTCAGTGCTCTTAACCACTGAGCCATCTCTCCAGCCTGGGCCATGTCCTCATGAAGGTATTCCATTTCTCTGGTTCTTTGGCTCCTGCATTCTTCTCTCGCTTATGTGTCTTGTGGCTATGTGGGCTTACCCAGTGAACTTGAGATAATGTCTCCTAGCTCAAGTTCAGTTGATTAACTGCCTTCCCCCTATAGCTCTTTCCCAAGCAGCCTAACAATTCCCGGGTTCTGGGAAGGCGACATCTTTGGAGGACCGTTATTTTTTGTGTGCCACCTGGCAACATCTTCTGTGTAAGAAGCATGAGGGAGTGTGTGAGGTGATGCACACCTGCATCTCAGAGCAGAGAAACTGAGGCAGGAGGTTAGAGAGGCTCTTGTAAGCACAGACAGCCATAGAGCGCCGACTATCATCTAGTTATTCTTTATAGGGAAACAAAGATAATAGGTCCCATTTCCTCAACTCACTGTCGGAGGCACCGACAGTCCACGGCCCTCTCTGGAGCACAGATCACTGACGGGTTAGAGTCTGAGTCCCAGGAGGCTCATTTCCTCTTCTGTAAGGCAAGAGAGTTCCCTCAGCTGGGAAGGTTCTAAGTCCTGACAGCTTGTGATCTCCCTGTAGTCTCTCTAATTTGAAGAAGAGCTAAGATGGGGAGAGGTGTGGCTGAAGTGGGGACCCCAGAGCTAGGGGAAAGACGGGTCAAACTCGAAGAATGCATCCTGATCTGCCCGTAGGAGAGAGTAGCAGCAAGAGGGTCTGTGCTAATCAATGGGACTGCACCAGGGAAAGGAATGGAAGGATCAGGGGGATGGGCTCATGGCATCCCTAAGGAAGGAAGAAGCTTCCATTGTCTTTACCAGAATCTCTTCCGGTGGGATTTCTCTCAGAAGTTAAATACACAGAATCGAAGGAACCTTCTCCGACAGCCCCTTCCCCTAGCAAGATTGGGGGAATAACTGTGCTAGCGTTGTTTGATGAGGGACCCGAGGCCAAGGGCGAGAAGGGATCTATCCAAGGCTGGACCTAGAACCAGACCTAGAACCTGAAGTTCTTCAACCCTGAGACTCTGCAAGAGCTGGGTATCCATATTGATTTTACCCAGTCCTACTACCTAATTTAAAGAGATAACAATTTCCACAAATAGTTATTAAATATGCCTTTGCATTTATCTATAAATATTCTTACCACACTTCTCTTTCTGATGTCTGAGCTCCTGGAGGTGTAAGAGCCTGACTTAGTCATTCGATGTCTCCTTTGCTTGTTAACTGGCCCAGAGCAGACACATGAATGAATGAATGAATGAATGAATGAATGAAGTTTGCTAGATGGATGCACAGATGGACTAGTTTGGTAATAGTGAAGTGGAACTTTTTTTTCTACTTAGAAGAATTGACAAAAGAATGCGTGGTGAGAAAATTCAAGCATTAACCCATGTGCATGAAAGTGTTGTGTCTCTTACTCCGTGTCCCATGCACAGCGAGGGTTGCAGCTGCTACAGAGGCTGGTCTAGTTGCCAGACCATAAGAATCAGGAACCCTCTGACCTGCCGTTTGCCAGCTCCCATGGCTGTTCTAAGCCACAGCACCCTGGAGCACATCTGCTCACTGTCCTTGTGTGCTGTTCACCTGCTCTGCCATCCTTAGGCAGAGCCGTTGGGTGGTGGCCCCTGGAACGTCCTCAGAGGTTTTGCTGATTGCCGTGTGATTCTGTCTACCTATCTCTCCTACCCTAGGCCTCTGGGCCCTGGTGAACAATGCTGGAGTGGGCCTGCCCAGTGGTCCCAACGAATGGTTGACCAAGGAAGACTTTGTGAAAGTGATCAACATAAACCTGGTGGGGTTGATTGATGTCACATTGAACATGCTGCCGATGCTCAAGAAAGCCCGGGGCAGGGTGGTCAACATGTCCAGCTCTGGTGGCCGAGTGGCTGTCATCGGTGGCGGTTACTGTGTCTCCAAGTTTGGTGTGGAAGCCTTCTCTGATAGCATCAGGTGACGGGGTCCTGGTACCAATCCAGGTGGGGATCTTGGGGCTTTGCCACAGTAATGGAGGCCGGAGAGTGACAGTGTGTGGGCAGTGTAGTTCAGGGCGGGGGTGGGGGGAGAAGCTCAAATAGCAGCTGGTGCCTTCTCCAAGGACCAAGAGAGAAGTGAGGAGGAAACTGTGTGGGGTGAGGATAGAAGACCCTTGGGTGGACCCAGAGTGAGGGAAACCCTGATAGGTCTGTAAGGGAGAGAGAGGAGTGGGGAGGGAGAAGAAAAGAGAGGAGGGAGAGAGAGGGAGGGAAGGAGAGAGAAAGGGAGAGAGAGGAAGAGAGAGGGAGAGAGGCAGGGAAGGAGAGAGGGAGAGGGAAGGAGAGGAGGGAGTGAGAGGGAGAAAGAGAGGAGGGAGAGGGAAGGTGAGAGAGAAGAGAGGAGAGAAGGAGGGAGGGAGGGAAAGAGAGAGGGGAAGGGGAGAGAGGAAAGATTGACTGACTGACTGACATCCCAAACAGAGAGAGACCTGGAGCAGAGGTGCATCCGGAAGCCCTCAGAAGATGCAGGCCTTTTACAGACCCTATTCCTTTTGTCATGTGGGTGCTGTAGGGCTGAGTGGGAAGAGGCCTGGAGGAGGCAAGGCCTTGGCCTAGATTCTTCACTGGCTTCCTGTTGGCTTGGCCTAATGCAAATTGCCACAGACTACTGATCAGTTGGGGGAAGGACTGGAGCCCTAAGGAAGGCTTACTTGCATGAAAGCAATGTTGAAATTAGCTTCTGTGGTAGGATGAACACTTTCAGGTTCCCAGAGAGATAGGTCCTTCCAAATGTGTCCCTGATGCTTATCATTATGAGGCTAAACCAAGTGCAACTCTTAATCTCACAGGCGAGAGCTTCATTTCTTCGGGGTGAAGGTCAGCATCATCGAGCCAGGAAACTACAAGACATCCATTCTGGGCCAAGAAGCTCTGCAATCACGCATGAGAAAGCTGTGGGATCGGCTGCCACAGGAGACCCGAGATAGCTACGGAGAGGAGTATTTCCAAACCTGTGAGTCTCCAGGCAGAAGTGGGCTTTCTGAGGAAGATCTAGAGGTTTGGGGTCACTGGCTGGATTTCAAGTTAACGGATGACGGATGAGGTGCAGCTCCAGAGAGCATACAGACATAGTAGCAAAGCCAGAGCTTGAGATTAGAGCCCATGTAGCAGAGCCACAGTGTGGGGACAGGGAGGGTGTGTAGAGTGATGCTGCCTGCTCCCACACTTGTCCTCCAAACATCAGGTACAGATAGACCTAGCTCTGAGAAGAGAATTAGCAAAGCAACAAAGAGCACGGATGCTGAAGCCAGACTGCCTGCTTCCAGGCTGTCTTAAAACCTCCTATGTAGCTCAGGATGACCTTGAACTCTGGACCTTTCTACCTCTGCTTCCCAAATGCTGTCATCACAGGAGTATACCACCAGGCTCCACTCCACTGGTCATCTTATGCCTCAGTCTTTCATCTGTACACAGAGCCTGTGGAGCTGAGAAGATATCCCAGTCAGTAAGATGCTTACTGAGGACCCCAGTTTGTATCCCTAACACTCACATAAAAAGCAGAGAAGGAGGAGTCATAGGGTCTGCTGGCAGTCAGTGAGCTCTAGGTCCAGTGAGAAACTGCCTCAAAAAAAAAAAAAAAGAAGACTTGAGGAAACCACCACTGGGCATGTCACCCACCCCAGGCAGGCCTCCACATGCCTCTCCCTCAAGATGCTGTGAGAGCTGCTGTGTAAGAATAGCTTGCTAAAGAGGGTGACAGGTGACAAGCATGTGGAGCTGAGCCTAGATGGCTCCCAATCTCTCACCAAGTAAGCAGGTGACTGTGACCTTTGGAGTTCGGAGGGTGGCAGAAGGCAATCTCAGCAGGAACATGAACCACTGGGGCACGTGAGTGAGTATGTGAAGGGGCAGTGGAGGAGGAATTGACAGTGGTGGGCATATCCTAGTAGAAGGGAGAAAGCCATTCTGAGGATCAGAGGGCCCCACATCCCCTTGGAGTATACTGAATTGGAGATTTCAAAAGGGGGAGGTGCCATGAGACTTCCTTCTGCAGTATCTCCTTGTTGCAGCTCCCAGGGCCTTCAGGGAGAACTCTCCTGGCAGCCTCCTCCTTTGTGAGGGTAACTCTTGATGATAGACATATGCTGTGACACAGTTTGCTGACGTGAGTTGTCTGGCTGCCTGCCAAGGGAGGCAGAGCTGGCCCTATGCATGTTCCTGAGGGAAGCAGCCATGGGTCCTGCCCTATTCCACACCCTCCAGATGTCAGCAGCTTGGGTCCCTGTGGCTGAGGCATTGTTGGTGCTGTTTAGGTCAGATATAAGTTCTCCAGGTTCAAGTTTCAACTGTCTCCTGGAAAGGTAGTTAACCTCTCAGTTTTTTCATTTGTAATGAGTTACGGTGAGAATTCAGTTCGCACACACAGACTCACACACATACATACACAAGACATACACATACACACACAGAGAGAGACACACACAGACACACACATACATACACATACACACAGAGAGAGACACACAAACACACAGGCATACACACACAGACACACAGACACAGAGACACACAGATTTGTAGAAACACTGGGTCCCTGTAAGAACAATCTAAATTCAAACCGTGTGGTTATGGTCATTCTCTTCCTTTAGATTGAATATGGCCTTCTTTCTACCACTATGCTGGCACTATAATGTACCTACACGCTATAATTTTTTTTTCCTTACAAAGATAGAACTTTAAAGAATGATTATTCAGCCAGGTGGTAGTGGAGTACACCTTTAATCCCTGCGCTCAGGGAGGCAGAGGCAGGCTGATCTCTGTGAGTTTGAAGCCAGCCTGATCTACAGTGTGAGTTTTAGGACAGGCAGGCTACACAAAGAAACCCTCTCAAAACAAAACAAAACAAAACAAAACAAAACAACCAACCAACCAAACAAACAAACAAAAAAAGAAACAAACCAAAAACAATAGGATATTCAAAGGTGCACGGTGGTACAAACCTCCATTCCCAGCACTCAGAAGGCTAAAGAAACAGACCATCCTGAACTACATGGTGAATTTGAGGCCACCTTGGGCTACAAAGTGAAACTTTGTCTCAAAAATAAACAGAAATGATCCCAAATCCAAAGGGACGTGTTTGTAAAGTATAATATTCAAAGATGTTTGAGGTGTTGGTTTTCTGCTCCTGGGACAAATCACTGAGATGATCAACAGAAAGAGAAAAGATTTATTTGCCCTGCACTGTTGAGGACTTTCAGTCTAGGATTAGTTGACCTTATAGTTGCGTTGGGCCTGCAGCGATACAGTCTATCAATTGCTTGCAGCTGAGCAAAACTTTTCATCTCCTGGCAGGGAGGCAAAAGAGAACAAGAAGGGTCTGGGGCCTCACCAGCATCCCCTCGGAAGGCTCCTAGAGATCTAAAGACCTTTTACCTCACTTACCTTAATCTAAAGATCTAAGATTGCCTAATAACACCAAGCTGGGGCCCAAGCCTTTAATGAATAGGTCTTTTGGGGGATACCTAAGATCCAAACTATAGCAGTGTATGTCAGTCTGTCAGTCAATCTGTGGTAGGTCTAAAACTGCCCAGGAGTGTGAGCATCTCAGTGATGCATTTTCCTGAGGCAGTCTCCCGATTTCTTGGTGTTACTTTTAGCCCTATCTGGGGCAGAACCATATTAAAGTGGCACATAGTCCCAGAACAGGACAGCAAGCAGAGGACAATGTCCTTGTTCTGATGGATCCCAGGGTAAACTGCAGCCAAATGGGTTAAGGAAGATCTGAAGAGGGACTTCTTGTCTCATCCTCACCCTGCTGGGAAGCCATCAAAAATTCCCCTTTAAGTTCCTTCTTAGGGAATATGTATGTATACGAAGCACAGGAGAAGGGAGCAGAAAGTTGAGCATTAGGGCCAAAGTGAAAAAGCCGGGTGCAGACACTTTCTAGAGAGCTGTCTCAATGATAAAAACTCTTTCTCAAGGACCCAAATCCAAATCCTACGCTCTCTGTCACCATCTTGGAGAGCAGAGTGCCGGGCGGGAATCTGTCTGTCTTTCCATTCCATGAAAAATTGTGTGAGAACCACCTCTGTATCTGGGCTCCTCCTTCCATGTCTTCCTGAGGACCTTTGCTACCTTCTGAGGCCCAGCTCCCATCTTCCCTTGACCTGCCTGGGCTCTACATCCCTGAGGGAGGGAGTGTGCAGAAACCGAGTACCTCTTCACAGTCACCCTTCTGCTCAGACCTCATTGGTGGTGTCCCAGAGCAGCATCACTAAAAGCCTTGTGAGAGTGAGCGTGTCTCTTTGAGGGGTGCGGGGGCAACATGTAGCTAGAGTTTTCTGCAGTTTCCTCCTCCTCAGGCAGCTCCTTACAAGCTGGCTAAGGACTCTTGAGTGCCATCGTCCAGGTCCACCAACTATCTCCAAGCATCCTGGAAACATCCTGACCTGGAGGGGTTTGGTTTTTTAAGATTTATTTATTTATTTTATGTATGTGAGTATACTGTACTGTCACTGTCTTCAGACACACCAGAAGACAGCATCAGATCCCATTACAGACGGTTGTGAGCCACCATGTGATTTCTGGGAATTGAACTCAGGACCTCTGGAAGAGCAGTCAGTGCTCTTAACCACTGAGCCACCTCTCTAGCCCCCCTGGCCCAGAGTTAATAGATGATTCACTTGCCTAGAGCAGGCCAAAGTCAGGACAGCTTTGCTACTGTTTCCCAGATTTAATACCTTGTTGGGAAGTCTGGCCCTCAAGGCCTCTTTCTCTGGAGTCCTTACTCTTGCTGAAGTTTGAATCCCACCCCACGCCCATTCTACACACCTATCTCTGTCCCAGAGTCCAGGAGGAGGGGCATGGCGAGGTGCCTGAGATGCCTGCTGTTTACCTCACGAGCATCGACAGGCTTGAACTACTCAGCCCCCATCTGGATCTCCACACCTGTGTGCAGAAGCACTAATTTTAATACTTTTCCCCCAGATGTTTCTGTAGACAACAGACTCACAGAAGAAAAATTAACAGCAGTAACTAGGCATCCCACTAGCCAATTGTTTCACTTAGTTTCAATTTGTGTGTGTGTGTATGTGTTTGTATGTGTATATATGTGTGTATATTGTGTATATGTATGTTTGTGTGTGTGCATGTGTGTATATGTATGTATGTGTATATGTATATATGTGTTTGTGTGTGCATGTGTGTATATGTATGTATGTGTATATGTATATATGTGTTTGTGTGTGTATGTGTGTGTACGTATGTGTATATGTGTGTATGTGTGTATATGTGTGTGTATTTGTGTGTACCTGTATATGTGTATGTATTTGTGTGTATATGTGTGTGTATTTGTGTGTGTGTGTGTGTGTGTGAGAGAGAAAGAGAGAGAGAGAGAGAGAGAGAGAGAGAGAGAGAGAGAGAGAGAGAGGGAGAGACTATGCACCTCTTTCATTCTATATCATCTACTCTGCTATTAATCACTGTTATGGTTTGAGTTGGAAATGTCTTCTGAAAGCTCACTTGTTACAGGCTGGGTCCCCAGGACAACAATATTCAGAAGTGAGGCCTTCTGGGGAGCCATTGAATCCAAGGGTTCTGATGTTATCAATATGTGCTTGTATGTGTATATGTGCGTGTATGTGTGTGTGTATATGTGTGTTTATGTGTGCGTATATGTATGTATGTGTGTGTATATTAGTATATGTGTATATGTGTTTGTGTGTGTGCATGTGTGTATATGTATGTATGTGTATATGTGTGTAATGTGTGTAGCCAGTGGGCTATAGTTCAATGGTAGAGTACTTGCCTAGTGTTTCTGGAACTCTGTGCTCAATCCCCAGAACCACATGTACACACACACACACACACACACACACACACACACACACACACACACACACACACACGGAGGCCAGGAAAGATTAGGGGAGACAGGTGTGAAAGCTCCCACTTGTAATTCCAGTATTTGAAAGACTAAGGCAGGAGGATTGCCACGAGTTTTGAGGTCAGTCTGTGCTATATAGTGAGTTCCAGGCCAGCTCAGGATACAGAGTGAGATTTTGTCTTCAAAACCAAACCAAACAAACAAAGGATTAATCTACTTATGTTTCATACTTCTCTCACGTGTGGAAGATAATGCAGACTTTATCTGGGCTCTAATTGAAATAGTGTGTGTGTCCTTAAGAACACGAATTTTGGGACTGTATTATGCCCTGTCCCCATCCCCCATCCCTCCTTCCTTCCTTCTCCACCTCTTGTCCATCTCTTGCTCCTTCTTGGACACCATGAGGAGAGCACTTTTCACGCTATCCCCTGATGTTTGACTTCATGGCAGTTCCAGAGCAGCAGGACTGAGTCAAAATAACCCTTCCTTTTATGTCTTTCTCTCAGAGACAATCATCTTTGCTATTCCCTAGGGTCCACATTATTACAAATAACCACAGCCTATGCTCCAGGTCAGACAGCTACCAAGTGATTTATTATAGAAGAATTGGGCAGGATCTTTTTGTTGATCATCTAATAAAACAGTGAGATTTCAGGACACAATTCTAGTGTTTAGAGAGAGAAAAATAAGGTCTGATAATGATCCTGTAAATGGGTGCTTAGGTGAGGGATACTGTGAATTGTGTGTAACAATCCTGTAAATGCATGCTTAGGCAAGGGATACTGTGAATTGTTTGGGGACTTGCTTTAAATGCTGAATTGAACTTCTGATAGTCAGGGACCGTGGATAGAATTCAGCGGGGAAAGCGCATTTTTAAAAAATAATAACAAAGGCTTTTGTTCTATCTTCCTTTCACCTCCAATGTCTCAAACAGACACTGACAAGTTGGTTAACTTGATGCGGACGGCAGAACCAAGGATCAGCGATGTCACCAACAGCATGGAGCATGCCATTGTCTCCCGGAGCCCCCGCATCCGCTACAACCCTGGGCTGGATGTCAAGCTTCTCTATATCCCCCTGTCTAAGTTGCCCACCCCCGTGACAGATTTCATCCTTAGCAGATACTTGCCGAAGCCAGCAGATAGTGTTTGAGCTGGCAAGCTCAAGGAGTAGCCGTTAGGGCGTAGGGGAGAGGGCAAAGGACCATGGGATCATGAGAGGTGGGCAGAGAACAGCATGCTGGGCTCATTCCCACTGCAGACTGAAGTCTCCTCCCATCTGCTGGGGCCTCAAGAAACCTGATGAAGCCCCTGCTGATTTAGAGGGTTGCAGCATAGGCCCCAAGACACCTGTCACCAAGGCAGGTACTTGTGGTCCTTGGCCTGGAAAGGTCGAGAAGAAAGCTGACTTCTACTGAATGACAAGCTGTCACCACCTCTGCAAAACACCTTGGGACAATCTAGCCCACAGGAGAATCCCGGCCCCCTCCCCCACAGCTCTCTAAGCAGGCGCTGGTTTGTGTATATATGAAATACGTAACGTGGCAGCAAGAACTGCCAGGGCATATCCAGAGAAGGTTTTAAGTAGTTTTTTTTTCTTTGCATTTCTCTATCTGTAGGTGACCGGGGTCCATATAACACTTGATTCTTTAATCACCACTGGTTAATGTTTCAGGTATTTATTGAGCACTTACTACCTACCAGCACCAAAGCACTCGCTGGAGGTATGTGAGGATGATGAAGTCATGAACTTGATTTTTTTTATTGTTTATTTTGTGTTTTACTTTGTTACAATAGCTAGCAGCAGAGATAGGACAGTGACAGAAGGGACAAAAATCAGAAAAAGGAAATTTGAAGAACCCTAGAGTTCAAGAGTTCCCAAACTTGGGTGTTTACCATGATCTCTCACTCAGTTAAAATGCATATGGCAGCTGGAGAGACAGCTCAGAGGTTAAGAGCTCTTGTGCCTCACAGAATCTTGGTTAGATCCCCAGTATCCACACGGTGTCTCACAGCCCCCGTAATTCCAGTTCCGGGGATCTGATGCCCTCTTCCGACCTCCACGGGTACCAAGCATACATGTAATGTGTGTAAATATATGCAGGTAAAAACACACCTACACATAGGTAAGATAAATCTTTAAGAAGTGAGTGCATGTGGCTATTAGCCCAAATGCTCGAATTACCCTAGATGCACAGAACACATGAAACTCAAGAAGGATAACCAAAATGCGAATGCTTCACTCCTTCTTTAAAAGGGGAACAAGAATACCCTTGGAAGAGAATAGGGAGGCAAAGTTTAGAACAGAGGCAGAAGGAACACCCATTCAAAGCCTGCCCCACATGTGGCCCATTCATATACAGCCACCCAATTAGATAAGATGGATGAAGCAAAGAAGTGCAGGCTGACAGGAGCCGGATGTAGATGGCTCCTGAGAGACACAGCCAGAATACAGCAAATACAGAGGCGAATGCCAGCAGCAAACCACTGAACTGAGAACGGGACCCCCATTGAAGGAATCAGAGAAAGAACTGGAAGAGCTTGAAGGGGCTTGAGACCCCTTATGAACAACAATGCCAACCAACCAGAGCTTCCAGGGACTAAGCCACTACCTAAAGACTATACATGGACTGACCCTGGGCTCCAACCACATGGGTAGCAATGAATAGCCTAGTAAGGGCACCAGTGGAAGGGGAAGCCCTTGGTCCTGCCAAGACTGAAACCCCAGTGAACGTGATTGTTGGGGGGAGGGTGGCAATGGGGGGAGGATGGGGAAGGGAACACCCATATAGAAGGGGAGGAGTTAGGAGGATGTTGGTCCGGAAACCGGGAAGAGGAATAACAATTGAAATGTAAATAAGAAATACTCAAGTTAATAAAGATAAAAAGAAAGAAAGAAAGAAAAGAAAAGAAATTCATGTTCAGACAGCAACTTGAATGAACCTCAAAAAAAAAAAAAAAAGTGAGTGCATAAGGAATCTGGGCACAGTATCTCATGCTTGTCATCCCAACACTTATGGTGCTGAGACCAGAGGATTTTTGTGAGTCCAAGGAAAGACTAGATTACAAAATGGGACACTGTCTTAAGAAACAAACAAACAAAAAAAATCGTAAGAACCTGGATGTTAGAAAATCTGATTCAATAGACTTGAGGCAGAGCCCAGATCTATGAACTATGTACCAAGGACCTAAATGTTCCTGTGCAGCTGGGAGCCAGTGATAGTCCTGCAGGAGAAGCCACCAATGGGCTCAGAGTGGGAAGTCATTTTCCCAAAGGCCCCCAGCTAAGTGACCAAGCAGAACCCTTTTCCAGCAGGAGATGAACTGTTTGTAACATCTTCAAATAAGTCATAGAACTAAATAATTCATATCTTTAAAAGTAGCTACAAACTTCTGGGTTATATGAGCTCTTGATGAAAAAAAGTACTTTTTTGATCAAGTTGATATACTGAGTATCAAATCCAGAGCCTGAGCATTCTAGGCAAGCGCTCATCACTGAGCTATATCACCAGCCCACGGATTTTCAATTTGCTTACTCAGAAGCTCAGGATGGCCTTGAACTTGTTATAGCTTTCCTCAAACTCATGAATCTCCTGCCTCTGTTCCCAGATGATATGATCATAGACATGTGACACCAGTCCCAACAATAACAGCAATTAAATAAATAGAAATGTTCAAAAATGTTGCTGTTTGTGGAATAAAGGTCAAATATGATTATTTAAAAATCAAAATGTCTTTCTGTCTCATCAACTCCTGGATGAGGTTGAAGATAAATATGCCTTAGTTGTTTCTGCAAACTCTTTGCAAATAAGGCAACTGCCACAGTTTCTAGGAATTAACATGAAAATACAGCTAGGCTGGGAAGGGGACACATATATAATCCGCTACAATCTGTTAACCTCTATTCCTAGCACCAGGTTCAGGCAGGGGTAAGGGTGCATCCTTTCAATCAAAGCACTGAGAAGGTAGAGGCAAGAGGATCCAGAGTTTTAAGTTGCTCTCTGTTAGGTATGTGTGAGGCCAGCTTGAATCACATGAGACGCTGTCATAAACAGATGACACAGAAAGTGCACTGCAACTCTGAGGTCGTTAGAGAAAGTATGGAGTTTGGAGAATGAAGTACAAATAATGTTACTTCTGGACTGGTCCTTATCTCCATGAAGGTGTCCTTCCTCCAAAGACATGGCTGGCAAGAGAAGAGGGTCAAGGCTTCTGTGGGAGCTTCTGGAAGCACTTTGGGAAGTGGTGAGCCTAGAGAGAACCACTGCTTGCTGAGTGCGTGTGTCCAGGTATATGACAGCCTGGATAAGGTCAGAAAATATTCGTGCGTCCCACTTTACACTGCAGGAAGGCAGCAGGAGAAAGACAGCTGAGGGTATATGCACTGCCACAGCAGACACCTGAGTAACTGCGTAGGTGGGAGACTTCATTGTAGCAGCTGAGAATGTAGCTCAGTGGTAGAGCATCTGCCTAGCATGCAAGCAACACCGTCCAGGGCTCAGCCTCAAGCACTTCAGCAAGAAAAATCAGTTGAGTGTCTTGGTGGAAGAGCTACCCCTCAGTGGGGATCAGAGGATAGCGCCAATGAAAGTGAAAGGTGTGGGTCAAGTCCCAAGTGAACGTGTATTATTGATGGGGACCGATGCCTAAGAGCCATGGGAATTAGCAAAGCTTTCCTCTGGTCCATGTGGATGTTGAAAGCTTGTGCAAAATCTAGGGACCTCAGCTTCCCTCCCCCAATGTTTACAGTCTGAGACTGCTCCCCTACAGAGACCACCACCCAGACTAGCTAACAGCTCCCTGCAGTCTACAAAATAAATGGTTTCCATTCTGGGGTTGTTACACAGTAGCAAGTGCCACTCCCGACCAACAGCAGCTTCTCTGTACTTCTGTCTCTGTCCCTTTTCTTCTTTTTCATGCTCCAAACAAGTTCCTAGGATCAGGCAGTGCTGGAAAAGATACCAGTCCACCTCATAGTAGTTGAAGTGTTTGTTTGTTTGTTTGTTTGTTTGTTTGTTTGTGAACTTTGTGACTCTTACTTGCTCCGGTATTAAACTTTACTTCATCTCATGTTAGGACTGTGATCTTTTTTGTAGCTATTTTTTTCTCCATTTAAAAAATAATTATTTCTTTTAAACATTGTTTTAGGTGAGGTTAGAGGCCCAGCCCTCACATCTTTACTCCTAACAAGTCAAGAGGCAGAGACAGGTAGATCTCTGTGAGTTCAAGGCTAGCCTGGTCTATGTAGTGAATACAGGACAGCCAGAGCTGCACAATGAGACAATGTCTCAGAAAAAAATTAATGTTTTTACTTAGTCTTTGAGAATGTCATACATTGTATCTATCATACTCATCTCGTCCCAGTTCCTCCCAGATCATCCTTCCCCAGCTCCCTATGCAACTTCATTTCTTTCTCTATCTTAAAAACAAAACAGAACAAAACAGGAATTCTGTTTGTGTTAGCAGACAGTACTCATGGGGTAGGACTTGCCCTGGAAACTGGTCAATACCCCAGATGCCGCTCCTTGAAGGAAACTGATCCCTGTCCCAGCAGTGATCAGATGCCAACAGTTCCTCAGAGACTCGTGCCCACTCCGCACCCCCTCCCCCCACACTGGGATTCTGTCTGGCTTGAGCCTGTGCAGGTCTTGTACACGCTCTCACAAGCTCTGTAATTCACGCGTCTGGAAAAGTTTCCCTGAAGTCATCTACACCTCTGACTCTTCCATTGTTCTGCCTTCTCTTTCTCACAGATCCCCGAGCCTTGGAAGGCTGAGCCTTCCCACATCTTTTCTCTCACATTGAGCAGTTGCGAGTTTCTGTGAATTGTCTTCTCCTGAAGGAAGATGAGGGTCGAATGACGCACTGATTTATAATTATCGCAGTAAGTTATTAAGAGATGCTTTATTGGCTTTGTCCACTTAGCAGAACAACAGTACTAGGTTTCCCCTAGGAACCATGACCTATCTGGTCACAGACTCATGGCCTCATTGACAGTCAGATGTGGGTTATATATCATAGAGCAGGCCTTCAAGCCCGTTTGAAAACACATTTGGGCCACTATTTCATCAGGGGGCCATATCTCACCAGGCAGGCTGTTAGTGTATAACCTGCAGGGCTCAGAGATGGGCGCGATTGGTGCTGACTTTTCTCCTCTGGTCACCTGTGCGTCACTTTCCAGTACTGTGAATGCTAGCCAATAGGCACCAGTTAGATTTCTTCATGTTCTATGACTCAAGTATGTGGTGTCTTCAGCAACAGGGTGTTGCCATCAATCGGGTTCTGGAGGTAGCCAATGACTTGTAATGTTTGGGGTGGGGTTCTATGGGAACCTATTGGCCAACAACTCAAAAACCAGTAACATATTCTGCATACTGGAGATTTTATTTGGTAATGTATCGTGTCTAGCTGAGGTATTGTCCTCCGTCTTAGGGTTTTACTGCTGTGAACAGACACCATGACCAAAGCAACTCTTATAAGGACAACCTTTAATTGGGGCTGGCTTACAGGTTCAGAGGGTCAGTCCATTATTGTCATGGCAGCATCCGGGCACGCATGGTGCAGGAGGAGCTGAGAGTTCTACATCTTCATCTGAAGGCTGCTAGGAAAATATTGACTTTCAGGCAGCTAACAAGGGTATTAAAGCCCACACCCACGGTTACACACTTATTCCAACAAGACTACACTTCCTAATCATGTCACTCCTTGGGCCAAGCATAACAAACCATCAACATTCTACTCCCTGGCCCCTAAAAGCTTGTTTAAACACATGCGTCTATGGGGGCTATACATACACATAGCATAATAAAAATTACAGTTAGTCCAACTTCCAAAGCCCTCATAGTCTATAGCAGTCTCAACGATGTTAAAAGTCCAAAGTTCGAGGTCTCTTCTGAGATTCATCCAACCTCTTAACTGTAATCCCCAGAGCAAGACAGGAAACCAGCTGGGCAAAGTCCAAACTCTGTATCTCCATGGCTGATGTCAAAGCAGTCTTCAGATCTCTAACTCTTTTTCATCTTTGTTGACTGCAACAAACTTCTTTCTCCTAGGCTGGTTCTACTCCTTATTAGCAGCTTTGCTCAGCAGAAAGCCCATGGCTCTGGCATCTCAAACATCTTGGGGTCTCTAAGACAACTTCAACATTACGGCTTCTTGTTCAACGTCTGGGATCCACACATGATCTTCTGGGCTCCTACTAAGGGCTGTGTCACTTCTCCAGCTCTGCCCTCTGCTAACACTCTAACCTCAGGTTGATCCAGTCACTGCTGCTGCTGTTCTTGGTGGTCATCCCATGGCACTGGCATCTCCAATACTCTGGGGTCTTCTGCAACTAGGCTTCACTAGTAGCCTCTCATAGGCTCTCTTCATGGTGCCAAGCCTCAAATCCTTTGCATGACCCCTTCAGTCCTGGGACGTCAACTGCAACTGAGGCTGAACCTTCACCAATGGCCCTCTATGGCCTTTCACAATTTCAAGCCTCAGTTGATCTTCATGACCTCTTCATGCCTTCAAAACCTGAGTGACTCTTACACATTACCAACTCTAGCTGCAGCACAAGGTACTATAAGGCTTGAAGTGAGTCTTAACTGCAGGGAGATCCCTCAAGTGAGACACAAGGAGGTTGATGCAAACCAAGAGGTTTATTTTTCTGGCAATGCATTGGGATTGACCCTCAATCAACCCCTCCCTCATGGCGAGTGACTAGAAGTCGACCCTGAATGGCTATAACAAGCAGCTTTTATACTTTTTAGGGGTACAGGTTACATGAGCAAAGTTACAGTTTAAACTTATTGGCTAAGCATATTGACCTTTGAATCTATTGGCTAGCAAGCATATGACATGGATTGGAGCTCTATCTGGGACTAGAGGGTCAGGTGACTATCAGTCAGTACATTCTACAATTTTTCAAGAATGTCCCTGCTCCTCCTGAGAACTGTGGATGGAGAATGGAACTTGGCCTAGCCTTGATTCAAGGTATGAAGCTAGTTCTTGGTCTAATCTTGACCTGAGGCAGTGGGTGTAAGGCTGGTAAAGGCCCATAGGGTCCTTTATTCCCCCCCTTTTCTTGTACAAGCTCCAATCTTGGAGCTATGCTCAGAGGGTCTCTGGTGACTAACTCATAATCTTCAGGTCCTGTCCTCAGGGTCTCATATTATTGGCACAGGACCATCTCTGCACCTGTTCTCTCTTTTATGGAGGCTATAAGCTTGTTCAATATGCAGAGTCCAAGGTCAACAATAGCAGAACAAACAGGGGTCTTAACAAGGTGGATATGAGGGTGGTTAGCTAAGGGGAGGAGTTAAACCAAGCTTCCAGCCAGCCCTGACTGCTCTCTCTCTTCCGTTTGGCTAGCCCTTCTCTCATCTTGGCCATCATACCACAGTTTGTACAACCTGAGTGCCCAAGTTTTCTTCTTTAGCCATCTCATTGGTTCTTTGCCTTTCTGAGTGACTCTGATTATTGGGTTATAGGTGGCGTTTGCACAGAAGGCATCTCAATACCCTCAGTCCCCCCTGGTAGGGCCCCCTGGTAGGTAATTTCTTTTTACCCCAATCAAGTCCCAAGAGGAGGAGGTTCCAATAGGCTTCTCCTGTAGTCTTGCATCCATAGGCAGTGCAATAAAACTGGTCTGGACCCCTGTCCCCCCACATCGGTGAACTTCTGCCCAGTTTCTTTCTATCTCCAGGGTAAATGTAAGTGTGTGTGTGTGTGTGTGTGTGTGTGTGTGTGTGTGTGTCTCCCACAAGTGATACCTCTGTGCAGGGAATGTACATCCTATCCTCCCCTCCACAACCCAGAGCCCTCTTTCTCCCATATGGGCAGTTTGCTTCTGCCAACACTCCCATCATGGGCGGGAGTACCACCATCATGTACCACCAGTCAAGTCCTGCCACCAGCTGGCACAGGTCAAAAGTGAGGTCAGACCACCAGGTGTTGAGGGGTTTGGAAGCTGTCAGGGAGGCAACCTCATCTCCAGTTCCAGTGGAAAATACAGACCAGGTTTGATGGACTGGCACATGGGGACAGCATGATTCCCTGGGGAGTGGGGTATCTGCAGGTTTCACATGGGATGCATGCACCAGGGATGCAATACTGTCCACCTTAAGGACTGTATAAGTGGTTAACAGTACCAGGAATGGTCCCTTCCACCAGGATTCCAGTGACTGTGCCCGATGCCTCTGGACATAATCCCAGTCACCAGTCTGGAACAGTGAGGGGTCTCTGGCAATCCTGGAGCATATAATGCAGACAGTTTGGGCCAAATCTCGTGTTGTATTGACTGAAAGGCTTGGAGCCTTTAGAAGAGGTTCCTATCATCGAGTTGGGATACCTCCAGGGAGGGTCCAGTGGATGCCAAGGGAGTTGGGGAACCAAAGAGGATCTTGAAAGGGGTCAGGTTAAAATTAGTAGGGAGTGCTCCGGGCTTGGAACAGGGCCAGAGAAGGAGCACCACCCAGTCAGCACCAGTCTCCAAGGTCAATTTAATTAAGGTCGATTTTAGGGCTCTGTTCATTCTCTCTACCTGCTCTGAACTCTGGGGACAGTATGCACAATGGAGTTTCCAATCAGTTCCCAGTATCTTTGCCAATGCCTGACTTAACTTAGAAACAAAAGCAGGACCGTTGTCCAATTACCTTGGGCACTTCAAACCTCGGCAAATTTCTTCTAATATCTTTTTGGCCACCATAGTAGCTGTTTCCTGCTTGGTGGGGAAAGCCTCAACCCATCTAGAGAAAGTATCTACAAACACTAGGTGTTAGCATTCTGTCTAAGCTCCACCCCTCCACAGTTACCTGGCAACAGCCACCGAATGCCTGACATTATAAAAGGGTCTGCTTGCCCTCTCCTCACTCTCTTGCTCTTGTTCTCTTGCCCCTTTGTCCCTTCTCTCTCCATTCCCCTCCCCACTTCTCTCCACATGCTCATGACTGGCCTCTACTCCTCCCCTCTTCTACTCTTCTCCCTCTCCTTCCTCTCCCTTGTCTCGTCCTTTCATTAAACCTCTCCATGTGGAGCCTCGTTGGCCTGGTGTGGTTTGTTCAGATGCAAGCCGAGATTTCTACCCCAACATTAGGAGATATTTGTAACCATATTTTCCTGACTTAACTTCTGTGAAATTGACCTTCCAATATACCCCAGGCCACTCTCCCCTAGGTCTCTTGCCCTGTTTGCTCTTGGCTGCATAGCATTTACGTGCTGACATACCTTACACTATTCTGTCTCTCTGGCTAAAAACCTAAAGTCCATTGCATATATCTGGACTGCTTGGAGGAGCTTCTTATCCCCTAAATGAGTCCATTTGTGCATTGGCCAAGTGAGTCTTTTGTTTGATCTTTGGGGAGTATAGTTTTCCCCTCTTGAGTGTGCCACTGTCCTTTTCTCTTCTAAGCAATAGGCGGTAGGATGACTTAGCCATTTGGGCCTTTCCTTCTGCTGTATATTCTAAGTGAGGCCATCCCTTAGTCCAGTCCCATTTCCCAGCGGGTGTCTCTTGCAGACCCATAACCAGGACAGGCTCCTGCATAGCCACTTCTCGAGCCACCTGATCTGCCTGATTATTGCCCCACATCACTCAGTCTCTTCCCTTTCTGACATCCTGGGCAATGAATAATACTCACAGTTGCTGGCTTCATCAGGGCATCTAAGAGATCCAAAATTTCCTGCCTTTTTTTTTTTTAATTTCGTTTCCTTCTGATGTGAGCAGTCCTCTTTCTTGGAATATAGCCCCGTGAACATGGGCTGTGGCAAAAGCATACCTGCTATCTGTGTAGATGTTAATTTTCTTGCCAGCACCAAGTTCTAAGGAAAATTAGCCCCACTTTCTGTGCTAACATGGCTGGGGGTAGAGGTTCAGCCAGCCAGGATGACATTTGTGCTGTCCACCATGGTAACATCCACTCATCTCTGACCTTCATGAAGAAAACTGCTCTTGTCTGTAAACCAGTAGCCTCGGCTCCCCCCCAGGGGGTGGTCAGAGAAGTCTTTCCTCTACCCATGGGCTCCTGCCAATTTGACACTCATACTGTGGTGGTTCCAGGTCAGGATCGGGCAACAAGGTGGCCAAATTGAGCCCAACCGGTGGAGAATCTCATCCAGGTCAGCTGACTGGTGGTCCCATCCTCTGGGTTTTTCCATTCAAGGGCAAAGTATTCTTGACTTTGGGGTGCCAAGGTCAGGCAGAAGAAAGCACCTTTCAAGTCTAAAATCACGTACCAAATTCTGGAAGGTGACAAACTCAACAGAGTGTAGGAGTTAGGCACAGTAGGGTGGGTGTCAGCCACTCTACCACAGTTTACCTCTCTTAAGTCCTGGATTGGGTGATAATCGTTAGTGCTGGGCTTAACTGGCAGGAGTGCTATGCTCCAGGCTGAACAGCACTAAGCAACACCCCAAGCTGGAGGAGCTGGGTGATGTGTGGCTTAATTCATTCTCGTGCCTCCCCCAACATCGGGTGCTGGCACACTGAAACAGGATCAGCCTGGGTCTTAAGCTCCACATACCCAGCCTGCAGATATGCATGACCTAGCTCAGCCATTTTAGCCGAAGCAAGAGGAATATTTTCCAGCCACCAAGTAATATCCTCTATCTTTTGGGTATTGGTCTCAAACAATTTGTATTTGTACTCCAGCCTAATAGTAAGGACCTGGACAGGTTCTTCAGCAGGCTCCCTCAACTGAGGGCCTTTGGGAAGGAAATGGATCTGAAGCCCCATTTTGGAGAGCAAGTCTCTCCTGAACAAGGGATAGGGGCAGTCATGGATGACCATGAACGAGTGGGATAGCTGGCCCACGCCCAGGTCTACAGTTCTTCGGGTAGTCCATGAATATTGTTTAGTCCCAGTGAGTGGCCTCTTGGACCCACTAATTTTTTTTGCTGGAGACCGGCCCATCAGCTTGGAGAAGGACTGAGTGTTGGGCCCCAGTATTGGGTGGGTTTCCCTTCCACTTTCAAGGTTACCCTGGACTCGGGGAGGGGTCTGAACTCTGTCCTCCTTGGTCGCTGTCTTCCCCTGTGCTAACACGTTCACCATTTGGAGGTGCTTTTCCCAAGACCTGGGATTTCCTGCCCCCAGCTTCTGTTTATTGGGAAATTCTCCGTCCCAGTGGCCCCCCTCCTGGAAATATACACATTGGTCCTTTTCAAGGAGTTTTCTGTTTCTCTTTGGTTGGAGTCTCTCTTCTATGCTTTCCCTAACTACTGTAGCCAAGATTCTCTATAAATTTTTTCTGTCACTTTTCTTTTTTTTTAGTCTCTTTTTCATCTTCTTCCTTTCTCGTTCTCTGCTCTTTTTCTGTCTCCCTGTTATGGTAGACTTTCTCAGCAACCTGCACAAAATCCCTCAATAACTTAACCTGTAGCCCCTCGAGCCTCTGAAGCTTTTTCCTGATATCTCTACAAGCCTGGTCTCTAAAAACCAAAGTCACAGTAGCTTTGTGCTCCTCGATGCTGAAGTCATAGGGTGAATATTGGTGGAATGCTTCCATGAGCCATTCTAGAAAGGCTGCTTAACCTCATGAACCTTGATTAAATTGGTGAGTCATCCTGTGACCCCCCCTTGAGACCTGCCAATGGAGTCTGATGGTAGACCTTCAGGTGCTCATTACCTTCTGCTGTATTAAAGTCCCAGTCAGGTCTAGTCAGGGGAAATCCGCTCTCAATGACAGCCTGGTCAATAGATGGTGCCCCTGTGTCTGAGGGGACGTTCTTTCTTCCTGGCTTCCTGCATTATCCTCTCTCACTCTTCAGTCGTGAAGAGCAATCTCATGAGTTGTTGAATATCATCCCAGGTGGGCTGATGGGTAAACAAAACAGTCTGAGATTAATCAGCCCCTTGGGGTTATCTGAGAAGGGGGGTGTTGGGCCTTCCAGTTGTACAAGTCAGCTGAAGAGAAAGGCCAATATTACATGGCCTGATTGCCATCCTCATCTATGGGCTTGTAGGCTCGGAGGGGGAGGGCCACTGTTGTATCGGGTGAAGTAGCCCTTTTGCTCTATCCTCATGGCCAGTCGGGGTTCTGAGGGTCCCTCCCCACCCTCCCCCCTTGCTAGGGCCTGAGGAAGGGAGTGGGGATAAAGGGTTACTGGATGAGAGCTCAAGGGAAATCCTTGAGGAGGGGCTGTGGGTACTGGGGACATGGTAGGGGGTTGGGAGTGTGTGTGAAGGACCCATCAGTATCAGATACTGTGGAAGGGTCCTAGAGAATTGTTTTTACAGACTCGTTGGTCCCTACAGGGTTCTTCTCCTTCATGGCCAGGACCTGAGAGTGTCTTGGAGACAAAAAAAGCTTTTATCCAAGGGGGGGTGGTGGTGTGCTCCACTAGACCCTTCCAGGTAACTATATAGGGTACTTGGTCTGGGTGTCTGAGGAATCCTAGTCTAAAGACTCTTTCCTGTATTGCTTTGATCACCTGCAAATCAAGGGTCCCTATGGGTGGCCACCCTACTCTGAACGTGGGCCATTCAGAGGAGCAGAGAATAACTAACCTGCCCTTTTTTTTTTTTTTTACTATTACTGACAAATGTTATCCTCTTTCTCCAGCTTCCCTCCAGTGGTTAACTAGGATGTTTAACAGGGTAGAATCAGTCTGCTCCATGTCCAAAAATAACATCAATCCAAGTCCAAAAACACAGAGAAAGACAGTCAACACACAGACAGCTTGCCCCTGCCATGGGCAAAGAAACCAGGTAATCCGGTGACTCAGCCAATTTATGCCGATATCAAGTCCAACAGGCAACCCGCCAGCTTGTATTGAGTTTAACAAAAGGAGCAGAGTCCTCCCGACTCCCTCGGGAGGAAGGGGGGCTGAAGCATCCTCCAGACTCCAGTCATGACCTTAAGGCACATCTGTCAGCCACAATTTGACTACACCAGACAGACCAGACCAGACCAGACCAGACCAGAGGCTCTCTAAGCCTTATAGACTCTTGCGAGCAAACCAAAAGCAAGACAGACAATATGGATACAGACAACCACAGTACCTGACATCAAGTTCAAACTATTTCTTTGACAACCATTTCTTGTGACCTCATGGTGGTGGTGGTGGGTGGGGGATCTGGCTTCCCGGCCAATGCACCAAATGTAAGGCTCAAAGTGAGTCTTAACTACAGGGAGACTCCCTCCCCCCAAGTGAGACACAAGAACGGAAGTCAATGTAAACCAAGAGGTTTATTTTTCCTGCGCATCAGGGTTGATTCTCAATCAGAACCTCATGGCAAGTGACTAGAAGGTGACCCTGAATGGCTATAACAAGCAGTTTTTATACTTTTTAGGGGTACAGGTTACATGAGCAAGGCTACAGTTTAAACTTATTGGCTAAGCATATTGACCTTTGAATCTATTGGCTAGCTAGCATATGACATGGATTGGAACTCTATCTGGGACCAGAGGGTCAGGTGACTATCAGTCAGTACATTCTGTGGTTTTTCAAGAACTGAGAACTATGGGTAGAGAATGGAACTTGGCCTAGCCTTGACCCAAGGCGGGAAAATGGTACTTGGCTTAATTTTTTTTTTTATTTATTTTTTATTAACTTGAGTGTTTCTTATTTACATTTTGAGTGTTATTCCCTTTCCCGGTTTCTGGGCAAACATCCCCTAATTTATGGGTGTTCCCCTCCCCATCCTCCCCCCATTGCCGCCCTCCCCCCAACAGTCTAGTTCACTGGGGGTTCAGTCTTAGCAGGACCCAGGGCTTCCCCTTCCACTGGTGATCTTACTAGAATATTCATTGCTACCTATGAGGTCAGAGTCCAGGGTCAGTCCATGTATAGTCCTTAGGTAGTGGCTTAGTCCCTGGAAGCTCTGGTTGCTTGGCATTGTTGTTCATAAGGGGTCTCGAGCTCCTTCAAGCTCTTTGAGTTCTTTCTCTGATTCCTTCAACGGGGGTCCCGTTCTCAGTTCAGTGGTTTGCTGCTGGCATTCGCCTCTGTATTTGCTGTATTCTGGCTGTGTCTCTCAGGAGCGATCTACATCCGGCTCCTGTCAGCCTGCACTTCTTTGCTTCATCCATCTTGTCTAATTGGATGGCTGTATATGTATGGGCCACATGTGGGGCAGGTTCTGAATGGGTGTTCCTTCTGTGTCTGTTTTAATCTTTGCCTCTCTATTCCCTGCCAAGGGTATTCTTGTTCCCCTTTTAAAGAAGGAGTGAAGCATTCACATTTTGATCATCCGTCTTGAGTTTCATTTGTTCTAGGCATCTAGGGTAATTCAAGCATTTGGGCTAATAGCCATTTATCAATGAGTGCATACCATGTGTGTTTTTCTGTGATTGGGTTACCTCACTCAGGATGATATTTTCCAGTTCCAACCATTTGCCTATGAATTTCATAAACTCATTGTTTTTGATAGCTGAGTAGTATTCCATTGTGTAGATGTACCACATTTTCTGTATCCATTCCTCTGTTGAAGGGCATCTGGGTTCTTTCCAGCTTCTGGCTATTGTAAATAAGGCTGCTATGAACATAGTGGAGCACGTGTCTTTTTAATATGTTGGGGCATCTTTTGGGTATATGCCCAGGAGAGGTATAGCTGGATCCTCAGGCAGTTCAATGTCCAATTTTCTGAGGAACCTCCAGACTGATTTCCAGAATGGTTGTACCAGTCTACTTGGCCTAATCTTGACCTGAGGTGGTGGGTGTAATGCTGGTGAAAGACCCTATGGTCCTTCATTACAAGCTTGGATATCTCTGGAACACAGCTTCTTTGTGCTCTCAGAAAATACTTCCTAAAAGATTTCATTTCAGTGATGCTGGCCTCTTCTTAATCACCACTAATTTCTTAGTTCTAGCTAACCAGCATCAATTGTCCCCGTAGTCCCTTCTATTCTGGACTCTAAAGCCAGAGTCACATGGCCAAAGATGCCAAGTTCTGCTGTTTGCTGAGGCTAGAACTTGACCCCCTTGTGATATTATCATCAGCTTTCTGTTTTCCAACTCTTTAACTGCTTAAACTTGCCTGTCCTGGAACTCGCTCTGTAGCTTGACCTTGAATACCCTTGGCTTTGCCTCATGGGATTAAAGGCATGTACCACCATACCTGTATCTAAACTTAGCTGGGTGGGATCGTGCCCCAAGGTCACCACTCCCTTAATTCAATGTAATATCTTTGAACACGGGGTTCAAATCCATTTCACTTCCTGGTGCCCCTTTAATACTTGAACCATGTATTTTATATTTTTCCTTTCTAAACTTGCTGTGCTTATTCAAAATGTTCTGCATGAGACTTAGCCAGAGAACAAAGTCTATGATGGGTGTTTCTGAGACTTCCTTTGTCAGTGCAATTAATCTTCACCTTAGCCTCAGGCAGACTCTTCAGATGAGGGCAAAAGGCAGCCACATTCTTCACCAAAATACCACATGTGTTCTAGGGCACATACTGAAATTCTTCTCCACTGAAACCTCTAGAGCCAGGCTTCCACCATTCAAATCACCCTCAGCAACAAAGTCTTCCATATTCCTACTAGGGTAACCCAGTAAGCCCCACTTAGAGCATTCCACTGCTTTCTGAATCCAAAGTTCCAAAATTCACATTCTTCCAAACAAAAGCATGGTCAGGCCTATCACAGCAATAACCCAGTCCCTGGTACTAACTTCTGTCCTAATTGGGATTTTACTGCTGTGAACAGACACCATAACCAAGGCAACTCTTATAAGGACAACATCTAATTGGGGCTGGTTTACAGGTTCAAAGGTTCAGTCCATTATCATTAAGGTGGGAGCATGGCAGTGTCCAGACAGGCATGGTGCAGGAGGAGTTGAGAGTTCTACATCTCATTTGAAGAATGCTAGAAGAAAACTGGCTTCCAGGCAGCTAGGACAAGGGTCTTAAAGTCCAAGCCCACAGTGACACACCTATTCCAACAAAGGCTACACCTCCAAATAGCGCTACTCCCTGGGCCACGCATATACAAACTGTCATGTCCTCCCTGTATAGTGTAACTCCACTTGAAGTCTTTTGATTATATATAATAAAATAAATGTTATAAATGTATACTAAGAAATATTTACAGGAATAAGATTCCATATGGCCTTTTCAAAGGCCCTTAGTGCTAGTTATCCCTTCTTCAGACTCGTTTTTACTAATTAACTTTTTTCTTTGACATTTTCATACGTATTTGAAGTCCCTTTTACATCATTCTCACCCGCTATCCTTATTCCTCCATACAAGTGCTCGCCCATGTTCCTGTCTTAAAAGTTTGCTTACTCAGCTACTCAGCATTCTCATCACTTACTCAGCATTCTCGATACTTACTCAGCATTTTGTCACTTACTCAGCACTTTGTCACTTAGCATTCTCTTCATTTGCTCAGCACTTTTCTCACTTACTCAGCACTTTTATCACTTACTCAGCATTCTCATCACTTACTCAGCATTCTTATCACTTACTCAGCACTTTTATCACTTACTCAGCATTCTCATCACTTACTCAGCATTCTTATCACTTACTCAGCACTTTTATCACTTACTCAGCATTCTCATCACTTACTCAGCATTCTTATCACTTACTCAGCACTTTTATTACTTACTCAGCATTCTCATCACTTACTCAGCAGTTTCATCACTGTGCCTCCCAAGCTTTTAAAGCAGGGAATAATGTAATCTGATTTACATTTTGTATATTTTACTTAATTTATCTGTTACCCTTAGTTTGTTGTACCACATAATAGGTTTCATTGTGACTTCTTCATAAAAAATTCCATACAGGAAAAATTTACATAAAAACATATTCATTTACATATATAATGAGGATTTGGGGGGTTGGTTGTTTGGTTTTTCTGTTTTTCTTTTTCAGTGCTGGGAATCAAATCCAGAGCCTGTCCTTATGTTCCGCCACTGAGCCACACCCCGAGCATCCAGGTCTTGCAATATAAAATCACCCGGCCACAGCACCCGTGAGAGTGCAGGCCCATTCTGGCGTTCTAGAAAATTCTCTTGTCTGCCTTGGGTACTGCTCTCCTTCTTCCCATCCTAGTCCTTCCAGGTTTGCTTTGCTTACCATTAGGAAGGTCACTTTTTACACAGAGCAGATGAATTGGAATGAACTGGAGAGATGAGAAAGTCCAGAGCTAACGAGAGGCGTGTCACAATTAGAAAAATAAACAATAATTAGTGTTTATTGGACAGAGATGGTCTCAAGCATCAGGCTGTTTCCCACACAACCTATTTTTAAATTGTTAAAAAAAAAATCTCTGCAGGGGGCTGGGGATTTAGCTCAGTGGTAGAGCGCTTGCCTAGGAAGCGCAAGGCCCTGGGTTCGGTCCCCAGCTCCGGAAAAAAAAAAAGAACCAAAAAAAAAAAAAAATCTCTGCAACAAGTGCCGGGACATTGCTCCTAATTTACAGAAGAGGAAACTGAGGCTCAGGGTTGTTAAGCAATTACAGTTGGTGCGCATAGTCAGACCTCTAGCGCTGTGGAGTTTGGAGTCTCAATACTCTACAACAGCCCGCCCTCCCGCCCTCCCAGAGTGTTCACTTTATGCCAGGAGGGGTTAATGTTCTAGCTTTGATGAGAAAGAGCCTGGGCTCAAAGAGTGTCATTAGCTACCCTAAGAGGATGAGCAGAGAGAACTCTGAGTTCTAGAGCACTGCTCTTTACCACACACTTGCTTTATTTCTTCTTTGTCCACCCATTTAAAACCAGCAGGGGAGTGATTGGGTGCACTCTCATTTCCACAACACCTCCCCGGATAGCTTTTCTTGAACCGGTCTTCCAGCTCATTCCTTAGGAGCCCCTGCCCCTCCAGGGACATTATGAGGTCCCTTTGGAATCTTGACAGGTTCCCAGACGCTTCTTCCCCAACCTCAGGGTGGAAGAAAAATTAAGAGCCCAGGTGCCCCAAAGTGGCTGGTCCTGCCTGGCCAGCTTGTTTGAGACTTCTGCACAAGGACAGAGTGTTCATGGCCTCTGCACTCAATCAAATGCATACAGGATGTTAATGGCAAACTCAGAATAGCGAGCAAAATGTTCCTTTTGGGAATTCTCATGTGACGCAGGAGATGAAAATGAGCTGTAAGTAAACAGTTTCAGAGGCAGAACTGAGGCCCTACTGACAACCCATCAGAGCCTTTGAAAATGAGGAGCAGTGACAAATCTCTCTGATAATTCTTTTTAATTTTGCTGGAAAAGAAAGGTCTAATTTTATATCTTTATTTCTTTAAAACTAAAACTAATTTATTGGGTATACTTGTGCACACACACGCGCGCGCATGCACACACACACACACACACACACACACACTGGGGCCCCTCAGAGGAGCCAAGGGACAACTTGCAGGGGTCGGTTTTTTTCCTTCTACCATGTGTGTTTCAGACAGTAAACTCAGATCTGAATGTTTGGTGACAAATGCATTACCTGCTGAGCCGCCTCCCCAGCCCATTTTTGGATCTCACTACTGAAGGAGAAACCCAGCATGGCATGGGGTGTCAAGGCAGGTACCAGTGAGCCACCTCGGAGACACAGAAGATTTAATCGTGAGATGCAACTCAGCGTTTGGGAAGCTGCTGGACAGACAGCTGAGTGTGTGAAGCTTATAACTGATGGCTATAGTGACCTTGAATGTCACCAAGCAATGAGCAGCTAGCACTGTAGCTGACCAGAGACCGAAGCACAGCTGGGAGAACTCGATCTGACGTTGGTTTGTTTTCTTCTAACCTTTATGCCCCCTTATTCCAAACAGCCCCTCAAGAAGATAGCACCAACATTCCTAGTAAGAAAGAGACATCAAAATAGTAATTTGGTCCCTGCCCCATATTAGTGTTGAACCCTGCCCTTTGCACATGCTAGACAAGTTTTTCTGTCACTGCGCTACAATCTCTGCCCAATTGTGTACTGTATGTAAGTACAAGCTAGTATGTATTATATACATCTACAGAACATCATAGTGCAATCAAGTGCCTTTGTATACAGCATCCGTGTCGTATTGAAAGAAATGTGATTTCATACTAGATCTTTTTAATATTCTGTTGTTTGTTTTATGAGACAGAATCTCGCTCTAGCCCATGCTATCCTGAAATTCACTATGTAACCCAGGCTGGCTTGAATCCTAAGGCAAACCTCTTGTCTTGGCCTCCCAAGTGCTATGATTATAGGCGTGAGTTGCCACACCCAATTAATTTGAGTGTTTTTGAATGGGTTTTACCTCCCCATTCCAGGTCTTTGCTCATAGCTCTGACACATGATGTTGCAATCATATATGAGAGTTGAAATCCAGATACCTGTGTTAAGATTCTGTGTGCTCTTGGTCAAATTATTAATTTTTCCTGAATCAGTGCCTTTCTCAGTGAGATAAGAATAATAATCTCCCCGGGAGGCCATGGGAGAGTGCACGTGCTATAACACATCACAGAAAAACTTTGTAAAAGGAGAGGAGAGATGGCTCTTTAGGCAAGTTCATGAACCCGAATTCAGATCCTCCACACCCACATCAAAAGCAGGATAGGGCTACATGCATCTGTAACCTAAATTCAGAGGTGGACAGGAGCAGGCAGCTCTCCAGATCACGGGGCAATTCAGTGAGTGCCCTGGTCCAGTGAGAGACTCTATTTCAAATGAGTAACGAAGACACTGGACATTAACCTTTGTACTTTGCATGCATGTGCATGCGTGCACGCACGCACACACACACACACACACACACACACACAAATACACACACACACAGAGGGGGAGAGAGAGAGAGACAGAGAGAGAGAGAGAGAGAGAGAGAGAGAGAGAGAGAGAGAGAGAGAGAAAGAGAGAATGGGGCTGGAACTCATAGGCCAGGATCAGCAACTTGTCTTCTGTGCAGTAGGGAGCCAATTTATGTGGAGAGGAAACTGTTGCCCTGTGTCCATCCTAAAGTCATCTGATACCTGGATCGGCATCCAGCATGTTAGTCGGGGAATTAGAAAAGGAAGAAGGCTGTGAGCGGTGGTGGTAGTCCCAGACTTCACAGGAGGCAGGCGTGAGAGGGAATTAGGAAGGATTATATGACTAAACACGGAACCACTTCTGCAGAGCAAGTCACACTTGCCTTTCAAAGGATACCTTAACATTACAGTCATGGTATAAGACTCCCTGGGGTTAAATCTCCCTCGGCCATTTATTCACCGTGACCTTAAGCAAAATATTAACCACCCTGTGCTTCATTTTTCTCTCATGTAAAATCAGGGTAATGACAGTATCAATTTCACAGGGATTATTATAAAGATTAAAAGAGTTAATGATGAGTAAAGTATGCAGAACAGGGCATAGCCTAAAGTCTACAACGTTATATGATTGATACCCTTACCCCTAAGTATTCCTTGTATTGCCTCGGGGTGGCTGAGAAGACACTGAGGGGGGTTGTGATGCACAGACCCTCCTCTCAGTGACACGAACACCACCATGGACTAGGTTTGCCCCACTGCACCGCTTACATCTGCCCAGCCGAGGTCCCATATTTCATTTCTCCTTGTCATTAGATCATTTCTTTTCTATGTCCATCCTTGTCACCTGTCTCCCACCCCTGAAGGTGGGAGAACTGGAGTTCCTGAGAATTGAAAGCTCCTTCAAGGAGGTCTACTCTGACAAGAAAACAGAGAAGCAGAGTCAAGAGAATCCACCCACCAGGACTGAGGAACTAATGCTGTCTGCCAAGTGCTTGTTTTGACAGCATGAGGACACAAGATTAAGCTCCAGAACCCACAGTTTAAAAAGCTGGGTGAGGGCTGGAGAGATGGCTCAGCGGTTAAGAACACTGACTGCTCTTCCAGAGGTCCTGAGTTCAATTCCCAGCAACTACATGGTGGCTCACCACCATCTGTAATGGGATCCGGTGCCCTCTTCTAGTGTCTGTGTCTGAAGACAGTGACAGTGTACTCGTGTAACATTAAATAAATAAGTAAGTAAGTAAGTAAGTCAGAGCTCCAGCCACTGACTGCTCTTCTAGAGGTCCTGAGATCTGATGCCCTCTTCTACTGTGTCTGAAGACAGCTACAGTGTACTTATATATAATAAATAAATAAATAAGTAAATAAATAAATAAATTTTTAAAAGCTGGGTGAACTGAGCATGCTCATCTTTAACTCCAAGACTTAGGAGGCAGAGGTGGGCGGGTCTCTGTGAGTCTAAAGCCAGCCATGTATGTAGTGATTTCAGGACAGCCAAGGCTGTATAGAGAGACCACGTCTTAAAAAGATTAATTAAAAATCTGGATGTGGTAGCTCATGCTTATTATGCTGCCCAGTGGTAGGGAGGGATGACAGGTAGTTCCCTGGGATTTGATCAGTTCCAGGCCAATATGAGACATAGAAATATTGTTTCAAAAGACAACATGAGACATAGAAACATTGTTCCAAAAGACAAGGTGGGTGGTTCCTGAAGAACAACTCCCAAAGTTGTCTTCTAGCTTCCACTCATGTGTACACACACACACACACACACACACACACACACACACACACACACACAATGCAGAACAGGCATAGGAGAGGGAGGGAGACAGACAGATGAACAGACAGACTGATGGATAGACCAACAGATGGACGGAGGCAGAGAGACAGAGTTCATTTATTGTAAAGATGAAAGAAAATACTTGAGTAGAAAAAAAAATGTCACAAGTGGGGACTTTTGGCTCCTGTCTACACTTAAGCTCCTTCTCAGACGGATTGCCTCATCACAGTGGCACCAGCCGACAGGTTCCATCCTCTCCATTTGGTGTTGCTAATAACAAAATCATTGTCCTAGTTGGGGTTTCTGGGTTGGTTTGGTTTGGTTTTGGTTTTGGTTTTGGTTTTGGTTTTGGTTTTGGTTTTGGTTTTGGTTTTGGTTTTGGTTTTGGTTTTTGTCAACTTGGCATAAGCTAGAAAAAGGAACCTTAGTTAAGAAAAAAAAGATCAAATTGCCTATAGGCAAATCTGTTGGGCATTTTCTTAATTAGTAAGGAAGGGCCCGGCTGTGTGTGGTGCTGCCTCTCCAGCATGTGGTCCTGGGGTATTTAAGGAAGCAAATTTAGCAAACCATTTAACAATACCCCTCCATGGCTTCTACTTCAGTCCCTGCCTCAGCTTCCTCCTGCCTTGAGTTTCTGCTCTGATTTCTCTCAGTGATAGACTAAACTGGAAGTTTAAGCTGAACAAAACCCTCTCCTTCTCAAGTTGCTTTTGGTCATGGTGTTTTTATCACAGCAGGAGAACCCGTAACTAAGACAATCATAGACTGGGTAAATTACAAAGAGAGAAGTTTATCTTGGTTTACAGTTCCAATCCAAGGTCAAAGGGTAGCATTGCTGACGGCCTCAGAGTCCTGAGGTGCTGTGCATGATATGGCAAGAGACTAACCAAACTGGTTTTAGTAGCAGGTCCACTTTCCAGGCAACCCATTCAATCATTAATCCACTCATCCATTAGTCACTGGAGGGATCAACCCATTCAGGAGAGCAAGAGCCCTAGTCACCAAGAAGAGGTTCCCTTGTCTGACCTCTTAATGTTTAATAAGGGGAAAATCCAACATGAGCCTCAGGGTGGGACAAACCACAGTAGTTACCAGCTCAGATCTCATAGCTATCATCACACTGTAGCCTAGACTGCCCCCATTAGAACCAAGCTCAAAAAATTTTTTTTGTGTCAATACCTAAAGTCATTGATCCTGACCAATACACAGTGGTTCAGGGACCTAGGACTGGCCTCACCTGAGTGAGAGGCTGGTTTCTGATTAGTCACCTAGGGTTAAGAGCAGATGGCAACTCCAAAATGGCTGCATCTACCACTTAGACTATGTGGTAAGAGAATCTCCCAGGAAGACAGACAGGGATGCAAATGGTGCTTTGGCCCACAGTGTATAAAGCATGGGGTTCCCAAGTTGCATGTTACGGCACCAAAATGACCAATGAAAACATGACGATCATTTTTTTCTTTCACGTGAAAATTGAAAAAAGTTCTGCCAGAACTTTTGAACTTTTGAAAAGAATCTGCCAGAGGCCCTGATGTCTTGTGTCTTTTCTCTCTGGCATTCTATGGTCTAAAATGGCACCAGCCAGCCAGAATGAGGATGCAGCAATACGTTTCTGCTCCCTTAGGGCACGGCATGGTTTGCACAGCTCACTTGTACTCACGAGCACTGGCCGGACCTCAGCCACACCTTGAGAAAGGCTAAAATTGGTCTGCCTTCTAGATAGCCAATTTCTCAACTAGAACTTGCGTTATTGCAGGGAGAAGGCTGGCAGTTTCTACCCAGAGAGGATGTCAGGCCTTTGAGTATGTGGTCAGGAAAAGTATCTTTCTTCATAGGTAAATCCTTGCTGGTTTGTCAGTTTCTTTTTTTAGTAGTCTTATTGAGGTATAATTTGTGTACCATTAAATTCGAACTTGATGAAAATCTTTGGTTGGATGGTTTTAGTTAAATTTATGCAATTGTATAACTGTGTACAAATCTAAATCCACTGTATCTAAATCTATTTCCTGTGTCAGGGAGCACCCATTGCTAGAAATTTCATATAAACAAATCATGCTACAGGTAGTCCTTTATGTCTAGCTTTTTACTTAGAATAGTATCTGGGGATTTATTAATGCTATTTCATATGTTTTTGATGGTTAATCTTCTCTTAGTTGCTGGACTATTTCCTGAGGCATGGCAATAGCACTTTGTGCTTACCTATTTACAAGGCGTGAACAGCCACTTGTTTCTAGTTGAGAGATCCTACATGTGATGTTACTAAAAGCACGATCCCAGCTTTGATCCTGGTGTAGTAGTGCACAGCTGTAATCCCAGCCCTTGGGAAGTGGATATAGGAGGATCAGTAGTCCAAGGCTAATCTTAGCTACATCACAAGTTTAAGGCCAGCCTTGAGCTGGAGCTCCAGCCACTGACTGCTCTTCTAGAGGTCCTGAGATCTGATGCCCTCTTCTACTGTGTCTGAAGACAGCTACAGTGTACTTATATATAATAAATAATCTTTTTTTTAAAAAAAAGACCAGCCTGCACTATGTGAGAGCTCATATTAAATATTCTCTAAAGTAGGTACCCAGAAGTTACAAAACTGATAACTGGATCATGGAGTGTACCTAATTTCTTAAGAAGTTTTCCAGTTGGTTCTACCTTCTCCATGTCCTCACCAGCACTGGGCATTGTTAATCTTTTGGATTACAGTCACCCCAATAAGAAAGAGTATTGTGTCACCCTCTGATGGTTTTAATTTGCATTTCCCTTCTGAGAAACAGTGCTGAATGTATAACAAGCTGTAAAATCCCATGGAAGCACTGCTTTGGCTTCAACTAATAAATTATTATGTATTGTATTTTCATTTCTATTCCGTTCATTTCCTAATTTCAGTGTGCATGTATGTCTGTGTGTGTGCCTGTGTGTGTCCCTCTGTATCTATGTGTGTATGTGTGTGTACATGTCTATGTATGTGTCTCTTTGTGTGTATCTATGTGTATATGTATGTGTGTGTGTGTGCCTGTGTGTCTGTGACTCTATGTGTGTTTCTGTGTGTAATGTGTGTATGTGTGGGTGGAGGAGTGTCTATGAATGTGTCTCTTTGTGTATATCTATGTGTGTCTATGTGTGTGTGTGTCTGTGTGTCTGTGTTTCTGTGTGTGTGTGTCTCCGTGTATGTGTGTCTCCATGTGTCTGTGTGTATGTGTCTCTGTGTGTGACTATGTGTGTATGCACTGTACAAGCCTAAGTGCATACACAGGTGTAGTAGCAATGTACTTTCTAAAGCAATCCAACTCCAGCTTCTGTGAGACCAGTAATGCATATCTGAGATGCCCCAGTGAAGGCTCTATATGAACCTACTGAAAATATTCCCCATCTCAAAAATTAGCTCAGTCATTCAGCTGACTTATGTGGCAACATCTGACAGGGGCCAGCAGCCTGCTCGGGGCTAGGGATGTGTGCTAAACATGCCATAGCTCACACACTCGAGAAACCTCGGACACCAGGGAAGAACAGGGTTGAATGAGCAGTTAGTTATTCATGTGGTAAGTACCACAGAACAAAGGGAACAGGCTGTCACAGGAGCTGGTGCGCAGCAGGGACAGGTAGTCTAGACTGGGGGATCAAAGGACTCTTGGAAGAATCACCGTCTGGACTAAGACTGAGGGGAAGTCAGCACTGACCAGAAAAAGCAAGCGGGGCTTGCTCTGCATATTAATGATGGCTGTTCAAAGCCAGAAGTTCAGCGTGACTCCTCCCCTACTTGTTCCTCCCTCCCACAGCTTCCTCACCTCCCCCATCTATGGGGTTTGGGGTGACCTCTAGAAACAATGGCTCTTTATTGGTTTGTTTTCTGTAGTGCAAGCTTGCCTCAGTAACTATGTAACTACATAACTGAGGAGGCTCCTGCCTACACTCTGGATTACAGGCCTGTGCCGCCATCTCTGGCTCATTTTCAAATTTGTTTGAGCCAGATGTATTTAGACATTGGGGCATGTGGTAACACCAGTAACACCAACACTGGCAGCTTCCAAGTGTAACGTGTTAAACCAGCTGCCTGGGTTTCTCTAGATAAGCATCAAACACCTCATGGGACTGGATTTAGAATTCCAACTTCTACTTCCTGGTCAAACTATTGAGTAAATGAGGCAAATTCTGTCTCTGTTTCATGTTTTTCTTAATAGCGGCAGTAGTGGCAAGAGGTAAGCCAGCCTGCAGATGTGTCTTTCCTCTAGCATGATAAAAGGAGTCTTTTTTTTTTCCTTTAAATTCATAACCAAGTGGAAGTGATTCTTGAACGGGAGGTGCCACAGAGAGCAAGCTCAGATCCTCACTAAAATAAATGAGACTTTATAAAATGTGCCAGGGGGGCCCACACAGGTCCCCAAACTCACTGAATAGTTGAGGAGGACCTTGGTAATGACTGCTCTTCTGGCCTCTG
The DNA here is from genome assembly GCF_021556685.1 of Rattus norvegicus. Classification (NCBI taxonomy): domain Eukaryota; kingdom Metazoa; phylum Chordata; class Mammalia; order Rodentia; family Muridae; genus Rattus; species Rattus norvegicus. Next base: position 73,435,579 of record NC_141540.1, read on the forward strand.
TATCCCAGGTACTGGAATCACAGGCATGTGCCACAATGCTTTGCTCGTGGGCAAAGTTTAGGCATAGAGCTGGAGTCTTGGCATCTCTGATGTCTCTCTCAGGCTTACTCTATCCTCTCTCAGGCTTACTCTATCTTCTCTCGTAGGTCTCTTTCATCCATGTGGCTTAAGAAAGCACTCTGAACATCCAATAATCTACTCGCAAGGTCTACTGACTGAAGCAAACCAGATCTGTCTCTAGACAGCAAGGACCCTTATTGACTATTGTATGTATATCCCACCACTCCTTCCCTCCTCTTCAGAATTCTGTTCTAGTCTTCTCTATCTTTCTTTATCTAATCTGTTTATCTGTTTTCCCTGAATATATGTCTGTGCACCACAATGTGTGCCTAGTACCCACTGAGGTCAGAAGAGTGCCCTGGATCTCCTGAGAATGGAGTTCCTGACAGCTGTGAGCCTCCATAGGAGGGCTGGGATGCAAACCTGGATCCTCTGCAAGAGCAGCCAGTGCTGTTAACCACGGAGCCCTGTCTCCGGCCTCACAGTTCTAATAGAGACTATTAAAATGGGATTCTAATGAGTGGGGTTATTTTATGTGGTTTAAAATTTTTGTTAGCTGCCAAATGACTTTAAATACTGTAAGGGTGGAGAGAGGTGAAACCTACCTTGCCTGTTATAAAGGCCATAGTTGATATCCCTATAACAAAAGACAGGTTGACAACTATGACACTAGAAAACAAGGAGCCTGCAGATTAAAGACCCACAAAACTTACAAGTTGAAAGGCGTTTCGATGCTTGGGGCCAAGGGAGCAGGGTCAGCCGTGCATGTGTGTATGTGGTGCTGAAAGCAGATGGAGAGGACCCTGCTAGGCACATCTGGTCCGATTCTTCTTGGCCCCTTCTTGCAGCATCCTACTCTTAGGGGTTGGGCAGGACCCTCTGGAGTGCAAGGTGTTAGTGCATCAGTAGGAAGGCAGAGGCTTTATGGCTGGCCCTGGGGAAAAACAAAGTTCTGGCTTTGATGACCGCCTGGAAGAAGATACTGTGGTTTCAGTGGCTAACCTTGGGAAAGAACAAGGGATGGGAGAAGCAAGAGGGCAGGAGAGGGTCAGGGAGAAACCTTGCATTTGAGGCCTTCACTCTGGGGTGTCAGTTTCTGAACCTCCACATTCTCTAATCTGATATCCACTCTCCTATCCCCTTACACCAACCTTGGACCAAATTCCCCCAAACAGGCCAGTGTGAAAAATCACCCACTCCACAGCCGCGTGTCTTCTTTCGGGATTAGGTGTAGATGGCTCGATCAAAAGGAGGCCTCTGCAGACTCAATCCACCAGATCTTCTGTTTCTATAGACACAAAAGAAAACAAGAAGCGGGGCTGGGGATTTAGCTCAGTGGTAGAGCGCTTACCTAGGAAGCGCAAGGCCCTGGGTTCGGTCCCCAGCTCCGAAAAAAAGAACCAAAAAAAAAAAAAAAAAAAAAAAAAAAAAGAAAGAAAACAAGAAGCAAAGACAAACTGTGAACTCCGTTTTTCAGTCATAGACTTCTGGTGAAGACGTTCCTATTTGGGTTCCAGCATGTTCGGCTATAATGTTTTGTGTCAAAGGATAATTTCAGAGCCACTCCTGAGCAGCCCAATCAGCAACATGAAGGACAGAGAAATGTATAATTATTATAAGTCTTCATCCGGTCACCAACCAGATTGCAGAGCCTCAGGACATGACAGCTTTAACATCAGTGACTCTGAACTAGAAGGATGGGGAAAAAATCACTATCGTAGTCACTAGAGTCACAGCTTGACACCGGAGGGAAGGACAATGTTAGGGTTCTAAACCTAAAATGGTGGTGCATCCCTTTAATCCCAGCACTCAGGAGGCTGAAGCAGGTGGATCTCTATGACTGTGAGGCTAGGCTGGTTTACATAGTGAGCTCCAGTCCAGCCAGCTACAGAGTGAGACCTTGTCTCAAAAAGAGGCAGTGCCTGTGAGGACCAGGGGTTGGGGAGGGGGAAGGGGGGATTGAAGGGTAGAGTTTGCAGATTGAAGGTAGATACAACACTTCAAAACCAATGAAGCAGAGCCTAAGAACAAATGCATATATATGTTTATCTTTAAACAATTTTTCTTGTTTTAGTCACCCCATTTGCAGAGATAATAACAGTAAGGCTGACGAATCCACAAAAATATGGTCTGGTGCTTTATGGAAGCAGTGACTGGCCACATGTCTGTTTAATCTCACATTGTGTGTAGTGATTGTGATGAATGCGTTCTGAGCTACGGTCCGAAACAGGAAGATACAGGGTGCCAGTGCAGTATGGCAACAATTCATAACAATAATGTATGAAAGTTTTCACCACAAAGAATCACTGAAGAGATAAATATAGTTAATCTGATTTAAACATTATTCAATGTAATCAATGCTTCAAGCATGACATAATATCCTATTAATATATTCTATTTTTATGCTCTTATGGATCAGTTAAAAATAAAAGTATACTGCGGATGGCGGTATAGACCTTTAACCCCAGCACTTGGGAGACAGAGGCAGGCAGATTGCTGTGAGCTCAAAGCTAGTTTGGTCTACATAGCGAGTTCCTGGACTGTCAGGGCTACATAGACAGATACTATCTCAACAACATCCCCCACCACAACCCAGTAAAAAAAATAAAGAAGGACAAATAGTATCTTGGGGTGAGGAGATGCCTCAGTCATTAAGTGTGTGCCGTGAAGGCACAAGGACCAGAGTTTAGATCCCCAGCGCCACATAAAAGCTGGGGGAGAATGTGAGGGACAAAGACAAGTGGGTCCTCCCAGCTAGCCAACTGGTGAGCTCTGGTTTCAGTGAGAATAATAAGAAAGTGAGTGGCTGAGGATGACATCACTTCTGGCCTCCACACATGGATGTGCACACATGCTCGCGCGTGTGCACACGCACACACACACACACACACACACATACACACGCACACACGCACACATGCACACATGCACAAATATGCATAGCCTTACACAATAGTGAACTACTTATTAATTATAACAGGCTACATAGCAAGGTCTTGACTCAAAGCACTGAAATAGATAGATAGATAGATAGATGATAGATTGATAGATAGATAGATAGATAGATAGATAGATAGATAGATAGATGATAGTCTGATGATAGGCCGATGGTAGATAGATGATAGATGGTAGGATGTCATATCGGTGAAGGCAGATACAAGCTAGAATGAGGCCTGTCATTGGACGAGAAGGAAGGATGGATGGGAAAAAAGTTTTAGAGAGAGGAGGAGACTGGAGGAGGCAGTGGAGAGAACATGGAGGCTGATGTTAAGATTCCTCTGCATATTTACAGGTTGTTATGAATTTTTTGTCTTTTTTATTAGATATATTTCCTTATTTACATTCCAAATGTTATTCCCTTTCCCGATTTCCTGTTCATAAGCCCCCGTTCCCTCCCCCTCCCCCATAGGGGTGTCCCCCCCATCCACCCTCCTTAGGGCCTTCCCAACATTCCCCTGCACTGGGGGTCCAACCTTGGCAGGACCAAGGGCTTCCCCTTCCTCAGGCCCCAACAAGGCTATTCTTTGCTACATATGCAGTTGGAGCCCTGGGTCAGTCCATGTATAGTCTTTCGGTAGTGGTTTAGTCCCTGGAAGCTCTGGTTGGTTGGCATTGTTGTTCTTATGGGGTTGCAAGCTCTTTCAACTCTTTCAATCCTTCCTCTAATTCCCCACAAGGTGGTCCTGTTCTCAGTTCAGTGGTTTGCTGCTAGCATTGACCTCTGCATTGGACATGCTCTGGATGTGTCTCTCAGGAGAGATCTATATCTGGTCCCTTTCAGCATGGACTTTTTAGCTTCATCAATCTTATCTAGTTTTGGTGGCTGTATATATATGGGCCACATGTGGGACAGGCTCTGAATGGCTGTTCCTTGAGTCTCTGTTCTAAACTTTGCCTCCCTATCCCTTCCTATGGATATTTTTGTTCCCCCTTTTAAGAAGGAGTGGGAGCATCTGCATTTGGTCATCCTTCTTGAGCTTTCAGTGGTCTGTGGATTGTATTTTGGGTAATTCGAGCTTTTAGACTAATATCCACTTATTAATGAGTGAATACCAAGTATGTTTTTCTGTGATTGGGTTATGAATATTCTTAAGAGATGGATGTGTATAGGATTTTGTGTGTGTAGATGAGCAAATTATATATTATCAATTGGATCAGAGGTTGTTATGTTGTGTATTCTTTCATATGGCGATTTAAGTTTAAGAGAGTTTGTGGTGGTGGAGACACTGGGCCGCTACGGAATTGAGATGTGTGTGTCTGGCATGGTGGCAGCCTGCCTTGGGAACTGGATGGGTAGAGAGATTGTTGCCAGGATCAGAGAGAAGCCATCGGCAGTGTGATATGGGATGGAGCAAAGTAGCTGAGAACCATTGCTGACTGAGATGAAGACATCTACCAGATATCTTGGGGCACTGCAGTTCCTGACCTAGTGCAGGATGAAAGAAAGCATTTTCTATAATTTTACAGCAACAATAGATAAATATAGATAGATCAGTAGATCGATAGATAGATGACAGTTAGATGATAGATAGTAGATAAATTATAGGTAGGTAGATTATAGAAAGATAGATAAATAGAAGATAGACAGATGATAGATGATAGACAGATGATAGATGGTAGATAAATGACAGAGAGATAAATATAGGTAGATCAATAGATAGAAGATAGAGGATAGATGATAGATAAATAGATAGATGATAGATAGATAGATAGATAGATAGATAGATAGATAGATAGATAGATATCTTTTGGGTTTGTTTTCTTGTTTGTTTCAAGACAGGGCCTCATGTAACCCAGGACAACTTTGGGATCTCTTTGTACCTGAGGATCAATTTGAACTTCTGATCCTCCTGCCTCTACTTCTGAAGTACTAAGATTACAGACACATGCCACCATGCCTGACCTTTAGATTAGACTTGTAAAAAGCATCCCCACGTCAGAGAGCCAAGTCAAAGGCTCAGCATTGGGCTGGGCCCCTGGTTCCTGTGCTATGGGAGGAATGCTCTCTCGTCAAGCTCCCCCAAATGCTGAGGTTTCTGGGCCTGCCAGAAAGTGAAGTTCTTTACTTCCTGACCCAACAGAGCCCTGAGGTGAATCACAGAAACAAGGTAACAGGTCAGTTTTCCCAGTGAGGAGCTTTCAGGTTCCCCAGGCATTGGATCAGCTCCTTAGAGCAGGCAGTCGCATGTGGCAATATGACATCCAGTCACAGCCTGAGTCATGTGAACTTACCACCATTTCTATTACAAAGAGCACAGGTTCTCATTGAACCTATGTAGAGAATGGTAAAGTGGAAACATATTACCATAAAAATAAGAATATTAGCACACACAGTAGCGCATGCCTTTAATCCCTCCTAGCACTTGGTGGATGTGGGTGGGATCTCTAGGAGTCCCCAAGTCAGCCAGAACTATATGATGAGACCCTGTCTGTAAAGAAAGGAAAAAAAGGGAGGGAGGGAGGGAGGGAGGGAGAAAAAAAAAGGAAGGGAGGGGCTGGGGAAATGACTCAGTGGGTAAAGTATTTGCCATACAAGTGTGAGGACCTGAGTTGTATCCATCAGAGCACACATAAAGTCAGAAACAATAGCATACATGCATACACACACAGAGACCACACACACCCCCCACACACATAAATGCTCATATCATGTCATATATATATATATACACACATTCACACCTACACATACATACATGCTCACACAGATATATTCACACACACACATACACACTCTCACACACTCACATACACACTCTCACACACTCACATACACACACACACACACACACACACACACACACACACACACACACACACACCAGATAAAGGTTTTTTTAAAATTAATGTATAGTTTTAGAATTTCAGAGGGCTCCATTAAGGAGAAAAGTAAACTCTTCAGTTTCGCTCACAAAGATTACAAAAATCTCTACAGGCTATAGTTGTCTGGAAAGAAGGAAAAGGTCTCCTTAAACCTGGAAGGCATAATGATTAAGCAGTGTCATAAAAATGGTCATAAAAGTGACAGTCATGGGGTTGGGGATTTGGCTCAGTGGTAGAGCGCTTGCCTAGCAAGCGCAAGGCCCTGGGTTCGGTCCCCAGCTCTGGAAAAAAAAAAAAAGAAAAGAAAAAAGAAAAAAAAAGTGACAGTCATGCCTCAGCTCAGACACATGCAACTATTTCTCATCCTCCTAGATGATTTTATGAGCTGGTTTCTTCCTAAGAATTCTGGGAAACTCTGTTTGGTTATGTAATTTCAGGATTAAAGAAACTTGCCTTCAGTAGTACATGGGTCAGGTGACTCTGTCCCTTAACTGAGCCTCCTGAAGACACACTGTAAGTTATAACTGCTTATAAAAAGGAACTTCCAGAAAAAAGTGTCATAACAAAGTAACTCATGTGGACTTAGAAAGGCTCGAATTAAAGGTCTGATGAGAATAACAATAATATAACATAATAGCCAAGGATGTGACTGAAGACATACAGGGCCTAGGCAGCTCACCCAAGTTTGCAATACCTAAAGTAGGCCAGTCCTGTGTGAAGATATCAATAAAACTCACCCACTGTTCTCAAAGGAGGCTAAACACCATTTCTTGTTTAACAATACCCCCTCTTAAAGTCAACTTTTTAGCTCGAGAATTTTGTCATATATTGATGGTTTAAAAATCTTTTTCAAACTAAGATCACGGGGGCTGACTTAGAGATGACTCAGCACTTAAGAACTCTTGCGAAGCCAGCATGGTGGTACATGCCTTTAGGCCTAGCAATAGAGAGGCAGAGGCAGGTGGATCTCTGTGAGTTCAAGGCCAGCCTGATCTACAAAGAGTTCCAGAAGAGCCAAGGCTATTACAAAGAGAAAACTGTCTTGAAATACAATAAGTAAATAATAAACAAACAAACAAACAAACAAACAAACCAAGCTTGCTGCTCTTTCAGAGGACCTGGGTTCAATTCCTAGCACCCACGTGGTGACTCACAGGCCAACAGACTTGATGTCCTCTTCTGGCCCCCACTGGTAGGTACTAGGCACAGAAGTAGTACACACACATGCAGGTAAAACATTTACATAAAATATAAAAAATTTAACTGAAAAACATAAGCTCATAAAACATTGGAAATAAGTCATTCATTTAATCAGAGCTAAATAGAAAGAAATAAAGTCAATTATCAAAATGAAACAAACAGAAGAGACTCATTTTTCCAGTAAGAAAGACAGCTTGAGGCACAGAATCTATTCTATTTCTCCTAACCTATGTTTTCTTTTTCTGTGATCCCTGGTCAGTTATCACTCTAGAGGCAGTGGGGCCAGGGAGAATGGAGCCGATAAATGGGGTAGACCGACTTTATTCAGACTCTCAGACAATTTATACTCTTGTTTTTCTTGGACATGTATCCTGGGGTAAGTTATATTTCATATTAGTGGTTGAGAGACACGTGGAAGCTGTCTCCAAAGGCTTGCCCAGGTGCTACCAGTTGCTGAGCCTTGGTCTGCTTAAACTCTTCCCACTTAGAGTCCTCTTCATCAGAGAAATTTTCATAACACCCTAGCTATATAACCAAACTATTTTAGTGATGGTTCCATTGTTGTGACGAAACACCGTGACCACTCTAGCAGGAACGGTGGGGTGGCTCTACGTAAATGCTGGGGACAGTGCAGCTGCAAAAGCATCTCTTGCAGGAGGATCTAATTGAGGACTTCCTGTGACACCGGCATTCCTGCAGGAGGTCCTAATTGAGGACTGCCTGAGAGACCAAGGATTGCTGGCACAAACAATGCCAGCCAATCAGAAACTGCTGTTTAGAAGAGATGTTTCCTTGGGACCAATGGGGCGTGGGTAGAGGGTATTAAAGGAGCTTGCTGCAGCTTTTCTCACCTGCTCCCAGAGTCTGTGTTGTTGACTCTGTGCCAACTCACCCCCCATCCCAAAGAGCAGGTAGGGAGAGAGCTGTCCAGAGCACAGGGAACAGACCACAACCACTCTTATGAAGGAAAACATTTCATTGGGGCTGACTTACAGTCCATAGGTTTGGTACATTGTCATCATGGCAGGGAGCAGGGTGGCACACAGGCAGACATGGTGCTGGAGAGGAGGCTGAGAGTTCCACATCTGGATTTGCAGGCTGCAGAGAGAGAGCGAGAGAGAGCAACACTGGGCCTGCCTTGAGCATCTGAAACCTCAAAGCCCACCACCAGTGACCCATTTTCTCCAACAAGACCATGCAGGCTAATAGTGCCACTCCCTATGAGCCTATGGGGGCCATGTTCAAACCCTCACACAAACATACACTGATGTAAGTCATAAAGAAGCTTATTTTATAAGTTATTGGATTTGAATACTAATGATATGGATGAGATTATTTATTTTCACATAAAAATTGAACCTTGGCTGTACTGCAGATGAAAGGCATCTTCAACATTTTTTCAGAGTTGACCAATATTTTGATTTTATAATTAATTGCCAATGCTCAGACTATTTCCTGGATAAATATGTTTATCAAAAACATCAGAAATCCACAGAATATAGCATTTACATTCATTTCATGATTACTAGATTTTTGACTAAGAGATATGTCGGCTCCTGCGTTACCCCCTTCACAGTTCAAAGAAGACATTGAGCGTGATCACAGCCTCCATATGCAGTTGCTCCAGTTGTGGCAAGGTAGTCACTGGGCAAGAACTGCTCTAATTCATCTACAGACAAAAACTACTGTCCAGGAAAAGACACAAAATGAAACCTCAAAGCCCACCACCAGTGACCCATTTTCTCCAACAAGACCATGCAGCCTAATAGTGCCTCCCAGCAGCCAGCAGCCTGGGTCTGCCAAGATGAGTACGTTAGCCCTTCCTTCAGAATTCCTGCTACACTTAAGGTCTGTCAGATGGTTCTGGGTCAGAAGGCTGAAGACAGACACTCCGTCGTTCTGCAGAATATCTGTCTCTGCAAGCTGGCTTAAGTTTTGGAAGCTCTGTTTTTGTGCTTCCAATAAATTCAGGTAATATTTAATTCATTCTCAGATTTCTGATGGGGTTGAGTCATAGTCTCATCAAACTTTAAGTTGTTTAGCTCTAAGGAAGATGATGTAGATATGAAAGGATGGTTTCCAGATGGTAATGCAAGTTAAAATCAGAACACAATTCAGGTATAGAATTATAAACCCTTTTAAGTTAGGGTAGATGATAGAGTAATGTACCTAAATTGACAAAATTGATGGAACAGACGTTATTAGTGTATATCCTACCTTATAGTTACATATAGCTATAACTATGTTCATATGTTCATCATATGTCCATCACATGTTTGTTGTATGTCCATCACATGCTCATTGCATCTTCAGCACATACTCATTGTATGCTCATTGCATGTTCATCACATTTGGCACATGTTCATTGTATGTTTGTCATATGGTCATCACATGTTCATTGTACATTTGTTGTATGTTTATTCTATGTCCATTGTATGTTCATTGTATATCTGAGAGAAATGGCTTTTTTAAAGGACGAAAAGGTGAAGTGCTGTAGATTTGGTTTGTTGCTTATGTTTATTGGGTTACCAAATTACACGAGAATTCGCACATCCACATGTGAGATGCTGAAGGTTCCTTTCCCAGCTGGCTCTAATTGGTAAATAAAATTGCCAGCAGCCAATGGCTGGGCAGAGAGATAGAAGCAGAACTTTTGATTTCCCGGGCAAGGGAGAAAAAGGTTTTAGAATTGCCCTGACAGGGAAGCAGGAGGATCAGGCTTGAGAGCTGAAGGAGCGGGCATGTACAGCCATGTAAGAGTTGGGAAGGTGCTGCCCAAGGGGGCCCCATTTGGGTCTAGCTTAGAAAAGATGAATTTTAGATTTTAGTAAATAATAATTCAGGAGTATCAGAGGGGAGGCATTAGCAACGTTGAAGTTTGGGAGTGGAGTGGCCCGGCCATTGAGCTACTTAGGACTTATTAAAAAATAAGACTCTGTGTGTGTGTGTGTGTGTGTGTGTGTGTGTGTGTGTGTGTTTCATTAAAGAATATAGAGCTTTTTGGCGGGGGGGGGGCAAGGAACTCAGGCAGCTGTTGGTGGAGCAGGGCAATTTGAGTAGCATTAATTAATTTATGCAACAGTAAGCCTCCATCCCTGCTGACCCAATGGTATGGGTGTGGCATAAAAGCTACACTTGCAACATCCAGCAGATCTGGGAATTCAATTCAAAAGAGAGTGGAAGAGATTCCACCCAAAAGGAGCCCTAACACATACAGCCTTGGTGGTATGGGTGTGACATAAAAGCTACACTTGCAACATCCAGCAGATCTGGGAACTCAGTTCAAAAGAGAGTGGAAGAGATTCCACCCAAAAGGAGCCCTAACACATACAGCCTTGGCATTTGAACCCAAGCAGGGGCTCTGTGGCTCTTCTAAAGTTGTCTAGCTCACAAGAGAAGAGAATCAAATGGAAAGATTGGATCTGAGAATGACCTGTTGGAGAGAGAGTTTAGCTTCTTCAAAGAGGCCATATTATCTTTGGCAAAATCATGTCAACAAGAAAGGAAGTCAACAGAGGGGCAAGCATGGGCTTGGCAAAGCGAGAAGAAAGAAAAAGTATATCAGTTGACTAAGGAATTTTCAAGAGGAGAGGGAGCATAAGTCCAAATGGAACAGACAGGGTTGGAAAACGTAAAAGCCAGTCTTTTAACTAAGCTGAATGCTGCCTCTACAGCTCTTTGGGAAATGAAATAACCATGGTTTGAAATCACTTCCTGGTTCTTTTTTTTCCCCCAAAAGTACTCACTCGGAATGATTGAGAATGGAAATTCATAAGAAGCTGGGCATCATGGCACGTGCCTGTAATCTTACCGTTGTGAGGATGAAGAAGGAGAATCCTGAGCTTGGCACCAGCCTGTACGGTGACACCATGTCCCAAAACAGCAACAACTACACACCAAAAGACTTTCATGGCAAAGGATGAGCTAAGGATGGCGCGCAGCTGCAGCCCCCTGGAGGTGCACGGCTGCCCCGACACACAGCCGAGGGCGACCCCGCCCACAGTATGTGAGCACCAGGTCTTTGAGGTCTTGCCAGGCCTGGACACTTGAGCTGACAAAGCAAACAGCCCCTTGGTTATTGCAAATTCGTTCTTGTTTTACTTGGCATTTCCTTAGTCAGTGGATTGACCATGTTTCATTTATTTACTGATAATGTTTCTCTTCTGTAAAGTGAGTATACTAGTCTCGCGTGATTTTCTAATTGAGCAGTAGAGTTCTCCACCTCCAAAAAGCTTTTATAAAGATTAATTCTACTCACAGAAATGTGAAATGTCCTCACAAAATTACGACTTTGTGAACCAAGGACTATTGCCTTGATTCTTTCCAAACAGACTCTCCTTGGGGCTTCTTGCATAAGGCTGGACACCCTCCCGCTCACTTGCTGTGGTATCTAGAGATATCGCTCATAGTTGCTAAATACCCACTAGCGACTGTACAAATACAGTTTTGTAATTTAAAATTTTTCTAGTTCCAGGGTAAAAGCAAAAGAAAAAGTTTCTTTCATAAAACTTAGACCTGTATACTGGCTGCCATTACACAATTGGAAAGCAGCAGAAAACATAAGACAAAATTTAAATATTGCCCTGAGGAGGTGTGAATTGGATGGTGCTATTTAGGTCTGGGACTGTTTGAACTTCTGTATGCCAATGAGGACCTTGATGGGAAAGCTTGGGCTTCTATAGTGAAGACTTCAATGGAAGGACTGATTTAATTATAGTTCAGCTTTCACCCAGATGGGAATTTAGAGGTTTTTATTTTCATTTTTTTCCATGTGTGTGCAAGCCTACGTATGTGCATATATACATGTTACGTGTGTGTTTGTGTGTGTGTGTGTGTGTGTGTGTGTGTGTGTGTCTGCATGGTTACCTGTGATTATCGGTATTCATGTGTAGTGTGACATCTTGGATCCCACTTTGCCTACACCAGATAGCCTGGCTTGCCATCTTGCCCCAGGGATCCCTTGTCTCCAACTTCCAAGTCTTGAATTACAGGTTGGACACCCACACAGCATTTATGTGGGTTCTGGGGATGTCAGATCTGAACCCTGATCGTAACATTTGTGTGCAAGTGCTTTATCCACTGAGCCATACTTATTCCCATGAACATGCGTGAGTGCATCTGTATCAAGGCAAGCCTGTGGAGGTCAGAGGACACTTCCTGGAGCCAGATTTCTCCTCCCACCATTGATCTCCAGTCATCAGGTTAGGCACAGGGTCCCTTACGGTTAAGTGTTTCACCCTCCCTGTTTGGGTTTTTTTGTTTAGGACAGGGTCATAAGCAACCCAGGCCAGTCAAGAACTTGCTGCATGACCAAGACTGTCCTTGAACTCCAGTGCCTTCTGCATCTTCCTCTAAGTGCTGGGGTTACAGGCATGTGTCAGCATGCCCAGCTGGCACTCAGGTTGTTTTAGCATTAATTGATTTCCTGCCTGGTAATTAATTTTTTAAATTTAGCATATTTCTGGTTATTTGTCCTAGTGGGCTTTCTACTGCTATGAGAGCCATGGAGGAAAGGGTTTATTTTATCTTATTCTCTACAGAATGTCATGAAGGGAAGTCAGGACAAGAACTCAAGGCAGAAACCTGAAGCAAGAAGCCATGGAGGAACACAGTTTATTGGCTTGCTGCTGGTGCTTCCTTGCTCTGCATGCTTTAAGCCTGCAGTGAATTCTCTCCCACTACAATCACCAATTAAGAAAATACCTGCCCCAAATAGACAGACTTGCCTACAAGCCAATCCTGTGGGGGAATTTTCTCAAGTAAGGTTCCCTCTTCTCAACTGACTCATAACTTTGTGTCAAGCTGACAAAAAACTAACCAGCACACCATTGATACCAGGTTTGTGGGGTCTCCCTTTTGTTCACAAAGATGAAGGAAACTAGAGAATAGCACTTGAGTGGGAAATACAGTATAACTCCAGCACCTTAAAGGCAGAGGCAGAAGGATGGCAAGTTTGAGGTTATCCTAGGCTCTATGGTGAGTACAAGGCCAGTCTGGGCTACACATTGAAACTCTGTTTCAAAAAGTCAAGAGCTGAGGGGGAGTGTCTAACTCAACTAAAGCCTGTTTGTCTACAGTTGTCTTAGTTTCTTTTGCTGTGAAGAGGCACCTTAACCAAGATAATTTATATAAGAGCGAGTTTATTGGGGGTTTGCTTAGAGTTTCAGAGAGTTGACTCTATGGCCATCATGGCAGAAAGCATGGTGGCAGGCAGGCAGGCAGGCACGGTGCTGGAGCAGTAGCTGAGAGCTTGCCTGTAGAGACAACGATTAGTGCTAAGATGTGCATAATTTAATAGTCTTCATTTCAGTTCTTCAAAGACAAGAGCCTCTGTTTATAGCCGGGTCTGACTTCAAACTTACAAGCTTCCTGCATCAGTTTTCCAAGTGATGGGAACTCAGGCATGCACCACCATATTCAGCCTCTAATTTAATTTTTATTATTAGGGTTATATCGCTTCTCAGCCTTTTGGCTAAGAACAAGTGTATTATTCAGATTATAAAGTTGCAAAAAAAAAAAAAAAAAACCAAACCAAAACAAAAACCCAGTCATCTGGTGGTCCTCCAGCAACTGTACTGCCCTCTACCTTTACTCTGAAGCCATGACCAGGGTAACCCAAGCAAAGTCAAGGCCTGTAATCTCTTGTGGCAAATATATATCAAGAATTAAACTTGATAGATTACTGAGTATGCTGTATCCATTTCTTTTGGAAAATATGTTACTGGCCTTGGCCAAGTTTCCTACTACTTCTAGAGCTGCAGGGTTAAGCTGAGCGGATATAATATTTGACTCATTAATAAGAATTAGAAGCGCCCTAGAGAAATGGCTTGTTGTGTAAAGAGGCTTGCTACTTGCAGCCAAGCTGGACAACCTGATTCAATTGCCTAAACCCACATGGTGGAAGGAGAGATCTGACTTCCACAAGGCATCCTCTGGCCTCCACATGCATACCATGGCACCCCTGTTCTCCGAAATAAACAAACAAATGTAATTATTAAGAATTAATGCAAAGATGTCTCAAGGCAATCAAAAGTTGTTGCTATTGCTTCTCTGTGACAAGTCCAACCTGTATCAGTGAAAGGACAGGGCCGAGTCTCGTTCTTAGTGCCTAACGCTGCACTTGGGCGTAATGCCCAGCATGGGCTGATTGAGTTCAATTGACTCTTGAGCTGTAAAAGAAATGTGTGGGGTTAAGTACAGGACTGGGAGGAAACATCCTGAGCTGCAGTCTTAAGAGTGATTATCTTTAGGGAGCGAGGTACTTGCTGTTCTTTCTGCTTTCTACCTCTGGCGTTTTCCCCAAACCATGACTTCAAGTGCTTTGGTACAAGATTGCTTCTAGAAACGATGAGACCCTTCTCTCTCATTCTGTCTGAAAGTGTGGTTTTTACAGACACCATGGGGCCACACAGACAGCCAAACACTGCTGCGTGCTGCAGTCAACCAATGACGGAACCAATGACGGACCGCATAGAGGGCTGTGTTCTGTAAGATGATGTCACCTCACACTATCATGGCCATCTAAGTTTGTATAATAATACACTCCACGATTTTAGTACAAGGATGACAACCACTAGCACATTTCTCTGAATGTGTCTCCATATTCAAGTGGCATGTGTCTGTAGCTCTATAAAGACATTGAGGCAGCCCCAAGCAAAACTAGCTTCCTCCCCTCTCCCTGCTTCCCACTCTACACCGGGCTATGCTGTGATGTCTTCCAAATCACTATTTTTATTTACTGCCACATTTCCAAACAATGTATTTGTGTGGCTTGCTTTTTGATGTGGGTCTCATTTTCTCTCGATTCTTCCTGGACTATGAGACTTCATCTGTTTGGTCGATCCACTCCTCCCCTTCCAAAGAATCGAGGGTAAAAAATTGAACAGAGAGATATGAAGTGTTACAACATAACAATTACACAATCATTTCCAAGCCGCTCGCCTTTTGTTTTTCCCTGGCATTGATAACTGTTTTTATTTGCTTAGTTTTGGGTGTCCCTGTCACTTAACTTGACCTTCCTGGCTTTGTTTATTAATCTTCTAGAACAGAGACTAGAACAGCCATCATGCTGGGAACCAAATCAGAAAAGAAATAATCGCATCCTAGGATAAGCTCCCAGACAGAGAGGAAATGAAAGCAGGGTAAATACGTGACGTTAATAGAAATTAGAACAGTCTAATTCATTGCCTTTGCTAACACTTTGACCTCAAAAAGTTAAAAGGAAGAGGCTGGAGATGGCTCAGCAGTTAGGAGCCTTAGATGCTCTTGACCAGGACCTGGGTTCAATTCTCAAAAACAACATAGCAACAACAACAACAACAAAAATTGTCGCCAATTCCAGGGGCTCTGATGCCCTCTTCTGGTCTCCTCAGGCACTGCATGAACAAACATACAAACAGAGAGAGAGAGAGAGAGAGAGAGAGAGAGAGAGAGAGAGAGAGAGAGAGAGAGAACGTGCTACCACATGATGAATGGATCTTATGGAGCTAAGCACAAAGGCCAAATATTATTTTGAGCTTAACTCTCCCTACGAATATTTGACTACGAATATTTGTGACGGCTAAAGAAACTCCATTTTATACTAGGCAGCCATCTTGGTAGCTACTAGTCTTTTGTCTCTGAAAGTCCCTGAAAGAAAAGTTCCTCATAACTCTGACTCAGAGACCCCCACCCAAAAATGTACAGGTGTGACCACCTAGTTGTTATGATAGGTCTAGTTATAGGATAAATGACATATTATATATGACATATGATATATGAATAATGTATAATATATGATGTATAATATAATATATAATGCATAAAATATGATAATATACAATATATAAACATAATATATGTGTAATCATATATATGATATGTATGTATATTATATATGCTATGCATTTATATTATATGTTGAATATTACATGTTATGTGTTGTTATGTTATTTATGTATATAATATATGTATTTTGTGTATAAAATATATATGTATTATGTGTATACTATTATATGTATAATATAATATATATGTATTACATATAATATATATGTATTATATGTATATGTGTATAATATTATATGTTAAGTTTTATGTTATGTGTCATATATCATATTATATATTAAATGTTATATACCTACATATATTGTGTGCATATATATTGCCTCTATAAAGATACCAAAGATTGTTTTGAGTCACCTTAACTACTTACCTTGGCAAAATAGGCCAGTTTTTTCTTGTTTTCATGGATATTGAAGATCTTCTTGTAGTTTTCACCTTTAAAGATTCTACCCTCAATTCCCTTCTTATGACCATCTTAAATTTGGTTCAGATTGTTTGTCTTGCTAGCAGCTAATCAATAAATCTTTTCATTATAGTTTACTGAGTCACCAGGTGGTGATGGCACATGCCTTTGATTCCAGCACTCAGGAGGCAGAGACAGGTGAATCTCTGTGAGTTCAAGGCCAGCCTGGTCTACAAAGATAGTTCCAGGACAGCCAGGGCTACACTGAGAAACCCGGTCTTGAAAAATTAATGATGATGATGATGATGATGATGATGATGATGATGATGATGATGATGATGATGTATCAAGTCTATGACTTTTCCAGGGGTCACAAACTTCACAGAACTGTTAAGAATGTTAATGTTTCTTTTTAGAGATTAAAGCCTCACCATTTAGCTTTCACTGGCCTGGAACTCACTGCATAGGCTAGGCTGACCTTAAACTCACCAAGATCTGACTGCCCCAGCCTCTCAACCACTGGGTTAAAGACATACATGCAGACAAAACACTCATAACTCATACACAGAGAATAAAATAAAATACATCTTTTAAACTACTTTCTAAAATTTAACCAGAGGCGCCCATTGGGCTGGAAAGATAGCTCAATCAATAGCCTTTTGCCTTGCAAATTCTAGAACATGAATTCAACCCAGAGCCAACATAGAAGCACTAGGCACAGGAGTAGCATGCGTTTGTAATCTCAGAGCTGGAAGGCAGAGGCAGGAGGATTCCTGGCCCGTCAGTCCTGCCTCATTGGTGAGATTCAGGCATATGAGAGAGAAACCTCATTTCAAAGTGGATGAACAGCACTCCTGAGGATAGCTCTCAAGATTGACCTCTGGCTGCCACATACAACATTTGCTCATGCACCCATACCCATGTGAACATGTACACACACAGAGACACAGACAGACAGGCAGGCAGGCAGCATGCACACACACACACACACACACACACACACACACACACACACACACACACACAGCACTAACTGCCTTAACAATATCTATCCTCCTAAATCCAAATCCAGGTGTGTTCCGGGTTGAATATATTAAAGCTTAGGGGGCAAGCTCCTGGGTTGGAATGCTGCCGTTCAGTGGGCAGGAAAGGAAGATGTTGCAGGCAGCCTTCCAGAATATGAGGAAGTTGCACTGACAATGTAACAGTAATAATGAGCAGGCCCTCTTTTACTGAGCAGAGGTGGGAATGGGGTTATAGTAGGACTGACCAGTTGTCTGGGGTAAAACACAAGGAAGAATTCATAAAGAGAATGAATGCCTCCGGTCAATCACTGTAAACCACGGCTGCAGGAGAGGTTCATGTACAGCGTCAGAATGGAAAGTGGAGGTAGGGATAGCATGCTGGCCGGGTTGCCAGTGTGTGACTGTAGAGGGATAGTACCAGCAGGATCGGCTGCCCTGGTCCTGAACTGACCCAGCCGAGATCACATGAACCATTCACCTGAAGAGGAATAGTAAAGCAGGTACTGAGAGCCAAGTGTTAGATCCGAGACATGACACTAGGGTGCAGGGCAGCGGACTGGCAAGGTTATGCAGGGATGGGTGGAGCTTGAGGCCATAGGATGCTTCGTGTCATCCGATGTTAGGAAGAGGTGGACAGACTGGTGTAGGACCAAAGACCCAAAGGGTTGGTTTCCTGAGAACCCTAAATACCCCAGACAAACTTCAAAGAGCTCTGTGAGGTCAGTCAATGCCTGTAGAGGAGGGCCAGATTTCAGGTACACCGACCCAGTCTCTAGCCTGAATAAGCAGAAATGTAGTACACCTAACACCATCACATGAATCACCACTGAAGCCAGTGCTTTCTGCCTTTGGAACCTGGTATGCTAATGTGAGTATAGGTAACCTAGGAGGACAGGGGTATCCGGTCTCTTTACAACTGTAGCTACAGGCGGTTGTGAGATGTCTGGCATGGGTTCAGGAACTGAGTTCTGGTTCTCTGCAAGAGCCATCTCCTTAGCCCAATTGTTCTGTTGACTTGCTCACTTTTTTCTCCACAGAGTCTTGCTGTGAACCCAGACTGTCTGCCCCCCAAGTACTGGGCTTAGGATCATGACATCACTCATAGATATGTGTATACACGTACACACACACACACATACACACACACTATATATATATATGTATATATACATATATATCACATATACACACACATGCATGCACACATGAGCAAACTACATATACAAGCATATACACATGCGCACACACATGAACACACTAAATACACACATGCACATGTACATGCATCACTCACGCACACACCATATACATATTTTTTCTGTGCTAGAGACTGAACCACAGAGCTCTGACATGGATATGGCCCAGCAGTAATGTTTATCTTTAAGATATTTGATGATGCTAGCATGGAAAATATAAATGAGTTAGATGAGGCTATTTTGTTTGTTTCTTCTTTTTTTTTTTTTCTTTTTTTCGGAGCTGGGGACTGAACTCAGGGCCTTGCACATGCTAGGCAAGCGCTCTACCACTGAGCTAAATCCCCAACCCCTAGATGAGGCTATTTTATAATTGTGTTAAAGAAAAAATGTTGGCAGATAGAAATTATATAATTTAACAGGGAGAGCAAGATATGGTTAAAAAAAAATGTAGGTAGTAAAAATGTCTCTCAAAGAGAACATCAAAGGTGAATGGTCACTTCTTCTTTCCTGCAAAAGTCAAACTTAAGCCAGGGGAGGTGGCACATGCCTGTTGTCTTAGTTAGGGTTTTACTGCTGTGAACAGACACCACAGCCAAGGCAACTCTTAATTGGGACTGGCTTACAGGTTCAGAGGTTCAGTCCATAATCATCAAGGCGGGAGCATCCAGGCAGGCATGGCACCGGAGGAGCTGAGTTCTACATCTTCATCTGAAGGAAGCCAGGAACAGACTGAGCATCCTAGGAGGAGGGTCTCCAAGCCCACACCCACAGTGACCCACTCCAACAAGGCCACACCCACTCCAACACGACCACACCCACTCCAACTTGGCCACACCCTCCACACAAACCATCATCTGTTAAGCCAGGACTCAGGCTGAGAATCCCAAGTACAGGCTGGAGTTACAGCTGAAAGGCAGAGCGATTGCCTACTGTGCACAAGGCCCAGGATCAATCCTCAGTACCACCAAGAAACAAAACTAAACCAAAAGAAAATTACTTATCCTTTGAGCTTAAGGGTATTAACTGCCAAGCCTGATGGCCTGAGTTTGATCTCCAGGAAGGTGAAAGAAGAAAACTGACTCCTGACAGCTGTTCTCTGACCTCTACATGCACTCTACAATAAGAGCAAGCACACATACACACATATGTGCATGCACACATATGCACACATGTATACATGCACACACACAAATAAAATGTAAAGTGAAAAAAAGTTACAGATTCAAGGCCAGGAGGATACCAGTAGGGACCTGTCTCAAAGGAAAAAATAAATTAAAACAAAAATGAAGAAAAAGAAGAGAAGAAAAATAAAAGGATAAATAAAAAAGAGATATAAGATCCTATCTGTATTGTAGTTAAGAAAATCAAGTGTTATCATCATAGTTTCACATTTCAGTATAAAACTAAGAAGAAAATCAGACTAGATTAGGGCAAAAAATAAAGCATGAGAAGACAGGGGATCGGGTGTTTGACTATGAAAACCGGTGCTTGCCAAGTGGCGATGGTGCACACTTTTGCTCCGAGCACTCGGGAGGCAGAGGCTGATGGCTCTCTGAGTTCAAGACCAACCTAGTCTACAGAACAAGTTCTAGGACAGCCAGGACTACACAAAGAAAAAAAAAAAAGAAGGAAGGAAGGAAATTGGTACTGGTACTTGTTAAACAGAATGTGACTCTGTGTGTGTGTGTGTGTGTGTGTGTGTGTGTGTTATAAACATGCTTTCATGTGTCTGTGTGAATGTTGTTTGCATGTTCATGTGCAAGTGTGCATCAATGTGCTCATGGACATGCATGTGTGTATGTGTGTCTGTGTGTGTGTGTGAGCCTATGTGTATATGCATTTATGTTATGGACATTCTTACATATGAATGAGTATGTGTGCATTTGTGTACTAGGCTGTGTGTATGTGTGTGTATGTGTGCTTGAATGTGCAAGTGCACGTGCATGTGCATGTGTGTATGTATGTGCATGTGTGTGTACATGAGTGTATATGTGTGTGCATGGGTGTGTTATGGACATGCTTGCATGTGTAAATGTGAGTGTGTGTTACAAACATGCTTGCATGTGCACAAGTGGCTGTGCTTATCTGTGTGAGACCATGTATGTGGAGGATGCGGATGCCGACTGGGCTCCAGTGTTCCTATATCACTCTCTGTGTTCCTTTTTGAGGCAGGAGCTGTCACCTGATCACTGGTTGGTAGACTGGCTGCCAGGCAAGCCCCAGACATACCCCTAGAACTGTAGTTACAAATTTGCCCAGAACTTTTTAGTGTACACAGACCTGTAATGAATCTATTATACATTTTATAATACACATCAAATAAAGAAAATCCAATTCTTCTCAACATATGAATAAGCCTTAGGCTAATGATATATGGAGATACCTGGATGCACTTGAAAATTAAAGGCAGGAGCTTTCTTGTCTCTTACCTCAAAATGAAAAGACCAAACTAAGAAAATGTCTGACCACAAAAAAACTTAAGAGTATTTTGTTGTTGTTGTTGTTGTTTGCTGTTTTTGCAAAAGGGTCTCTTGTGTCCCAGGCTGGATTCAAATTTACCACATAACTAAGGATGACTTTGAACTTCTAATCCTCCTGCCTTTAGTTCCCCAGTGCTAGGATTATAGGCATGAAACAGCATGCCCAGTTTTCTGGACTGACTGGGATCAAACCTAGGACTCTGTTAAGCAAGCATCTACACTCGGATTTTGTAGGTTGTTTTTCTGGTTCTTGTTGTTGCTGTTGTTATTTTGGGACACATTCTTATGTAGTCCAGGCTAGCCTCCAATTTACTGTAGCTGAGGATGACCTTGAATTCATGATCCTTCTGTGTCTACTTCTTTAGCACTTTGATTATGGTATATGCTATCATCGTACCTGGCTGGAAAATACTAAAATATTATCTTAATTATCTAGTCAGGAATAAAATCCAAAATGAAACAACTGTCAAGAAAATTGAGTGCCACAAACATGTGAAATTTGGCCCAAATATGACATACAGAAAAGCTCGATGGTATAGCTGCTTTAGAAAGCCTACAGATGATGGGCTAGAGAGATGGCTCAGTGGTTAGGAGCACTGACTGCTCTTCCACAGGTCCTGAGTTCAATTCCTAGCAACCACATGGTGGCTCATGACCATTTGTAATGATGCCCTTTTCTGGTGTATCTGAAGACAGTGACAGTGTACTCACATACATAAAACAAATAAATTTACAAAAAAAAAGAAAAGAAAACCTACTGATGACTTCCTAAAAAGGTAAACTTAGACTCACAAACGTGAACATAACTGTTGACAGCTAGACATTCATAACGGCTGAAAAATAAAAGCCACCAAAAGTCAACTAACTAGTGGAGAAGCAAATATGTGGTGTGTAACACAGCCGTGAAAATGAGTATTGGACTGGGTGGTGGTGCTTGCCTTTAATCCAGCACTTAGGAAAGGCAGGCAGTTATCTGTGAGTTTGAGGCCAGCCTGATCTACAGAGTGAGTTCCAGGACAGCCATGGTTGCACAGAGAGACCTTGACTCAAAAAAAAAAAAAAAAAAAAGTAGTGCTATTGTCTTTCTTGTAAGCACCCTTTAATGTTTACTTTCCCATAAGTGAGCTAAGTAAGCTTTGCTCAGTCCACAGCTAGTAGAGCCTAGCAGCCTCTCTTTTTAGAGACCAGCCGCATTATCCTCAGAGCACCTTCAGATGGCCTGAGGCAAGTGTATTCCAGCTGTTCACTTGCACTGGCTTGGAGACTTCTGCTTAGCAATGACAATCCTTAAAGTACTTTAGATGACAGAAGGTGCTGCACTTCCCCTGTGATTCAGCAAAAAAAAAAAAAAAAAAAAAAAAAAAAGCCTGTGGTTGGTACGGTGCCATTGGTAAACTTGACCTGAGACAAGTACACACATGAAGCCTGTTGGAAGCCTGGTGTGCACGTGCAGAGGTGAATCCACACACGAGCCTCCCACGTCTCTCGCATGGCTGTATGCTGTGTCCTTCTTGGAGCAGGTTGTTTGACACAATTTTCCTGATGGGTCTGGGAGGCCTCACCTGGAAGCCTATTTACTACGTCTGTCAATGTTGCAAAACGTTGTTCTCGGCAGTCTCCCAAACCGCCCTTGTGTTTCTGATCTTTATTGTGAGAACAAACAGGCCTCTGGCTTCCAGTTCTGGCAGAGATAACAAATGTTGACACTGAGAAGTAGCTGAGTTACAGAGAGCCTAGGGTCTCTACATTGAAGTCTCAGAACTCTAAAACCAGCCAGCCCACCAAGCATCTGAAAGACAGAGACAGGCCAACCAGAAGACGGAGGCATGTGGGACATCTATAGCCAGTTCAGGCCAGTTTTATGAGGTTGTGCCCCATTCCCCTAAAATAACTGCAACTCTAAATTGCCACCAAAGAACTGCAGAGATGACCAAGAATAGACACTACAAGGAACCAAACTTGGTGGCCGACTCCTATAATTGCAGGAGGAGTCTACATATCAAGTTCCAGGACAGCCATAGCTACGGTGAGACACGGTCTTCAAACAAAACAAAACAAAACAAAACAAAACAAAACAAAACAAAACAAAACAAAACTAAAAACACTAAAGGAAGGTAAAAAATACACAGAGTGACTGAGAAGGGGAATAGCAGGACTGGAGAGATGGCTCAGTGGTTGAGACCACTGACTGCTCTTCCAGAGGTCCTGAGTTCAATTCCCAGCAACCACATGGTGGCTCACAGCCATGGGATTTGATGCCCTCTTCTGGTGTGTCTGAAGACAGCTACAGTGTGCTCAAACAAATGACAGTAAAAGCATGCTCCCTCTACCCCACCCCAATCCATCATTGATGTGGCCCCTGGAGCTCCCAGTCCCAGATTCATCAGGCTGAGGAAGGCCGCTGTTTCTAGGATGGAGAGACTAATGCACAGTCACTTGTGAGCAGCAGTGGGAACATGGGCACACACTGTGCGCATCACCCACACATCACGCTCTGCAGTTGGAGGCTAACAGCTTCTAGGCTTCCTTGATTTGCCGGCCAATTAATGGGGGGCAGTAAGGAGAAAGTGACCTTGAGACTTAATAAATATGTTCTCTCTCAAGAGGTGTGTGTGTGTGTGTGTGTGTGTGTGTGTGTGTGTGTGATAAAGTGAACTGAGTCCAAGAATTTCTCATTCACCATTCTCATACAGTGTGAACAGCTGTCTCCTAACATTTCCCTGCCATGATGTATCCTGTCCCCTGAACCGGTGAGCTTCAACAACGCTTCCTTAAGTTGCCTTTAGATGTATTTTAGTCACAGGAGCTATACAAGTAACGAGTACACACTAAGCCAAGTTACACACACCCATTTTTGGAAGATTCTCCATTTCTCTACACAAAATGTGTTCATCCTGTGTGTGCAAATTGTGTGTTGTATGATTTTGTCTTTCTGGTCCCTATTAATTGGGCCAGAGATAAAAACAGTCAAAGCCCACAAGTTTCTTTACCCTGACCACCATAGCCTGGATTCCAGAAACCTGACTGGGATGTTAAAGGAAGAAAGTCAGACACTGAAGGGATTAGAGGCGATCTGCACAGAACAACATACAGATGTATGCATGGAAAGCCTGGGGTTGAGTGGGCTGTACCCGGATGGAGAGGAGCAGCCTCAGATCAACAACGGGAACTTCTGGGTTTTATTGCACACAGCAGAGAAGGGAGGGCTTAGCTCAGATGCTGTGTGCAGGCAGGAGTCATGGGCTTTACACATCTAGACTAGAGGAGGCTTTGTCATATTGCTGAGCCTGACCCTTGTATTCCCATAGGCCCAAGGCCCTGGTCCTTAACCCACGTCAGATGATGTACATTCATTCAGGATCTGTTTGAGTCAAGACAGCTGTCAGCCCCCGCCATGTACAGTGAAAGACCTGTAGTTCCAGCCACTCAGTCAGTGGCTTAGGCAGGACGATCCCCTCAGAAGTTCAAGACTGATGTGAGCAGAATAGTGACACCCTGCCTTAAAATAAGCAAACACAAAAACCTTCACTGCTATGGTTTGATTGTGAAATGGCCCCACCCCAGCTCATGTCCTTGAACACTTGCTGCTTGGGAGACGATGAAAACCCTAGGCTGAGCCTTGCTGGAAGAAATGGCTCAGTGGGCTTGTGAGCCTCACAGCTCTGCTCTACTTCTCAGCATCTCAACTTGCCCGGATGTGAGCATGTCCCCACTGCCGTGGGCTGCCCACCACGACACACTGTACTCTCTCAATCCGTAAGTCACACTGACGCATTCCTCCATTACCCCCGCTTCTGCTCTTTTTTTTTTTAATAAAAAAAATTGTATTTACTTAGAAGCATTCAGAATGTCAACAAAACAGCTGCCATTTTTTCTTCTTTTTTTTCGGAGCTGGGGACCGAACCCAGGGCCTTGCGCTTGCTAGGCATGCGCTCTACACTGAGCTAAATCCCCAACCCCGCCATTTTTTTTTTTTTTTTGCAATTACAGAGTGGTATTCAGTTAACAGAACAACAATTACCTTTGTATAAGCTGCATCAGAGACAACTGAAGATGGGAAGAAAAAAAAACAAAAGAAAACCAAAAGAAAAAAAAAAAGAAAAATGAAAGAAACCAAAAACCAAACTACTGTCCCCATATATAACTAATTTGTGCTGTGCACAAGAACCTGCTTTAATTTCCATGCCAATTTACAACTCCAGACTGTACCAGGCAAGGTTAGTGGCTATTGAAAATAACACCAGGACAGGGCTAGCTAAAGACACACTCGGTAGTGTGTTAACTATACAAAAAAGACACTGTACAGTTTAAAAACAAATCTTACACAGCCTTACATTTCAATTTTTTTCTTTAAAAGGAGTGAGTTGTGTACAGGGGGGTTAAATGCTTTATAGACAAGAAAAAAAACTGCGCTAGAACCAACTTCTTCTTCTTCTTCTTCTTCTTCTTCTTCTTCTTCTTCTTCTTCTTCTTCTTCTTCTTCTTCTTCTTCTTCTTCCTCCTTTTCCTTATCCTCTTCATCCTCCTCGTCATCTTCCTCTTCCTTCTTTTTCTTGCTCTTCTCAGCCTTGACCACCCCCTTTTTCGCTGCATCAGGTTTCCCTTTAGCTCTGTAGGCAGCAATATCCTTCTCATACTTCTCCTTCAGCTTGGCGGCCATCTTCCCATAGGGCTGCTTGTCATCTGCGGCAGTGTTGGTCCACATCTCTCCTCGTTTCTTTGCAACATCACCAATGGATAAGCCAGGGTGCTCATCTTTGATTTTTGGTAGGTATTCAGAACAGAACAAGAAGAGGCCGAAGGAGGCCTCTTGGGGGCACTGGGGCTTTGAACTTCTTTTTGGTCTCCCCTTTGTGGGGGATGTAGGTTTTCATTTCTCTTTCATAACGAGCCTTGTCAGCCTTTGCCACATCTTCAAATTTCCCCTTTTCTTTAGCAGACATGGTCTTCCACTTCTCTGAGCACTTCTTGGAGAACTCTGAGAAGTTGACCGAAGCATCCAGGTGCTTCTTCTTGTGCTCCTCCCGGCAGGTTTGCACAAAGAATGCATATGAGGACATTTTGCCTCTCGGCTTCTTAGGATCTCTTCTGTCCATGTTTAGTTGATTTCCTCTGCGAGGTACAGAGTCGCCCAGTGCCCGTCCGGCTCTCGCTCGCCCCGGTGCTGTCTCTATGGAGCTCAATGTACTGCAATGGCTCTCATTTTTTTTGTTTTAATAGAGAAGACTTTCAAGTAGCCCAAGTCACTCTTGAACTCATAATATCCAGGTCTGACCTTGATTTGAACTCCTGATTTTCCTGTCTCCACCTTGAAAGTGCTGAGGTTATAGGCTCGCACCACACCCAGCTCTTAAATTGCTTTTACCAGGTATATTCTGTCAGAGCCAAGAGAACAGTAACTAATACACCCAATCAGCTTCCAGTGCAAAGCAGGATGGGTGGTTCACAGGGTGGGACGGAGAGGGGCCAGGTTAATAACAAAAGGACAGGAGGCAGGGCTGAAGGGGGAGAGCCTGGCCTTGGAACTTGAGCACATCTCCCTGTCTGGGTTTCGACCTTTCCCTGGCTTTGAACTGGAATGTCCATGATTACAGTCCTAAAGACACACTTCTACTATGTTCTGGGAACGCATAACTCGTTTGCTTAATCTCACAGAAGGAGTTAGGCTGTACCCAGATTTCTCTCCACTCCTGATTTAGACTATATGATAGAACTGGGATTTTGGTGTTGATAGGATACAGATAAGATTTGCGTGCATTAAGCCAATTCTGTACTGGAATGCTACTTTGAGAAGTTGCATGAAAGTAAATGGGTTTGCTCTGTTCCATGGGTGCAAAATTTACAGCAATGAGAAACTGTCTGGTGGCTGTATAGGCATAGGTGGGTGAGGGTGTGACTTGCACGACATGGACAGGAAGGCATGGAAGGATGAGGAGACTATGTATCTTGGTGCTGATGGTTGATTACACTTGTTGGTGTGTTTAAAATTCATAGGGTATACAACAACAGTTAATTGTAAAGTATGATAACTTAAATATTTGAAAGGAAATTAAAAGGACAGAGAGCTTTGTTAATTCAACTTTTAAAGTCCTACTATTTATGACAATGAATATGGACTCTTCTCCTGAAGAAAAGTGAGAACTGGGTCCCAGTTTTATCCTTCTCTGTTGTGTAGCCATCGTGGGCCGAGGAGGAGTAGTTCTGTGGGTGTGCCCACTAGGTGGCAGTGTGGAGTAAAGTGGAGCAGGGATCTCAAAGAAGGTGGGATGTCTTCTCCGTCACTGGTTGAGTAAGTTAACCTGCTAAAGGATCAGTTGGCCCCTCTCAGACATGACTTGTTAAGCCACAGAACTGTGTGGAATAGATGGGACAAGGTAGTGGAAGGTACTCAGTCAGCAATACAGTCTCCTGTTGTGGAACACTGCGGTCCAGGGGTGCTGAACTTGGAATAGCCTTGAGCACCCTCAGACCATCTTCCCAAAACCCTTCAGAGGAGTGGAGAGGGTCGCCATCCCCTCACCTGAGATGCCAGTCACTCAGTTCCTCCTACCCTGCCACCCCAACCCAGGTGCATGTAATCCTGATGCACGAGGTTCGGGGGTGGGCTGGGGAGGATGCTAGCAGATACAGGAGGCAGAAGGGTAACCAGCAGTTATTGTGAGTCATCACTTACACTGGAGCTGGCTTTGGGTACAATGACAAGAGTCTCCTGGGCTCCTGTAAGTGCCCCTGCACCCATGTATCTGTAGGAAACCCCGGTAAACTCTCCGGGTAACTTGGCTTAGTGTGTACTCGTTACTTGTATAGTTCCTGTGACTAAAATACATCCACAGGCAACTTAAGGAAGCGTTGCAGCTCACCGGTTCAGGGGACAGGACACATCATGGCAGGGAAATGTTAGGAGACAGCTGTTCACACTGTATGAGAATGGTGGATGATAAATTCTTGGACTCAGCTCACTACATCACACACACACACACACACACACACACACACACACACACACACACACACCTCTTGAGAGAGAACATATTTATTAAGTCTCAAGGTCACTTTCTCCTTACTGCCCCCCATTAATTGGCCGGCAAATCAAGGAAGCCTAGAAGCTGTTAGCCTCCAACTGCAGAGCGTGAAGTGTGGGTGATGCGCACAGTGTGTGCCCATGTTCCCACTGCTGCTCACAAGTGACTGTGCATTAGTCTCTCCATCCTAGAAACAGCGGCCTTCCTCAGCCTGATGAATCTGGGACCGGGAGCTCCAGGGGCCACACCAGGTGCAGAGGTGCATTTGCTGGTCATCATCTAGAATGTCGGCTGGGAGAGGCTTTGGGCCAGAATCCGCTTCTCCAGCCTTGGCCACTTCACCCTCATCGGTTACAGATGAACCTCAGACTGGCAACCAGGAGCCCGCAGCCACCACAGATCTACACTCCCTGCACAAACCAGTGACGAATGCAGCCATCTCCCTGGGGTGCTCCCTTCCAGCTTTTCCTCTAGTTCACACCAGGACTGCAGCACAGGCAAGGGCACTGCCCACTGTGGGTCAGTCTTAACCTTAATTGACCTAATCTAGACCCCTTGCAAACTCAGAGTTGTTTCCATGGCATCTTCTGAAGAGATGACCATCTTCCTGAAGCTCTCTTCCTAGAATTGTCTATGCAGCTCTGGAGACTCTAAGAAGCCTGAAGTTAGCAGATTGGGGGAAAAAACCACATAGGAATGGCAGTGTGAATTAAAGCATTAGGGTGGGAGATAAAAATAGCACCAGGAAGTCAGGCATGTCGGGGAATATGAAGAATGCTTGTGTCTGTGTTCAGCCCCTAGTAGTCAAAAAGCCAGGATTCCTTATAAGGACAGTTTGAGACAACTGTTGTAATCAAGATCCCTGATGTGAGGGCCCAGAAATTCCATGTAGTCTACTTTTCAATACTTTTATAGAATACTTGAATCTACATAATCTTATGAAGAAAAGGGGTTTATTTAGGTTACAATTTTGGATGCTATGAGTACAAGATAAGAAACCCCTACTGGCACCTAGTGATGGTATCAAGGCAGATGGGCATTATGGGACTGTGGTGAAGCCAGAGCACACATGGGAGCAAGAGATGACATTGTCAGACGTGAAGCCAGGTAAGCACAAAGCCGAGTTTGCTCCTTATATAACTACCCACATGGGGCTTCCACAAGAGTTGAACCCCATTCTTCCAAGTGCATTCTCTCAGTGACCCAACTCAGGTTTGGCAGTTTTGGGGTACTTCTTACACATTTGGAGCCTATGCAAAGAGGCCAGTCCTGACACTGTCCACGGTCCTCCTTAACCATGCCTACTTCGGAGGCTGACTCCATAACCATGGTTGGCAATCTCCCTGAGCAAATTTTGGCACAAATTGCTAAAACTAATGACAAACTAATAATAATAATTAGTCCCCTGTCTGGGTGATCTCTCTTACCTCAGAGTGCACAAGGCTGACACTATCCCCTTGATAGTGACTATGACTCCCACCTTCTGGTGTCAGATTCCAGTCCTCTGATACACAGTTCAGTTACGTCTGGACTTCCAGACCATTGCTGCTTCCTTCCTTTCATCTCCCTCTGGGCTTCAGTCCTTCTGCAGGACAGAATTCATAGACACTGAGGAACCATCATCTGAACTGCCCCTCTGCTTTCAATATCCTGCTGACTCTGCACCTTCCATGTCCAGCTGGTCCTCCTGGATAATAACAACGGTAACCACCTTGTACTTTGGTGACATGTAAACTCACACACTCCAGCTAATGGTCTGCTTTCAATAGTGCCTGGGATTATCTTATTCCAAGTCGATTCTTTTAAACTTTTTATTCTTTATTTATGTGTCTGTGTGCCTATAAACTGTGTCTGTGTACCTATAAGCCATTTCTGTGTGCCTATAAACTGTGTCTGTGTACCTATAAGCTGTGTGTGTGTGCCTATAAGCCATGTGTGTGCAGGTGTCAGCAGAAGACAGGAGGGGGTGCTGGATCCCCTGAAACTGGAGTTACAGGTGGCTGTGAGCTGCTGAGAGTCAAACTTGTGTCCTCTGAAAGAGCAGCACACTCTCTTAACTGCTCAACCATGTCTCCAGTCCCTGCATGTAGATTTATTGAGTAATCATACATGCCACAGTCTTTTCGGCACTTGGGATTTACCAGTGAATGAACCAGTTAAAGCTCCCTCCCTCACTGTACTAAAGCCCCATCTTCGCTCTTTCTTCTGCTTCCTGCTCCTGCAGAACTGCCCATTTCACAATTTAAAGTTGCCAGAAAGGACCTTTCCATTGGAAGCGCTTGCCTGTTCTGTCCCCTGCCCTGACCCTTTGCAATGACCTCCCCAGAGCTTGCACTGGTGCTGACTGTTTTCTGCCCATGTCAGCACTTTCTGCAGCATGTTGTAACTTGTGGCTCAAGTATCTGCTGCTCAAAACTGCCCCGTCATGAAATCACCACAAAGTCACGCAGTGCAGGGGTTGGACCAAAGGCACCTCTGGAACCTTGCCTAGATACAGTAGATCTCTCTCGCTCCCACTCACCTGTGATTTCTAAAAAATAGGTATGTCCTGCTTTCAGGAAAAGGAATAAACAGTAAAACATAAGCCACAGAACAACTTTCTGTGTCAAAGGAGCCATCAAAAACATTACACTGGATCTTCCAATGGCATCATACCTGGAAGTTACATAGTCACTCCTTTCTGTTCTCTTACTTGCTCTTTATTCTACCTTGCACAGGGGTGTGTATATAGACACAGACACACACACACACAGATACATACACACACACACAAACACAATCACACACACAGGCACACCCACAGGCACACGCACACACACACAGGCACACACACACAAACACAGACACACACACACAGATATATACACACAGGCACACACACACAGGTACACACAGGCACTCACACACGCACACACACACACACTGGTTATATCTATTTCCTTACTGCCAATCTGATTCTCTCTTCTCTCCACTCTGATAAGCACGTGTAGCAAGGAGGGTTTCCAGAACTGTCTCAAATCCAGATACTTATTCACTTACTCTGTGGACATCTATTCATTTGTGAGTCCTTGTATGACAAAAATATATTTGATATATATTTCAATAGGGTCCTTGGCGTATATTTGATCTGACCTTGCAGGGTTTCATCTAGTGAATAAATAGTCTGGCAATTCTGATGGATGGAATGCCTTGCCTGTGCTCTGTCCTCACAGATGGCTGCAGCAGCTGGTTAGCATGCCGACCCAGAGTCCGTCTCCAGCCTGTCTGATGTTTGGCTGCACAGCTGCTCGGCTTCTATTTCCAGCAGATGTGCAGCCAGCACTGTCAGGCCGTCTGGTCAACAGGTTCCCGAAGCCAGGGCCACAGCCCATGATGAGGACGCACTTGTGTACTGGGGTCTGGCTAGCCACCTGCTTCTCATAGTACAGTGAAAATTGTAATACAGGTCTAAGAGTGTCACCGATGGCGTCACAGATGACAGACACAGATGTATTGTAATGTATGTATGTGTGCATGTATGTATGTATGTATGTATGTATGTATGTATGTATGTATGGTACAGATATGCAATGTAAAGAGTCCAGGCTTTGTTCAGACAAGAGGACACAGCAACTAGGCTGTGACAGTCTATGGCGGGCAGAGTTACCTCCAGCTAGGAGAGATGGCTCAGCGGTTAAGAGCACTGACTGCTCTTCCTGAGGTCCTGAGTTCAATTCCCAGCAACCACATGGTGGCTCACAACCATCTGTAATGGGATCTGTTGCCCTCTTCTGGTGTGCCTGAAGACAGCTACAGTGTACTCAATATATGTAAAGTAATAAAAATTTAAGATGACATCTAGAAGAGGAACACAGGAGATAGACTTTCATTCTTCAAACCTGAAATCTTTTTCGCTTTGCTTTGCTTTGCTCTGCTTTGCTTTTTGAAGACGGGAAAGTGTCCCCTTCCAGGGCTTCATGGAAGGCTAAGCTTGCGGCTAGGTTGGGCGCAGAGGCTGTCGTAAGCTGCAGCAGAAGGTTCAAGGACAGAGAGGTTATCGAGGGACACACAATCACATGCCAACACACGCACGCTCACTAAGGGAAGGACCTCCACCAAATGTCCCAGATAAGGACTGAAAAGGCAAGGGCTGTGAGGACAGGAAGGGAATCCGGAAGCTATCCTCCCTCCTCCTGTAGCGTTTCTATACCGCCCTCTACTGGCAGAGTAGAATATGGCATCATATTCAGTGTACTGAGCAGGCTTTGTAGGTGAACTGGAGAAACCCTGGGTTGATGCTGACACACATGGTAAACTGCCCCAACACCACTTCATAAAACCTCATTCTCCCTGCAGTGACCTGAAACACTGTCCTTTTATTCCATATATTCATGGTCCTGAAGCAGGATAGACAGGAAAAATTAAGGGGACACAAGAAAAGAAATGCCTCCTTCTGGGAACTAGTTTACGTTTCTATTTTTTTTAAATATCTGTCTGTCTGTCTGTCTGTCTGTCTGTCTGTCTGTCTATATATCTATCTATCTGATTACACTGCAGCTGTCTCCAGACACACCAGAAGAGGGCATCAGATCCCATTACAGATGGTTGTGAGCCACCATGTGGTTGCTGGGAATTGAACTCAGGACCTGTGGGAGAGAAGTCAGTGCTCTTAACTGCTGAAGCATCTCTCCAGCCCTAGTTTCTGTTTCTTGGTGGCTGAGAGATAATGTTCATTTTCCTGAAGGCATCTCAAACAGGGTGTTCAAGACAACAGATGAATTCTGCTTGCTTAGCGACCGTAAGGTCATCCAGGTTTGCACTCTCCTCTTCCCGAAATGTAAGCAGTGCAATGTTGTAAGCCCACCTTATGTAACCAACCCCTTCATGATGAAGCAGAGGCTTGCCCCACAGGAAGGAATATATACCCTGCAGTATAAATCCAGTCAAATCAAATGGGAGCTCCAAAGTGCTAGGGCAGAGCCTCATACACTTGCTTTGCTAAGTTGACATGATATATCTGTCAGCTTACCTTCTAAGTACTTGGTTATGGCTATAGATAAGAACCACTGTCACGTCTGGCCAGAGGATCATCTTTTGGCTGTGAGCAGTAGTAACCGTGAGCTTAGCTGCTCAACTGGCTAAGAATAAGTGACTATCCTCAACCATAAATGTGGCCTCTCTAATGTCCTGTGCTGGCTAGTTTTGTACAAACTTGACGACACAAGTTGGAGTCATTTGGGATGGGGAAATCTCATTTGAGAAAACTTTCCCACTAGATTGGCCTGTGAGCAAGCCTGTGGTACATTCCTTTGCTTGATTGATAATTGATTGATGATTGACTGGTTGATGATTGACTGATTGGTTGATGATTGAGTGAGTGATTGATATAGGAGGCCCAGCTCAGTATGGATGGCACCTTCCCTGGCTGCTGGTCCTAGGTGCTATAAGAAAGCAGGCTGAAGCTCTTCCTGGTGATGTACAACCTGTTTCCTCAACATTGGAAATAAACTTGGAGATAGAACTTCAAGTGTGTACCTGTGTATTCCCACCACTTCTCTGAGTCCTGTGGACGATGACTGACGAGAAAAATCATACAGGAAACATAAGAAAGAAAGAAAGAAAGAAAGAAAGAAAGAACAAAAGAAAGAAAGAAAGAACAAAAGAAAGAAAGAAAGAAAGAAAGAAAGAAAGAAAGAAAGAAAGAAAAGAAAGAGGGCTGGAGAGATGGTTCAGAGATTAAGAGCACTGACTGCTCTTCCAGAGGTCCTGAGTTCAATTCCCAGCAGCCACATGGTGGCTCGCAACCATCTGTAATGGGATCTGATGCCCTCTTCTGGCCTGCAGGCATGCATGCAGGTAGAAAGTTGTATGATGTATACATAATAAATAAATAAATAAATAAATAAATAAATAAATAAATAAGTATATTTTTAAAAGAAAGGGAAAGGAAGAAAGAAAGAGAAAGGAAAGAAGGAAGGAAAAAAAGAAAAGAAATGAAAAGAAAAGAAAAGGCTGGAGAGATGGCTCAGCCGTTAAAGGCTAGGCTCACAACCAAAAATATAAGAAAAGAGAAAAGAAAAGAAAGCAGACTGAGCAAGCCTTGAGGAACACACCAGGAAGCAGTACCCTCCATGGCCTCCACATCAGCTCTGTCCCAGGTTCCTGCCCTGACTTTTGTCTGTGATGGAGTGCTGTGGAAGTGTACAGGAAATAAACCCTTTCCTCCCCAAGTTGTTTGTAGGCATGGTGACATCAGAGCAATAGAAACCCTAAGACAGACATCACTCCAAGACTCAGGGAAGACTGCAGGAAAATGTCGGAAGGCAGAGTTGTAGAATGGAACACAGACTAGTGGGCGTCTCCTGGCTCTCCCACTTACAGCCGCTGTGGTCTGCACTAGGTTCAGTGACACCTTCCTGTGTAAGGAAGGGTTAGGGTCTCATGACATCACCTGTCCCTCAGGTCCTGGCTTCATTTTTTTTTCTGGCTTCATTTTCTGCCTTGAGTTCTTGCCCTGACTTCACTTCCTGGTGGACTGTAAGTTGTGAGAAGACAGGAAAATGCCTCAGACCAATCCGACAGAGGTGATTCCTCAACTGAGGCTTCTCCTGCCAGGTGACTCTAGTTTGTATCAATTGAAAAAAAAAAACAAAAACAAAAAAAACAAAAAAACAAAAACAAACAAACAAACAAACAAAGAAAAAAAAAACAAGTCCAGTGGTGCTATTCCTAGCACACAGGAAGCAGACACAGGAGGATTCCTAGTTCAAGCCCAACCTAGTCTACACAGCAAGCTCTTGTCTCAAAGATATGTATAGACACGTGCAAATTTTACTGTTAAGCCAAACCAACCAGAAAAATAATTTCCTGTAGTCAACTTAAAACAGAACTATTTTGCATTTCTATATTTAGAATAATCACCTGACAGTGTAGGAATTCGGCAGCTCAAGCTACTGTAGATCATTTGGATAGAAGCCACACTAAATTCAGTAGCTAAGGATAGAGTAGGTGACATTAAATTAAAGGCAGTTTGCCTCTAACTCTGGCAAACGCATCTTCTAGCTTGTGATGTCTAGATGATATTTCCCAAAGAAAATGACTAATCCCTGCTGTATGGCTCTAGTTAGTGCCCCCTAGGA
Organism: Rattus norvegicus; assembly: GCF_021556685.1. Taxonomy (NCBI): domain Eukaryota; kingdom Metazoa; phylum Chordata; class Mammalia; order Rodentia; family Muridae; genus Rattus; species Rattus norvegicus. The sequence goes on from NC_141540.1 coordinate 73,470,729, forward strand.
GGGTCTTGGAGTAGATAGATCCCCATCTTTCTGAGGACTCACCACACTGTCTCCCACAGTAAGAGTACAAGTTTGCACTCCCATCAGCAAGCGTTGTGTGTTCCCCTTTCGCCACATCCTGTCATTTGTTTTATTGATCGTGGCCAATCTGATTGGTGTTAAGACCAAAGCAATTTTGACTTGCATTTCCCAGATGACTAAGGATGCTGGACATTTCTTTAAGTACTTCTCAGCCATTTAAATTTCCTCTTTTGAGAATTCTGTTTTGGCCCATACTTTTGGATTGGGTTGTTTGTTTTCTAGATCTCCAGTGTTTTTAGTACTTTATGTACTTTAGATATTAGCCCTCATTCAGGTGTGTAGTTGGCAAAAAATCTTTTGTTTTGTCTGAATTACAGCACCTTTGCCATACAGAGGCTTTTCAGCTTCACATGGTCTCATTTATCATTCACTATTGTCCTCGGTGCCTGTGCTGTTGGTGTCCTGTCCAGACAGCGCCTGTGCTATTGGTGTCCTGTCCAGACAGCACCTGTGCTGATGGTGTCCTGTCCAGACAGCGCCTGTGCTGTTGGTGTCCTGTCCAGACAGCGCCTGTGCTGATGGTGTCCTGTCCAGACAGCGCCTGTGCTGATGGTGTCCTGTCCAGACAGCGCCTGTGCTGATGGTGTCCTGTCCAGACAGCGCCTGTGCTGATGGTGTCCTGTCCAGACAGCGCCTGTGCTGATGGTGTCCTGTCCAGACAGCGCCTATACTGATGGTGTCCTGTCCAGACAGCGCCTGTGCTGATGGTGTCCTGTCCAGACAGTGCCTGTGCTGATGGTGTCCTGTCCAGACAGCGCCTGTGCTGATGGTGTCCTGTCCAGACAGCGCCTGTGCTGATGGTGTCCTGTCCAGACAGCGCCTGTGCTGATGGTGTCCTGTCCAGACAGCGCCTGTGCTGTTGGTGTCCTGTCCAGACAGTCTTTTCTGTTGCCGATGAGTTCAAGTCTGTTCTCCACTTTCTCTGCTATCAGATTCCTTGAAACTGGCCTTAAGTTGGGACTTTGATCCACTTGGACTTGATTTTGTGTGGGTTGATAAAACGTGTATCTGTTTGCATTCTTCTATGTACAACCATCCAGTTTGACCAGCACCATTTGTTGAAGATGCTGTCTTTTTCTTCCCCCAGTGTGTATTTCTGGCTCCTGTATCAAAATCAGGTGCCCATGGGTGTGAGGAGTTATTTCTGGGTCTTCAGTTCTATTCCATTGACCAACATGTCCGTTTTTATGTTTAGTCATCAATAAGCAAGCAACAACCTGTGTAACCACAGAGGTTAGGTAGAGAGTGTGGGGCTAGGGGACAAGGGGGGCTGGATCTTCAAGTGAGCCTCACTGGGGAAACAAACCACTCATAAGGACAGACCCCATGCCCAGCAATAGAAATGAACACAAAATGAGCTCAAGAGAATCTTTGGATGCTCTGTGTTCTGTAATGTTAAGTCGGGCATTTTTTCTTTAATTTTACAGATTCTCTGTGTAGCTATCATGGCTTCTGGGTTTATGTGTTTATGGAATTACTGTGTGTGCAAATGTGTGTCTCTGGGGCTACATGCATTCTTGTGCATTTTTAAAAAACTCTTCTTCCTGTTTTGATATTTTGTCCTATCCTGATTTGTTTCTTTCTCTTATTGCATTTTGTTGTTTTTATTATTATTCCTTAGGTTCCTGTTTGTTTTCTTAGGAGAGACAGAAAGGGGATGGATCCAGATGGGAGGGCAGATGGGGAGGTGTTGGTAAGACTAAGGGGAGGGGAAACCATGATCTTAATATACTGTATGAAAAAAACATTTTTTTTCTTTTTTCTTTTTTTTCGGAGCTGGGGATCGAATGAAAAAAACATTTTAAATAAAAGAAAAATATGCATGATAAGCCAATTAGTAATCAGGCAGTGCTTAAATCTGTCATTCTTGTAAATAAAAAAAAAAAAGAACTGTCCTTCACAAAATTATTCCTAGCCACCTCCAACCTGTGATTTGAACCCCCAACCCAAGGTGCATGTGCTGGAAAGGTGTCAGTGTGGAAGAAAGGACCGAGTGAGATCTGTTCAGATGGATTAACGGCTTTCTTTGGTGACTTCAGTCTCTCTTTTAGACACTCGGTCGACCTTCCATGTTTTGCTGCGTGATGAAGAAACATTGAGAAAACAAAAGTGAAGCTAATAGCTGGCTGATCACCACAACCACGGACCAAAATGAGCCTCCATTCAGCACAGAAATTATTCAGTCTCCAGGATTCCACTACAGAAACAGAAAACAGACCAGTATAATTTTTTTTTTAACAAGAGGCAATTACACTGCGTCTTGTTTAATTTTGTGTTACTCTAGGTGTGAATCAATTGCACGAGTAGGTGTTTCCTTAAATTGCTCATGAAGCCAGAAAACCTAATTTGAACCTAAGGATGGATATTCATAAGACACTTTTCTATTTAGAAAGTGTCTCAAATTAGTCTTATGAGTAGTCAAATGAAACCTATCTTCTGATCCCCACCGCACAGACTGACTCTTTCTGGGTGGTCTTTCCTATCTACAAGTTGCAAACACAAAGTCTTTCTACAGCTCAGAGTATAAGTAAAATCTGGGTGAACCTAGCCAAACAATTTCGAGAAACTCCTAAGCAGACCCCTTGGGGTCCTCTAGGATATGCCATATGACTGCCGAGGGCACAAAGGTCTTTGTGCCCACAGACCACAAGGGAAACCACGGGATCTGGGTTCTAGAGAAACACGCCCTACGCCCTTTCCCAAACCCTCCACGGCACATGAGCAGCTTTAGTCTACCAAATGTTTCCCATGGTGCTCTCTACCTTACTTCAGATCTAAAGGCAACGGACCCGAAGTAGAACCATTAGCCAAAATAAATCTTCCTCCTTTAAACCGATCTTCTCGGGCGAGAGGCTAGACCGTGAAGGTCTCTTATCCCATTTATTCTGAAGTCACCAGACAAAAGGTGACTTCTAACATAGTCACCAGAATGGAGCCCACACTTTAAGGAGCCATGGGTCATCTCGCTAAACAAAAGGGAGGAAAGTTATAGGTTCCAGGAGGCAGCAATTTGATGGGCTTCGGACAAGGGGCTGTGTGAAATGGATCTCAGGTTTGGACTGCAAAATGAGTCTTGGATTCCTCTGTTTCCTGGGGAAGATCCATTGAGAATAAGGGGATCCCTTAGTCGTATCCTGAGGCTGGTCCCAAAGGAAGGAGTAGGCCACGTCCTCCTATTTAATCTTACACATCCCTGTAACCGAAGCACTATGACAGTTGTTGGCATTGGGAGAGGAAGCGTTCGTTGTCTTAGGGGATGTGGATCTTGGTAAGTCAATCGGGCTCCGGTGGACGGCCCCTCTGAACAACACAAATTAGATCCGACCGTTATAAAAAAAGAAAAGCGCAAAGCCCTGGGTTCGGTCCCCAGCTCAAAAAAAAAAAAAAAAAAAAAAGAAAAGAAAAAACAAAGAAAGATGAAGGGAGTTGAAGCAGACAGGGTAGGGAGTGAGAGTGGAACTCAGAGGAGTTGGGAACAGGGGTGGGGAGTAAGTTTAGGAATCTCGTGAGTCAAGAATGTAGCTGGGGAAGGGGGCGAGAGGGGGTAGGTTTCCTGCGGAGTTGGCACGAGACCGGGACCTGGAATAGATCCCCAGCAAGTGTGTGTGAGAAAAATAAGAAATTACATCACACTTTGACTCCGTAGGTCCTATTAGAAAGATCTTCAGATAGGGAACATTTGAATTCTCCATTTAGAGTTAATACTTATTTTCTTAACAAGGCATGTCATGCACAAGTGTGTGATCACTGTAAGAAATAAATTCTGCCCCATATACATACAGTCACCAAACCTAGACACTATTGTGGATGCCAAGAAGTGCATGCTGACAGGAGCCTGATATAGCTGTCTCCTGAGAGACTCTGCCAGAGCATGACAAATACAGAGGGGAATGCTCACAGCCAAGCATTGAACTGAGAACGGGGTCCGGGTTGGAGGAGTTAAAGAAAGGATTGAAGGAGCTGAAGGGGCTTGCAACCCCATAAGAACAACAATACCAACCAACCAGAGCTCTCAGGGACTAAACCACCACCCAAAGGGTACACAGGGACAGACCCATGACTCCAGCTGCATATGTAGCAGAGGATACCCCCCCCCCCCCGCCCCGTGTAGAGGAATGCCAGGGCAGAGAGGTGGGAAGGGGTGGGTTGATGGGTGGATTAGCACCCTCATAGAAGAAGGGGAGGGGGAATGGGATAGGGGGGTTATGGATGGGAAACTGGGAAAGGGGATAACATTTGAAATGTAAATTAAAAAAAACCAATAAAAAGAAAGAGAAAAAAAAGAAATTCTGATGATAAATGGGACCCCCCTGCCCCCTTCCCCAGCTACTTTCTTGACTCACGAGATTCCTAAACTTACTCCCCACCCCTGTTCCCAACTCCTCTGAGTCCCACTTTCACTCCCTACCCTGTCTGCTTCAACTCTCTTCATTTTTCTTTGTTTTTTCTTTTTTTATATAACGGTCGGATCTAATTTGTGTTGTTCAGAGGGGCCGTCCACCGGAGCCCGATTGACTAACCAGGAGCCACATCCTCCAAGACAACGAACGCTTCCTCTCCCAATGCCAACGACTGTCATAGTGCTTCAGTTACAGGGGTGTGTAAGATTAAATAGGAGAAATTTTTTTTGTAAAGGGGCCTCCAGCCAGCACTGGCCTCGTGACAATTGAACAGAAAACAGCAATGTTGCCAGTCTATTTCCTCACAGCACACTGAAACCCAAACTCCACTAAGTTACCCCTACTCGGCCAAACTAGGAATTTAGAGAAGAAAATTACTGGTAACCGATCTTGCCCACAATATCGTGTGACTGGTAATCTTTAAAATAAACAAGTTATAAGATGTAGAGACAAGCCCGTGCCCTCTTAAGAAAGGGGGTAACAGAGAAAATAAATCCTGTGTAATATGTGGGGCTGTGTGCCCTCCTGATTACACAGAGGGTGTGGAAAGGGGGGAGGCGTTTGCTTGTGTTAGGGCTTAAAACTGTCCCTGTGTCTGACACCAGCCCATCCCCAGGGACTCTGAGTCTTTAGTGCTCAATGTCATGAGGTAACAAAGCAGATTTGTTTCTCCTGGTTGGCTGCAGGCCCAGGATAACGCTAAATTGTAGGTTTCTCTGTAATTCAACCTCCCAGGCTTACAGATCGCCCATACCCTCCTGTTGCCAACTTCAGAATTCAGACAGAATTAAAATTACTTGCTATTCCTTACAGGCCTACCATCTCCAATAGCCCTGGGCCCCAAGCACGACTACTAAAGACAGGAAGTACCTTAGCCCCGGGGCTGTTTCCGTTTGTGAGTGTGAAATTTTGTCCTTTGGGATTTGAACAAGCAAAACCTTGTGACTTTCATAGCAGCACAGGTCTGTAGTTCAAACTTACGACACAGAAATCTTTCATTTATTTCTCTTTAGGCTACTTGACAAGAGACCCAGACGAGAGAGAGAGAGAGAGAGAGAGCACAAATGGCATCCTAACCTTTCTTATTGCAACCCAGCTGTCTCACTGCCCACGTCTATCAAACACCTAAACTCTTCACAGCATCATTCCCAGAAAAACCTGGGTTATAGTTTAAAAAAAAACAACAGAAAATTGAAAACTATTAATTCACTGAAAATTATTCATTCCCTACTAATCAACACTTAAACTGGTAGTTACTATAACTGTTCCATCAATAATTTATTTAAAGTCACAAAAAAGTCATTTGTTTTCAATCATGCTTAAAAACAGATCTGATCAACTAATAAAACTAGTATATTTTAACTACACTCAAAGCAGTATTATTTTAAAATATCATATTGCCCCTGCAATCTAGAGAGGCCTCATGTGTGAGGCCTCATGTGTGCCTGTCCCCAGAACTGTGGGCCAGAGGCCAGAGGCTTGCAGGTTGGAGGCTAGCCTGGGCTACATAGGGAGCTATATCTAAAAGGAGAATGTTTCTTCCTTTTTCAAAGGCTTCAGTACCAAAATGCCCAGATACCTTGCTTTAGCCCTCTGGTGAGAGTACCAGTGATCCCATCATGTTGCCAAACCCAAGTTCATCTCCTTGACATTTGAAAAGCCCAATGACTCAAGGATTAAAATGTTCCCTCCCAAGGATTAGCCAGATGAGGATAGAAGGCAGATGTACATTTGCTCACTTAAAGAGCGATACATTTAAATTTAAGCTTACATTCTTTACTCAGGAATTTGGAATCCTAAGAAATATTTAAAAAAATCCATCTTTATCTTTGAAATATACTCCTCCCCCAGGGGTCTTTAAGGTCTAGGTAAAATATCAAGGTCTAGGTAAAATGTTAAGACCTTGGAAAAATGTTGATGCCTAGGTCACTGTTACCTGGCTACCCTGCCATTTTGTGCTGTTACTAATATTGTAAGGAAACTTTCTCATGCCCAAGTTGATTACATAGGGTGGTTCTACACCCTTGGGAACCAATCACAATAGAAGTCAGTAGAACTGCTTTGCACAGTTACCCACAATAAGCTTGGACCCAAACTGACCACCCACCAGCACTTCCTACACCTGCATATAATCTTTTATGGTATTTGCTTTTATAAGCTGCCCCTGGGATGAACCTGTACCAATATAAGAAACTATTTAGAATAAGACTTCCATTTTGAGTAGGGGTGGAGTCAAATTTAAATTCCCAAGACCTCCCTGGAGACTGACATCCTTATTGGGCAGAAAGAGACTTGAATGTGGGAAACTGACATCCTGGTTGGCAAGCTAAGACGCGGATGTTAGACAAGGCAAGTCCCCTGCCACAGTTGAATACCCCAAACAAAGGGAACAGGATAAGTATACAACAAAGACATGTTCCTAAGGAAATCTCCTACCCCTAAATCCTGATTGGTGGGATAACTTGGCACAGATGTTTGTGGATTTTAGGCTTAAAAGCCCTGTAGGATCTTAACTCAATGTTACAGTTCAACTCCCAAGTCTAGACCATGGCCCTGGTCAATCAGTCCTGGGAATACACTCAGTAAACCATCCCTGTCCAACTGAGATCAGTGTTTGTGTGGTTTGCAAGGCGACTCCTGGACCCCAACAGGATCAGTGTCTTGTGTAACCCTGGCTGGCCTTGAACTCATTTTGTCTCTAATTATGATCTTCATGGTCGTATGTGGTTTTCCTGCCTCTGTCTCCTCAGTGAGGAGGTTATAAGAAGGTACTGCTAAACCCGGATTAAAAGGCTACTTTTAAAAAAAATTGTTTTTATCATGCATATTATTTGCACAAAACAATGGATTTCATTACGACACGTTATACTTATATATAATGTATCTTTATTCTTTCACTCTTCATTATCCTCTCTCATCTCCCTCTTTCTGCTGCTCACCTCCTTCCTCCCAGACTCTCCTCATTAATGAACAAAGACCAACCATCTTATCTCAGCCTAGGTTCAAAGCTCACTTTATGCTTAGGAACGAAGGAAGTAGGGGCAGGGGGTTTAAATTGGGAAAGAATCGATGGCTAGAGATACCCAGCTCAGTGTTGCTCAACCTGTGGTCTTGATCCCTCTGGGGGTCAAGCAAACCTTTGTACTGAGGTCTCCTAAGACTGTCAGAAAACACAGATGTTTATGTTCCAATTCAAAACAATTTCAAATTTGAGGTTATAAAGTAACAATGAAAATAACTGTATGAGTGGGGGGTGTCGCCACAACCTGAGGAACTGTATCAAAGTGCCACACGGTTAGGAAGGTTGAGAACCACTGAGCTAGAGGGTTTAGCTCAGTGGAACTACTTGTATAGCATATGGGATGTCCTGGAAAGGGTTGTTGTGAAAACCATATTGGAAACTGGCTGGAAATCTGCTAATCATAATTCATTCTCTCTCTCTCTCTCTCTCTCTCTCTCTATATATATATATATATATATATATATATATATATAATGTATATGATGCTCTATTTGCATGTACACCTGCATGTCAGAAGAGGGCATCAGAATCAGATCCCATTATAGATGGTTGTGAGCCACCATGTGGTTGATGAGGGTTGAACTCAGGACCTCTGGAAGAGCAGACAGTGCTCTTAACCACTGAGCCATCTCTCCAGCCCCAAGATTCATTCATTCATTCATTCATTCTTTCTTTCGATTTATTTATTTATTTATTCATTCATTCATTATATAGAAGTACACTGTAGCTGTCATCAGATACACCAGAAGAGGGCATCAGATCTCATTACAGATGGTTGTGAGCCACCATGTGGTTGCTGGGAATTGAACTCAGGACCTCTGGAAGAGCAGTCAGTGCTCTTAACCACTGAGCCATCTCTCCAACCCCCATGGTTCTTTCTTAAACCTTAAAAATACATGAGTCAGGACTGGAGAGATGCCCCAGCAGTTAAGAGCACCTACTGCTCTTGCAGAGTTCAGTGCCTAGCATCCACATGGCACCTCCCAGCTACCTGTCCCTCCAGGTCCAGGGTCACACACCTTTTTCTGACCTCCATGGGTGCTATTTGGTACAAACACACACATGCAGACAAAACATACACATAAAATTAATTAATAATGGTTTTTAAATATCTTAGTCTTATGTTGATACCCTCAGCTTTGAAGCAGGGGAGGTTGGATGACCCTGAAGATAACACAGCTTCTATATCAGTTTGAAACAAATGTTTATCTTTTTGCTGATGTTTTTTGTCTCAAGACAGGGTTTCTCCATGTAGCCCTGGCTGCCATGGAATTCACTGTAGACCAGGTGACTTCAAACTGCAGAGATCCACCTGCCTCAGAGTGCATTACCACACCCAGCCAGACAAATATATCTTAACTGATTAAATTGCTTTCTGCCGATTGAGAGTGAATCTAAGCCACGGGTTAAGGTACAAATCGCTAAGCTGTATGAACTTACTTATCTGAACTTGGCAAGAGTTGTTTAAGGCCTCACTGTGCATCCTGGCTTTTCCTGAACTACAAAGCCATCTGCCTCTGTCTCTAGAAGCTGGAATCACAGGTCTGTGGCATTGTGCCCAGAAAAATTAAGCAAATTTTAAATTCACCTAACAGCAGTTTCACAGCTATAGTGACGTATGCTTGGCAGAAAGGACCCTCCCAGGGGCAGAGCAGGAGAGAAGGTGGGAAATGCCTATGCCCTAAGAGCCAAGATTATGTTCATGGGAGTGGAGAGTCAGTTCATTAGTTAAGAAAGCACACTGCTTTTGCAGACAACATGAGCTCTGTCCTCCGCACCTGTGTGAGGCAGCCCCTAATGCCAGTTCTAGGGAATACAGCATTGTTTTGGAGGTGCTGGACTTATGTCTAAACACACGCAGAAACACACCCACCCACACATATAGTTAAAAATTACATTTTTTCCTATATCAACAGTAACTGAATGATGTCAATACCAACAGACATACTAACGAAGACGAAAAGTTATGCAGGGTCTCCCTAGGAAAGGGACTATAGGCAGCTGATGGCTGCTAAGAAAGGGAGAGTCAATTTTTCCCAGGGTTGAACCCCCTAGGTGGTTGTCCGGTACTAAGTGGTCAGTCCTGGAACCATATGAACACAAACAACAGAATGGACTCAACAGGCTGTAGTTATACATGTATGTAGGCCTACATGCGTGCACGTGTGTGTGTGTGTGTGTGTGTGTGTGTGTGTGTGTGAGAGAGAGAGAGAGAGAGAGAGAGAGAGAGAGAGAGAGAGAGAGAGAATGATAATTGGGGAGGGGAAGAGGCTAACAATGTGAAAGTTGGGGACATAGAAAGAGTTGGAGGGAAGGGACTTGGAGGAACTGAAGGAGAGAGAATAGGGAACGAGGAAAGAGATGTAACTACATGTTAATTAAAATGTTTTTTAAAAAAACTTTAATAATTAAATCTTTTTAAAAAATAAATATTTTATGCCAGGCAAAGTGGCATGGGAGTGACCCCATCCCTAACCCAGAAGCTGTCTCTGATTGATAACCACTTGAAAATGAAAAAATTAATTTTCCCCGAGGGAGTCTTACTGGAGAAACAAACCACTCTTAAGGATAGGCCCCATGCCCAGCAATAGATGCCTACAAAAAACCAACTCAATGTGAACAGAGGGTGTTAAATTGGAAGAGCAAGGGGCTTGAGAGATGGCTCAGAAGCTAACAGTACCGGCTGCTCTTTCTGAGGATCTGGGTTCGATTCCCAGCCCCCACGTGGCAGATCATAACCACCTGTAACTTCTGTCCCAGGGATTTGATGGTTTCTTCTGGCCTTTGGGGCACCAGGGATACATGTGGGACACAGACATTTATAAAATAATACTTTAAAGCATTGCAGAGTCTGAAACACCGAGGAAGAAAGGGGGCATGCAGTCAGGGATAAAATAACCAAACGAAACAGCTCAGAAGAAGGGCTTGGCTCTAGACCTGTGACCGCAAGCCAGCTGTTGCCCCATCCCAAACCGCAGAGGAAAATTCCTATCGCATATAACCTTGTATCCAATTCAGCTAACGGTAACAGACTAGACTCTGTGGATGACAGCTAACAAGAAATCTACTCCTATCTCAGGAAGGAAAAGCCAATTAAGAACAAATACATGTACTCCTTGCTGGCCCAGAGAACAAGAGAGCTCAGCAGAGCTAGCGGTGGGTGTTTGAGAGGCTTGTGTGGTCCGATTGGAAAACCTTCCTGCTCCAAGAGTTTCTTTCACTTCCCCTCAATTTCACACTCAACCTGAAGTTCTTCATTAAAAAGCCGGCTTGTTTGGGCTTTGCACACTCCGTGCTTGACTACTCACTGGCCCGAGACAATGAACTCTGACCCACTAACCCAGGTCCATTTTTGGTAACTTGGATGCCTGGCACCCTACACCCTCAAGTCCCATCCTAATCAAAACCCATACAATAACCTCCCCACTTCTCTCAAGACTCCATTCAAAGTCCTTTGGAAGTAAAGCAGAAGGTCCTTGCGGTGGTTTAAATAAGAATGGCCTCCCCTCAGATATTTGAATGCTTAGTGATCAGGGAGCAGATCTATTTGAGAAGGATTGGTTTTCAAAGCCTATGGTAGCCCCAGTCCCCTCTCTTGGCCCGATGGAAGGATATGGCTTTCACTGTTTTAACCCATGACTGCTGCCATGCTCCCCACCATGATAACAGACTTCTGAAACTGTAAGCCAGCCCCTAGCTAATGCTCCCTTTTATAAAAGTTGCCTTGGACATGGGGTCTCTTGACGGCAATAGAGTAATGAGTCAGGTAAGCCTTTGGGTTTTTTCAGACTTTCTACAGTGTCATGAAATATAATGTGGTACATGGGGAGGGGGTATCCTTCCTTGGCAGGAAGATGACGAGGTGTACCCCTTGAGAAATTATGCCATGAAACAGATCTGATGTAAAAGGCATTTGTCAGGGGAGGGGAGAGAAGGGGAATAAGGCCTGAAGAAGAGGTAGAAGCACATGAATGGACATGTAGACAGGCAGGCAGACAAACAGACGGGAGCAGAGCCATGAGAGCAGAGCAAAGGGTAGCAGAGAGGAAAAGAGAGGGGGCCTGCACTGAGAACAGAGAGAAATCTGGGGTGGTGTGTGTGTGGGGTCTTTTATTCACTGCACACATCTGGTGCACTTGGTGGGGGCAGCGGGTCATGACAGAAGCAGCTGCTAGGTTCCTGAAGGCAGCCCGACCGAATTGCCCATACACTAACATAGCATCCTAAATCTCAGCTTTCTCCAATGTCTGGAATTCCACCACGCTGTGAATAAACTCCTACCAAAGTCCTCCTCAGAGTTACACCTCTCAAAATCCACCCAGGAAGTGAGTTTAGTTAAAAGCCCTCCTGTGGATGAGGACCACCTGCTCCTCCTCACCATCTCTACCGCCACTAAGATCTCAGCTCTGGGACTCATTTTCCAGGTTAAAGCTGTAATAACACACCCCACACTTAATCCACGCAGGGTTCAACTATGTACCCTATCTCAGAGGAGAGTCTCCCCACGGCCTACCCCTGTGACATCTTGGGGACCTCAAACTCTTACATAAAACCAAAACAAACAGACTAGATTACTCCTTCCATGGTGTCCTCCTGCCTCATATTCCGAGGTGGATAAAATCCTCTCCTAAGTCTCTTTTTGGCAACAAAGGCCCACTTTTGAAATTCTTGCTCTACCGGAATTCATGCCCGCTGTTGACAGCAGAGGGAACTGGATTTCACACCACCGCAACTGTAATTTGCTTTGATTGACGATTTTCCCTGCTCAACGTCTTCTCTTTTGCTTCACTTTATCTACTTAGCCTCAATTCCAACAGTTCTTCTTTCCAATCACCTAGAGAATGCTCTCAGTCTTAACCCACCTCTTAATAAATCCAACTTCCTCTCTTGACCTGCCTAATGCTGTCCCTGCCCCTAAGAGCATAGATGGAAGTTGATGATCCAACTACCTTAAATGAAAAATTATTATTTTTATACTTGCCTAATAGTCTAGGACAAAAATCTACTTTTCTCAAAAAAAGTTAATTAATGAAGGGTAGCTAAATATATCAATCAATACTCTTATTAACTGCCAAGCCTGTCTTCCCATGCAGGTACAGATTTCCGCATTTTTTCTGTTCATTCTCGCCCAATCCAGTCTCCCTCAGCTCATTTAAATAGTAGTATCATGACTGCATTTATTCAAGGTTAGGCAAAACGTTCCCCAACCTGCCATCAAGTCTTGTTTTTTGTCAAAGAAACACAATCATGCCCTCCTGCCTATCCAGGCATCTTCAGGTTCAGCTAGAATGAGTTTCTTTGTTTTGTTGTTATCTGCAGTTACAGAACACTCTGGAAACTGGTAAGATCTGGAAGCAGCACCCACTGTATGTGGAGGGTGGCAGAACTCGGTGGCTTTAAGTTTCAAACCTGGGACAAATGGCTAAGGTGACTGTTCAATATACCAAAGCCGACGTGGCCTCCAGAATCCCTCAGTGTAGTGTTCCTCATGTGTGGGTTCTCCTGTCTCCTAACAATGTCTTCTCTGGCTCAGCCGTCCTCTCAGTTTGCTAGCTCAAGTCACTCCAACTGCCTCCCGTTTTCAGTCCGCTCCATCTCTTCTCTTTTCTAGCCCTATTCAATCTTTCTTTCTCATGGCTCCTCTTGAGTCCTTCCTGGAACTTCCTCATCTCCTCTAGGAACTGCCTAAGTCCAGCAGCTTCCCAGTGCCCCTGTTCCGCTGTGATATTGGGACCTCCCTCGGGTGGGGTTCCTCTGTGCTCTCCCTTGCCTCCTATGGCTGCATAGCTCTCTGTCTCTTGGCTGCCTCTCCCTCCCTATGCCGATATCTTTCACCTCCTTTCCTGCTTCTCTCCAATTCCTTTCTTGGACTCACAGATTTTTTTTTTTTAATCCCATTGTCTTGGCTTCGGTTTAGCACAATGGGCAAAGACAGCGATTGCACATTCTCGCAGACTGTAACAGCTTCTGTCACAGCACGAGCAAACAGCCCCCATGACTCCTATCTCTAAGGTTCTACAGCTTTCCACTCCTAAATCTTTGACCACCATGATTGCTCTCTGCTTTCAAGAAATCTTTTAAGACTATTGTGTGAGCAGTCTTTATCTCAGCATTGATTTTGTAAATTCATTTGGTATGGTTAAGAATCCATAAAATCTGCAACAAAACGTGGCTTTACACTTTTGTAACTAAGGATGGGTTTTCAGTTTAACAGCAGCAGCCAAGGCTTCAGCCGCCTTCTTAGATCTCTTCACATGTAAAATCCAGGCCTCAGGCCTCACTCTCCTAAACCTGCAGCTGAGAAGGACAGTTTACCTTGCTACCAGACTCTAACTAAAAGGAGATAAACTTACAAAAAGAAGAAAGAAAGAAAGAAAGAAAGAAAGAAAGAAGAAAGGAAGAAAGCAAACAAGCAAACAGATTTCCCAGTAACCAACCACCTGTCTTGTAGTGAATAAATGGATAAACAAACAAATAAACAAACAAACAAAAAAACACAAAAAACCCCACTGTAACATTTTTATAAGTTCTAAAGTTGTAAAAAGAAAATTTTTAGGGTCTAAGAAGGTGCTTTAGGATTGGTAAATGCAAGTTATGAAGGTTGGTGGAAGTGAAAGCTCTGGGTCTCCAAGGCAACTTCCGCTTCACTGCTTCTTGTTTCAATGTCTGGGATCCCCACACTTTTCTGGGTTTCTCCAAAGTCCCTGGGTCACTTCTCCAGCTCTGCCCTCTGTAGAACTCTAGGCTCTGGTTGACTTCATTCCACCGCTGCTGCTATTCCTGGTGGTCATCCAATAGACTCAAATCTCTAACCTGCTAGGATTTCTCACTGCAACCAGGCTTCACCAATAGCCTTTCATAGGTTCTCTTGACGGTGCTAAGCCTCAACTTCTTGGCATGGTCCAGGGCTGTCAACTGCAACTGAGGCTGCACCTTCATCAAAGGCCTTCCCTGGCCTCCCACAGTGCCAAGCCTCATGCTCTCTATGACCCCTTCATGCCTTCAAAACCACCTGGGTGATTCTTATGCATGATGAAAAATCCAGCTACAACACAAGGTACAACCTTGGCTATCTCTGGAACACAGCTCCTTTGTGCTTTCAGAAAGCATATCTCAGAAGATTTTACCTCAGTGATGCTCGTCTCTTCTTAATCACCACTAATTTCTTAGCTCTAGCTTTCTAGCATCAATTGTCCCACTAGTCCCTTCTATTCTGGACTCTAAAGCTGGAGGCACATGGCCAAAGCTGCTGAGTTCTGCTGCTTGCTTGGGCTGGAACGTAGCTTCCTTCTTCTATTATATTATCTATCATCAGCTTTCTGTTTTCCAACTCCTTTACTGCCTAAGCTTGGCTGTCCTGGAACTTGCTCTGTACACTCACCTTGAACTCAGAGAACTGCATGCCTCTGTTTCTTGGGATTAAAGGCATGTGCCACCATGCGTGGGCCTAAGCTTTTTGAGGCCACTTCTCCTCAACATCTGGATCAAAAGCCTGCGCCTTTCCAGCCTCGAGATCTAGATCACAGGTGTGTCCCCCTTTTCTGGATTGTAGTTCATTTCAGATTAAAAATAGAAATGAAAACAATAACAAGTCCCTTGTTCAACTGCAAAGGCACAAACAATAAACTTAGCAGGGTGGGATCTTGCTTTGAGGTCACACTCCCTCAATCTGTTCATCTTCTTGAACACAAGATTCAGTTTCATTCTACTTCCCGGTGTCCCTTTATTTTTTGAACCATACTTTTTGTAATTTTTCTTTTTAAGCTTGCTACCCTTGGTCAAAACACTCTTTGTGACACTAAACCAGAGAACAAACTCTCTGCTGGGCTTTCTTTTGAGAATTCCTTTGTCAATGTAATTAATATAAATCTCTTTACCTTAACCTCAGTTAGATTCTTCAGACAAGGACAAAAAGCAGCCACATTCTTCACACAAAATACTACAAAAACAGTCTGTAGGCCACATATTGAAATTCTTTTCCACTAAAACCTCTAGAGCCCAACTTCCACCATTCAAATCACCCTCAGCAACAAAGTCTTCCATATTCCTACCAGGATAACCCATTAAGCCCCACTTAGAGCATTCCACTGCTTTCCAAATCCAAAGTCCCAAAATCCACATTCTTCAAGTCTTATAAAGACAACATGTAATTGGGGCTGGATTACAGTTTCAGAGGTTCAGTCCATCATTATCAAGGTGGGAGCATGGCAGCATCCAGGCAGGCACAGTGCTGGAGGAACTCAGAATTCATCTTGTTCTGAAGGCAAAGAGAAGACTGGCACCCACTTGGCTAGGAGGAGGGTCTTAAAGTCACCCCCACAGTGATACACTTCCTCCCACAAGGCCACACCCACTCCAGCAAGGCCATGCCTCTTAATAGTGCTGCTCCCTGGGCCAAGCTTGTTCAAACAACCACAAGTAGTGATAAGAATGTGATTTAAAGTATATAAAAATTTAAAAAGTGCTTCAGATTTCTTTCTCTCACTGTGCTATCATTATACTAAGACTTCAGAAGTTCAGAGTTTTAACATTAATCAATGGAGTTCTGATAAGCTATTAATCTAGCTCTGGTAAAGCACTGACTACTGTTCTCACAATCATGAGCACAAGATTTTAAATTTCCTTTGGTTATATTCTAAGTATAGACTTGAAAGTGCTTCCCATTGTGCTATAAAACATCTATATACACCCAGTCTTCTGAGTAGAGGTCAGAGTGTTAATGCTTTTTTTTTTTTTTTAAGATTTATTCATTTGTTATATACACTGCAGCTGTCTTCAGACACACCAGAAGAGGGCACCAGATCCCATTACAGATGGTTGTGAGCCACCATGTGGTTGCTGGGGATTGAACTCAGGACCTCTGGAAGAGCAGTCGGTGCTCTTAACCACTGAGCCATCTCTCCAGCAGGTGTTAATGCTTTTAACCAAAATTATTTTACCATAGTGTTTACTATGACTCGAAGGGGTGAGTCTATTGCCCTTTCTACAATGTGGATTTCAGTACAGAAACGGTACTAACATATCTAAAATGTATCTCTTTTTGTAAACTTAAAAAAAATTTATAAGCTTCAGGGAATCTACTTGGATCCCACCTCTCACAGGTCAAATGGACTATAGATAAGTACTGTAAACCACAGCCTGTTTCCCCACCTACGTATTCATTCCTGAGGGGGAGATCTCTTCCTCTTCCCTGGTCCTGGGACTCCTTTCCCCCAACTACCAGGGCCATGGGACTAAAAGTTTCGAGCATTCACCTAAGAAAAAATTTCCCCAAACCGCTTAACTTTAGCTTCTGCTCCAACATATGATTTCCATACTATTCCAGCTGCTGTCTTCATGTCCCTCACCCCAGATGTTCTTGCAGAGCCTGGAGCAAGGGAAACAGCCTGCTCTTCCCAGACTTGGCCAACAATCCAGCTTTTTGGGCTCCCAATAACAATGCCCCAATGTCAGCAGGAAGTAGTCATAGACAATTACATTACCCCTTATTCATTTATTATTATCAACAAAAAGCTGGGGTGTTAAATTTCAAACCTGGGGCAAGCAACTGAGGTGCTTACTTAGCATATCAAATCAGACCTGGCCTCCAGGTTCTCCCAGCATCCTTCAGTCCCTGCCTCTTACAGGGTATGACTGACATATCCAACCCTGACCCCCACCAGCTGCAGCACTCAGAAGAGTGGTCCTGCGCCTCTCTCCAAGACAGAACAGCAAAGTTGCTCTAGGTGGGAGGAAGGGGGTGGTCAGGTGAACCAGCCTGGCATTGGTGTAGGGGTGATGCTCTCTCCTGCCTCACTCCTCACCACCTGCAGCAGTCGGGAAAACTTGTCCTAAGGTAATGAGAGCCAGTTCACTGGCCCTGTCCCTTGTCCACTCAGCACTTGGGGAAGTGGGCCCTACACCTCATCTAGGCAGCAGAGTGGAGCATGGGAGAGCTAGTCCTGTGACTTATCTGGGTAATACAGTGGAGCTGGCCCTGATGGCAAAGGCATAGTGAACCAGCCCTTTCATAGGCTGCAGCACTTGGTAGAGTGGGCTCTGAACCTTGACTGGGCACCACAGAAGAGCAGGCTCTGAAGGTGTGGGTGCTGGTGAGCCGGCCCCAAGGGCATGAGAGCAGGAAAACTGACCCTGCTTCCTGCCAATGGCAGAATTGGGTGGTCTAGCCGGAGCAGTGCTGGAAAGCTCACCCTGGTAGTACAGATAAGGGAGAACCAGCTAGCTGACTAGTTGGCCCACTCAAAATTTATATCATCTACAAATGGTTGAGATGCATGAAAGGGCCGGTCCTGCTGTTCCAAAGCTGCAGGATTTCCATGACAGTGCAAGAGTAGGATAACCAGGAGGAATCCTGGTGAAGATCCAATATTGATGGTGTTTCAGAAGCCAGAGATCTCAAACCAGCTGCAATGACTCATTGCAATGAACATTTGCAAATAAAGATGTGTGGACAGAGGGACATACTGTGACACAGTACACCTTTCATGATGAGATGTTTTCTATGCTTTTGTTACTGTTATTGTTGGTTGATTGTGTGTGTTTTATTTGGGGGGGGAGAGGTTACAAGGCCTAAAGGCAGGTGTGAGGGGACAGGGAGATGAATGGGACTGGGAAGTATGATGTGAATCTCTCAAAGAATCAATAAAAAGTTTTTTTAATCTAAAAAAGAAACCAATACATTTGTTGCCAATTTCTTTACAATTATATATAATTAGAAATATTCTAAATTTACAGTGTTTTAAGTCAGAAAAACAAGATTTCAAGAAAGCAAATGAGCCTTGATCTTTGATATTACAAGAATGAGATTATTGTATGAATCTCTCTCTCTCTCTCTCTCTCTCTCTCTCTCTCTCGCTCTCTCGCTCTCTCGCTCTCTCGCTCTCTCGCTCTCTCGCTCTCTGGCTCTTGCTCTCACTCTCTCTCTCTCTCTGCCTTTTGAGACAATGTTTCTCTGTGTAGCTCTGGCTGTCCTGAAACTCACTCTGTAGACCTCACTAGCCTCAAACTCAGAGATTTGCCTGCTTCTGCCTGGAAGGGTTGGGAGTGCCACACTCACCCCCCCACACCCGCTTACTATATAAATCTTAACAAACTCTTTGGTAATAATTTTAAATAAATTTGTGTTTTTGAATAGATTTTTAGAAAATGTCCCTGGGGAGGGGCCGTGCCACCCATGGCTGCTCTTTAGTAGATGAGCAAGGAGACTGACTTCTTATGGAGAAATGAAAGATTCCTAGCTCTGCTTCGAGGGTGGGAAGATGTGCCAGGAACATCGGCAGCCATGGATACCAGAACCAGCGTATAGAAAACCTATACATACAGGTTAGTCTACAAACTCAGCCTTCGAGAGTGGAATATACAGGATGGTAACCAATAATCCTTAAACATCTTTAATCCTAGTCCTATGTCAAGATATATGGTACAGACTGAGTTCCATGGGAAACCATAAAAAATACATTTGGTTTGGAAAAGGCAATGAGATTTTAGGACAGAGCTAGGAACGACACCCAGTTGGTGGACTGTTTGCCCAGCAATCATGAAGTCCTGGGTCAAATCCCCAGGGCCACATAAACATGGGCTGGTGGTTCACATCTGCAGTTCTGGCATGGAGGTAAAGGTAAGAAGTTTAGAAGAACAAGATCTTCCTCAGCTATAAACCAGGTTTCCAGAAACGTAAGAGGCTCTCTCCAAAAATAAATAAATAAATAAATAAATAAATAAATAAATAAATAAATAAATAGTAAAATTAACAGGGAAGGTCTGTTCAAATGGGCTGTCACTTGCAGGGAGAGCCTGGGACCCTGCCCTGTTGGACAAGGGCTAGGCTGAGTGTAGGAGGGAAGCCTGGTAAAGGTGTCAGATTCCTATTGAGCAGTTAGCCCAGTGGGCACAGCCAGGAAGGTCAGAAAAGGGGCAAACACCTGCCCCTAAGTCTGACTTTAAGCTGCAGGCCTCTCTTTCCAGGACTCGGGACCTCAGCACCCGGGTCTCTTATTTAGGTTAGCAGCTTAACTCAGTCCTTGTCCTGCCTTAGATCTGTTCCAAGCTCTGAAATTTGGCACCCTCACCCAGCTCAGCTGCCGGGTTGTTCTTCTGCAAGAAACCCCCTCACTATGCTCTACAACTGGTTGTTAGTGCTACACCGAGTCTAGAGCAGGCAGAAACCAGTCAACTCCTGCCAGGAACTTATTCCAATGTCTAAATTAGAATCATTTACACATCAAAATAATATGTCAAGGGCGCAAACATAAGTTATGAAAGGGATTTGCTAAATAGCCACAAACTTTCCAGCAGTCAGAGAACTAGAATGGGGCAGACATCACCGATGCCCCATGTCCCCTTACTAGCTTGAGCTGATGGCTACCGCTTAGCAACCACACCATGCTAAATTCTTTTCCTCTTCCTCGTCTGTCTGTCTCATGCTCCCTTTCTTCCTGAGAGTGAAGGCGTGTATCAGTGAGGCACGTCAATGACTCTGAGACTCCTTCCCTGGGGTGATGTAAGCAAGGTCCTGACAAGGCTACAACCCAAAGCCGAGTTCAATTCCCCCGAAGTTCCACCTGAGGAATCAGTTGTAGAGCATGGTGAGGGGGTTTCTTGCAGAAGAACAATAACCCCTGAGTGGTTGACAGCTTCCCCATAGCCATAAAAATGGAGTTGTCCTCTCCAGTTAATCTTTCTCTGCAATTTTAAAATAAAATTTAATATCAAGACAAAGGTGAAGTAGAAGTGTTTAGGAGACACTGTATTTCCTTGGGTCTAGACTGAAGATGTCTTGGCTCCAGGTAACTTCATTATATAATCACATCCAAAGTTGTGTGGGGAACTTTCTAATTCAGTTGCCTGTGAGTCCTGGATGTGCCACATAAACCCATCTTCCTCTTACCACCCACACCAGAAACCCTCAGCACATCCCAATGAGCAAATCTTCATGTTGACAAGAATCACAAATGAGGACCTCTGCTTTCAAATCCAATGAATATTTATTAAGCAGCTTTTCTGTTCAAGAAACAATTTGTTTTGGAGCCCCCTTGAGACCATCTTACAAGAGACAAATAATGGCCCTATTGTAACTGCACAGCCAGACGCTGAATCATGAAGGCTGGGGGAGCATCCAGTTTCACTTCTGTAACTCGTGCTTCTAAAATCATTACAATCCGTCCCAGCCCACCCATGCCTCTTACACTTTATAACTTGAGCTGTCACCATTATACACATCAACTTTTAAAATCATGTCCCTAAAGTTGAGGAAAACTTTATCCTTCTTGATAGCTCCTATACCTAGGAGATGCGCAGTACATGAGAGTACAGTACGTCCTCAGAGCCCAGAAGGCTTTGCTCTCGGAACAAAGTATATTGTTCTTCGCTCTTGTAACAAAGTATATTGTTCTTCCCCAAACTGAACTGTGCAGAAGTGAGAGTTTGTTTCAAACTTGATAAATATACTCACAGAACTGGATTTGCACAGATAAGAGGTGAGGATGAAATTTAGGGGCCTTGGCACATAGCACAGGCACCCTCCTTAGAAAGACGTGGTGTGGTGTTGTGAGACAGGTATGAATGTATGAGGGGCTAGAGACAGGGCTTCGTCAGTATCGAGTTTACTGAACAAGCATGAGGACTGAGTTTGGACCCCAGAACCCACATAAAAATCTAGGTAGGATTTGTACAGGGGTAACACACTGTATTAAATATGTAAGGTCTTATATACGTGGGTTTGATTACAAAAACTAATAAAGTATTCTCTAAATTAAAAAAAAATCTAGGTAGGGTGGTGTGTACTTAAATCCCAGCATGAGGCCATGGAGACCCAGGGAGCCCAGATGCTGTAATGTGTACAACCATGTGCCTCCAGTCAGGCTAGCTGAAGCAGTGAATTAGGCCCCAAGGCCTAGTCAGCTTTTTGTTTGTTTGTTTGTTGTTTTGGAGTCAGGGTCTCTGTACATAGCCTTGGATATTCTAGAACTCACCATGTAGACCAGACTAGCCTCTAACTCACGGAGATCCAACTGCCTCAGTCTCCCAAGTGCTGGGGCTAAAGGTGTGCACCACTCTATCCAGCTATTGTTTTAGGTTTCAATCCCAGTCCACAGAAGGAGAAAATTTGCTCATCTGTCAGATTCATTACTAAGCACTTCCTACTTTCATGAATCTGTGTCAGTTTTAAAGTCCCTAGGATGGATGTGGCCTAAAATTCATTCCAAAATGTTCTAGGCTGAACTCCAGGACTGTAACAATGTTGAATACACACTTATCAACAGCCAGTGGAGTGAGGAGCAAATCCCTAAGGAAAGAAAGGAGACTGACTGTGGTTCAGAAGGAAGAGCTTAAAACACAGTGACTGGAAAAGAAAAAGGAATTGACCTTTAAAAGAAGGGCTTTGACTATTTTTGTCTGAGATCAGAACTACAAGTGAATATGGAACTCTGCTGGGTTTGTTCTCTGTCATTGCATTTTTACAGGAATTCTAATACGAAGCATACAGTGAAATAGATGGTTTGTGTGACGTAATTTAATACAATGAGATGCACCAAGTTACCTAGGGCAGTGCTACTCTGTAGCCAGCATCCCTCTGTAAGCTGTTCATAATGTCTCGCTTCTCTTCCAAAAGTGTCCTAATAATAGGTAATAAATTGTAATTGCACTGTATATGTTCATTCTTTATAAGGGAAAGTGTATGGAAATCTTTAACATTCCTCATAGATGACAGAGGTAGATACCATTACCTTCTCCCCTATACTATTTATCTTAGGGTTACTCTGGCTTTTTTTTTATTTTTTTATTTTTTATTTTTGTTACTCTGGCTTTGATGAAACACCATGACCAACTTGGGAGGAAAGGGTTTACTTGGCTTACAGTTCCACACCATTGTTCATCATCGAAGGAAGTCAGGACAGGGACTCAAACAAACAGGAACCTGGGGGCAGGAGCTGATGCAGAGGCTATGGAGGGATGTTACTTACTGGCTTGTTCCCCATGGTTTGCTCAGCTTGCCTTCTTATAGAGCCCAAGACCACCAAGCCAAAAGTGGCACCACCCACAATGGGCTGGGCCCTCCCCATGAAGAAAATGCCTTACAGCTGGATCTCATGAAGGTACGTTCTCAACTGAGGTTCCCTCCTGACTGTTGTTTGTATCAAGGTGACATAAAGCTAACCAGCACACTGTTAATGCCTTGAAAATGCCTGTAATGTCCCATAATACTGAGGTGACATGCTGAAGAAAAGGGCTAGAAGGCACATGTGCATTAACCCTGCCATCCACTAACCCATTACTAAGGAAAGCAAACCCTTGTCTTTGTGGTAGTGGGTCTTTTGGTTTTGTTTTGGTCTTGATTTTGGTTTGTTTTGGTTTTAGTTCTGTTTGAGAGAGAGTCTCACTGTGTTGCCCAGGTTGTCCCAGAACTGATTGTCCAGCCTTAGCTTTCTGTGTGCTAGCATTTAGTAATGTATCATCAAGTCCATCCTAAGAAAACAGGTTTTTCTTTAAGTCAAGCCACTGCCTGAAGCAAATCGTTTCACTCGTCTAACCCTTTCCACTCTCATCTGACCGCTGTGTCAGGAACTCTCAGACTTCTCTCCCAAGTAGGACTCATGCTGAGAACCCAGCACAGTAAGTGAATAAGGAATTTGCTGGTAGGTGGTGGTTCACGTCTTTAATCCCGGTGCTTGGGGGGCAGAGGAAGGTGGATCTCTGTGAGTTCTAAGCCAGCCTGGTCTACGTAGAGACTTCCAGGACAGCCAAGGCTAACCTAGAGATCCTGTCTCAAATAATTTCATTTCCTTCTTTTGAGATTATAATATAATGTCATTTTCTCCATCCCTTTCTCCTTTCAACACCCCCCCAATGCCAGTACCTCCCTGTTCTCTTAAAAAAAAGTTCTCTTTTCACTTATTGTTGTTACATGCATATACGTATGTGCATGTATGGCTGTGCATTCCGACCATCGTATATCTGTGATCTGGGTCTGGGTTAGGCTGTCTGAGGAGGCTCCTACAGCTGTGATATTTGCACCTGTCAGGTCAGTTGCTTTCAGTCACTCATCAGCACACTTAGGATTATGCTTCCAAATAGTAATTAGGTGATGGGTGTGGTGGTACATGGCTGCCTGTGTTCCTAGTCCCTTTAGAGGTAGAAGCAGGAGGATGGGCTGCTCCAGGCCATCCTGGTCCACATAGTCAGACCCTGTCTGTGGGGTGGGAAGAGGGTACAAACACAGACAAATAAAAAAAGAAACTGAGGGCCACAGAGAACAGAGAGGAACTGTTGATTGTGGGGTATCCTCCACCCCTCAGCCCATCCTGCACTAACACTAGCTTTTTCCTTTAAGTAGGGAATGATTTCACAGGCTAAACACGTTGCTCCAAATTAGGCCTTAGATAACACAGGAGTCAGCTGCCCTGCTCTTTGTAGGTCCCCACACTGCCTCCTCTGGTGAATTTGAGAATGGCTGCCAGAATGTGGCTCCACGCCCAGCTGCAGGAGGCTTGGCATGCTTAGAGCCTGGACAGTGACCGCCTGTGTTTGGCCCACATCCTTACCCTGGGGCTGCATGTTGTTCCTGCATGGATCTAGAATTGGTATTTTCTTGGAATCAGTTTGCTGCTAAAAGCTTGTGTGTGTGTGTGTGTGTGTGTGTGTGTGTGTGTGTGTGTGTGTGTGTGTAGTGTATGTTCAATTCATGCGCTGCATATGTGTATAGATATTCATACATGTGGAGTCCAGAGCAGGCCAACCCCTATCCTCTATCCCTCTCCACTCTGGTTCCTTGAGACAGGATATCTTCTTGAACCAGACTTGCTGTTGGGTGAGGCCAGCTGGCCATTGAGCTCTCAGGTTCCTTCTGAGTCTGTACCACCCCAAATATGTGGACACCACATGCAGCCAGGCCTGGATTCTGTATATGCTTGTCTCTTTGCTTGTTTGTTTTAGATAGTGTGTAAATAGGGAGCTCTGGCTGGACTGACGGTCACTACCTAGACTACCAGTCTGTTTTCATCTGCTTGCCTCTGCTTTCAGAGAAGCTAGACAGTTGGTTACACAGGCTGTCAGGAAAGCCTGGGCTCTCTTGCTTCTGATTTCCCAGTGCTGGAGTTAGAAGCATACACTGTCATGCTGGCCTGCATGATAGCTTGTTTGTTGGTTTGCTTGCTTGTTTGTTTGAGACAGGGATTTTCTGTGTAGCTCTGGCTGTCCTGGAACTCATTTACTACATATAGTAACCTTCACAGGTTACTTGGTGTTTATAAGACATTTATAGAATGCCTCTTGTATGCAGGTTTTTGGGCTAGGAAAAAGCATCAAGGCATCAAGTGGATGAAATACAGAAACATTCTAGAAAATGAAAGCCGGGGGCTAGGTAGGATGGCTCACTGGGTAGAGAGGGCCTGTCACCAAGCCTGATGATCTCAAGACCATGTATAGGATGGAAAGAGAAATTACTCCTAAGACCTATCTTCTGACCTCAGTCTTGTGCACCATGGCTGCCCAATCCCCTCTCAAGTAAATCAGTGTAATGTTTAAGAAAGCAACACGAGAAATGGCTCATTGGTTGAGGGCTTTTTGCGCCTACAGAGGACCAATTTATTTCCCAGCACCCACATGGAGGCCCACAACCATCTGTAGCATCAGTTCCAGGGTGTTCAATGGCCCCTCTATGGTTAACCACCATCAGGGACATCAGTTCTAGGGTGTTCAATGGCCCCTCTATGGTTAACCACCATCAGGGACATCAGTTCTAGGGTGTTCAATGGCCCCTCTATGGTTAACCACCATCAGGGACATCAGTTCTAGGGTGTTCAATGGCCCCTCTATGGTTAACCACCATCAGGGACATCAGTTCTAGGGTGTTCAATGGCCCCTCTATGGTTAACCACCATCAGGGACATCAGTTCTAGGGTGTTCAATGGCCTCTCTATGGTTAACCATCATCAGGGACATCAGTTCTAGGGGCTCCTATGACCTCTCTAGCCCCAGAACAGCTACATGTGTGTGCATAGGCACCTCTCACTCACCAGGAAACAAACCAAATCTTGGATGGGCCCCTCCCTGGGGGAGTCTCATGTGTTCTGGACTTCAACTCTAGGAAGGCTTGGCCTTGTTTTGCCTGCCTTCTTATTCTTCTTATCAGCAGAGGAAAAAAAAAAGATTCATTCCTGGAACCCTAGTAGATACTGCCATGTTGGCATGAATTTGGATATCTCTCCAAAATACAGCCGAGTCATCTAGAGCTCAGGGAAGAATGTAAAGGGCCAAGTGAGTTTGCACAGAGCTTACAACCAGGAAAAAGCTTGAAAAACGCAGGCCACATGTGGGATTCTGACTCTGGTTCTGTTCAACCCTCTTGAACTCAGAGTCTGTTTGCCAACCACGGAACCTGCCAGATTCTTCCTCTCAGCTGGACC
The DNA here is from genome assembly GCF_021556685.1 of Rattus norvegicus. NCBI lineage: Eukaryota > Metazoa > Chordata > Mammalia > Rodentia > Muridae > Rattus > Rattus norvegicus. Next base: position 73,496,636 of record NC_141540.1, read on the forward strand.
TTGTTCCTCTGCACCTCAGCCACCCAAGATTCTCAAGAAATGAAGCTGCCAGGTTAAAACAACAACAAACTAAAGGGACAAAGAGCCTTCAACAGCCCAGGGACAGGAGGCCAGTGCACACAGGGCTTCTGTTCTTATATGGTCAGTACCTGTGGGAGCCATGGGCCTCTTCCATTCAGAGGTGAGCACAGTTATGCCCACAAACTCTCTCTTCCACAGATTCCTGCCTTGACCATGGGTGGGACCCTCATGAGATTCAATCAGACACAGGCCTCCTCAGACACTTTGGCTTCCTTTGGTGGCTGCTGAGCTTGGGCCTTCTGGCCTGGCTCAATGTAGGATCAGTAAGACCTAACTATGCCATTTCCACATCCTGAGCCCTGCTTCACTCCTAGGTGCATTCTTTTCCCACAACTCTCCAGTCCCTCCCTCATCCCTAATTCCCTGTGACTCCTAGGCCCATCTCTTTAGTCTCTGTTGGAGACTGTCTCTAAGGACAGGAGCCCCTCCCCCGAGATACTCTCTTACCCCATGCTGCTGGGCTCTGCCAATTCTATCCTTAGGCTGCCTCAGCTCTACCCAGGAGCAGGCAACAGGAAATAACCAAACAGGTAAAAGCCCTTAAAGAGGAAACACCAAAATCCCTTAAAGAATTACAGGAAAACACAACCAAAAAGGTGAAGGAATTGAACAAAACCATCCAGGATTTAAAAATGGAAATACATTTATAATAAAGAAAGCACAAAGGGAGACAACCCTGGAGAAAGAAAACCAAAGAAAGAGACCAGGAATCATAGATGCAAGCATCACCAACAGAATACAAGATAGAAGAGAGAATCTCAGGGGCAGAAGATACCATAGAAAACATTGACACAACCATCAGATAATGTAAAACGCAAAAAGTTCCTAACCCAAAACATCCAAGAAATCCAGGACACAATGAGAAGATCAAACCTAAGGACAATAGGTTAGAAAAGAGTGAAGATTCCCAACTTAAAGGGCCAGGAAATATCTTCAACAAAATTATAGAGGAAAACTTCCCTAACTTAAAGAGATGCCCATAAGCATACAGGAAGCCTACAGAACTCCAAATAGATTGGACAAGAAAAGAAATTCCTCCTTTCACATAATAGTCAGAACACCAAATGTACAAACAAAAAGAAAATATTAAAAGCAGTAAGGGATAAAGGTCAAGTAACATATAAAGGCAGACCTATCAGAATTACACCAGACTTCTCACCAGAGACTATGAAAGTCAGAAGATCCTGGGCAGATGTCATACAGACCCTAAGAGAACACAAATGCCAGCCTAGGATACTATATCCAGCAAAACTCTCAATTAAGATAGATGGAGAAACCAAGATATTCCATGACAAAATCAAACTTACACAATATCTTTCTACATATCCAGCCCTACAAAGGATACTAAATGGAAAACTCCAACACAAGGAGGAAAACTACACCTTAGAAAACGCAAGAAAGTAATCTCCCTGTAACACCAAGAGAGACATACAAACATAATACCACCTCTAACAACAAAAATAACAGGAAACAACAATCACTATTCTTTAATATCTCTTAACATCAATGGACTAAATTCCCAATAAAAAGATATAGACTAACAGACTGGACATGTAAAGAGGACCCAGCATTTTGCTGCATACAAGAAACACACCTCAGTGACAAAGACAGAGTACTAAATCAGAGTAAAAGGCTGGAAAACAACTTTCCAAGGAAATGGTCTGAAGAAACAAGCTGGAGTAGTCATTCTACTATCGAATAAAATCGACTTTCAACTAAAAGTTATCAAAAAAGATAAGGAAGGACACTTCATATTCATTAAAGGAAAAATTCACCAAGACAAACTCTAAATTCTAAATATCTTTGCTCCAAATGCAAGGGCACCTACATTCATAAACGAAAACTTACTAAAGTTCAAAGCACACATTGCACCTCACACAATAATAGTAAGAGATTTCAATACCCCACTCTCATCAATTGACAAATCATGGAAACAGAAATTACACAGAGATATAGAGAAACTAGCAGACGTTATGATATGATATGATAACAGATATTTACAGAACATTCCATCCTAAAACAAAAGGATATACCTTCTTCTCAGCACCTCATGGTACCTTCTCCAAAATTGACCATATAATTGGTCACAAAACAGGCCTCAACAGATACAAGATTGAAATAATACCATGCATCCTGACAGATCACCACAGACTAAGTCTGGTCTTCAATATCAACAAAATGACTAAAAGCCAACATATACATGGATGTTGGACAACACTCTACTCAATGATAACTTGGTCAAGAAAGAAATAAAATAAAGACTTTAAAAAATTTAATGATAATGAAGGCACAACATACCCAAACTTATGGGACACAATGAAAGCAGTGCTAAGAGGAAAATTCAACTCTGAGTGCCTCCAAAAAAAAAAAAAAAAAAAAAACCACAGACGAGAACATACACTAGCAGCTTGACAGCACACCTAAAAGCTCTAGAACAAAAAGAAGCAAATACACCCACCAGGAATAGAGGGCAGGAAATAATCAAACTCAGGGCTGAAATTAACCAAGTTGAAACAAAAAGGACTAAAGAAAGAATCAACAAAACCAGTAGCTGGTTCTTTGAGAAAAATCAACAAGATAGATAAACCCTGAGCCAGAATAATGAGAGGTCACAGAGAGTGTATCCGAATTAACAAAATCAGAAATGAAAAGGAAAAAATAACAACAGAATCTGAGAAAATTCAAAAAATCATCAGATCTATAAAAGCCTATATTCAACAAAACTGGAAAATCTGGAGGAAATGGACAATTTTCTAGACAAATACCAAAGTTAAATCAGGAACAGATAAACCATCTAAACAACCCCATAACTCCTAAAGAAGTTAGAAGAACTCCTAATAGAAGCAGTTATTAAAAGTCTCCCAACTAAAAAGAGCCCAGGACCAGATGAGTTTAGTGCAGAATTCTATCAGACCTTCATAGAAGACCTCATACCAATACTGTCCAAACTATTCCACAAAATTGAAACAGACAGAGCACTACCGAATTCCTTCTATGAAGCCACAATTACGCTTATACCTAAACCACACAAAGACCCAATGAAGAGAACTTCAGACCAATTTCCCTTACAAATTTCAATGCAAAAGTACTCAATAAGATTCTTGCAAACTGAATCCAAGAACACATCAAAACCATCATCCATCATGATCAAGTAGGCTTCATCCAGGGATGCAGGGATGGTTCAATATATGGAAATCCATCAACATAATTCACAAACTCAAAGAAAAAAACCACATGATCATTTTATTAGATGCTGAGAAAGCATTTGACAAAATTCAACAGCCCTTCATGATAAAAGTCCTGGAAAGATCAGGAAGGCAAGGCCCTAGTAAAAGCAATATACAGCAAACCAGTAGCCAACATTAAACTAAATGGAGAGAAACTTGAAGAAATCCCACTAAAATAAGGGACTAGACAAGGCTGCTCACTCTCTCCCTACTTATTCAATATACTACTCAAAGTCCTAGCCAGAACAATCAGACAATGAAAGGAGGTCAAAGGGATATACAAATTGGACAGGAAGAAGTCAAAATATCACTATTTGCAGATGATATGATAGTATACTTAAGTGACCCCAAAGTTCCACCAGAGAACTATTAAGCCTGATAAACAACTTCAGCAAAGTGGCTGGGTATAAAATTAACTCAAACAAATCAGTAGCCTTCCTCTACTCAAAGGATAAACAGGCTGAGAAAGAAATTAGGGAAACGACACCCTTCACAATAGTCCAAAATGACATAAAATACCTTGGTGTGACTCTAACCAAGCAAGTGAAAGATCTGTATAACAAGAACTTTAAGTCTCTGAAGAAAGAAATTGAAGAAGATCTCAGAAGATGGAAAGATCTCCCATGCTCATGGATTAGCAGGATTAATATAGTAAAAATGGACATTTTGCCAAAAGCAATCTACAGATTCAATGCAATCCCCATCAAAATGCCAACTCAATTCTTCATAGAGTTAGACAGAACAATTTGAAAATTCACTTGGAATAACAAAGAACCCAGGATAGCAAAAACTATCCTCAACAATAAAAGAACTTCTGGGGGAATCACTATCTCTGACCTCAAGCAGTATCACAGAGCAATAGTGATAAAAAACTGTATGGTATTGGTATAGAAACAGGCAGGTAGATCAGTGGAATTGAATTGAAGACCCAGAAATGAACCCATACACCTATGATCTTTGACAAAGGAGCTAAAACCTTCCAATGGAAAAAAAAAGATAGTATTTTCAACAAATGGTGCTGGTTCAACTGGAGGTCAGTATGTAGAAGAATGCAAATCAATCTATTCTTATTGCCCTGTACAAAGCTTAAGTCCAAGTGCATCAAGGACTACCACATAAAATCAGATACACTCGAACTCATGAAAGAAAAAGTGGGGAAGCACCTTAATCACATGGGCACTGGGGAAAATTTCCTGAACAAAACACCAATGGCTTATGCCCTAAGATCAAGAATCAACAAATGGGACCTCATAAAACTGCAAAGCTTTTGTAAGGCAAAGGATACTGTCATTAGGACAAAATAGCAACCAACAGATTGGGAGAAGATCTTTACAAATCCTACATCTGATAGAGGGCTAATATCCAAAATATACAAAGAACCCACGAAGTTAGACTCCAAAGAGCCAAATAACCCTATTAAAAATGGGGTACAGAGCTAAACAAAGAATTCTCAGCTGAGGAATATTGAATGGCTGAGAAGCACCTAAAGAAATTTCAACATCCTTAGTCATCAGGGAAATGCACATCAAAACAACCCTGAGATTCCACCTCACACCAGTAAGAATGGCTAAGATAAAAAACTCAGGTGACAGCAGATGCTGGCAAGGATGTGGAGAAAGAGGAACACTCCTCCATTGTTGGTGGGATTGCAGACTGGTAAAACCATTCTGGAAATCAGTCTGGAAGTTCCTCAGAAAATTGGACATTGCACTACCCGAGGATCCAGCTATACCTCTCATGGGCATATACCCAAAAGATGCCCCAACATATAACAAAGACACATGCGCCACTATGTTCATAGCAGCCTTATTTATAATAGCCAGAAGCTGGAAAGAACCCAGATGCCCTTCAACAGAGGAATGGATACAGAAAATGTGGTACATCTACACAATGGACTACTAATCAGCTATCAAAAACAATGAGTTCATGAATTTCACAGGCAAATGGATTGAACTAAAAAATATCATCCTGAGTGAAGTAACCCAGTCACAGAAAAACACACATAGTATGCACTCACTGATAAGTGGATATTACCCCAAAAGCTTGAATTACTCAAGATGCAATCCACAGACTACATAAAGTGCAAGAAGGACCACTAAAGTGCGGATGCTTTACTCCTTCTTAAAAGGGGAAACAAAAGTATTCATAGAAGAGGATATGGAGGCAAAGTTTGGAGCATAGACTGAAGGAACGGCCATTCAGAGCCTGCCCCACATGGGTACTCAGCCTACACACACACACACACACACACACACACACACACACACACACACAGCCATTAAAACTAGAAAAGATTGATGAAGCTAAGGCTAAGAAGTGCAATCTGACAGGAGCCTATAATAGCTGTCTCCAGAGAGGCTCAGCCAGAGCATGTCAAATACAGAGGCAAATGCTAGCAGCAAACCATTGAACTGAGAATGGGACCCCTGTTGGAGGAATAGCAGAACGAATTGAAAGAGCTGAAGGGGCTTGCAATCCCATAAGAACAATGCCAACCAACCAGAGCTCCCAGGGACTAAACCACTACCCAAAGACTATACATGGACTGACCCATGGCTCCAGCTGCTTATGTAGCAGAGGATGGCCTTGTTGGGCACCAATGGAAGAAGACCTTGGTCCTGCCAAGACTAGACCCCCCAGTGTAGGGGAATGTGGGGGGAGGGAGTAAGGGGAAGTGGTTGGGGAGGGGAACACCCTTATAGAAGAAGGGGAGGAGGATGGGATAGGGCGCTTATATCCGGAAAACCAGGAAAGGGAATAATATTTGAAATGTAAATAAAAAAATTATCCAATATATTAAAAAGTGGAGACAACTGATGCACAGAGGTTGTCTTTCCTATGGTTGAGGAGCAAGGGTAAGGATTGAGGTTGTGTGATTCCAACCCTGGAATGGCTTGGAATGGATATTGGTTTCAGCTGTGTCAGATTTCCCAGTGCCTTGCAGCTTGTAATGACACGAAGACTCTCCTCTGTCAGTGACATGAACTGATCTGTTCACAAGTTCCTTCTATCTTCCTGGTCTCCCAGTGATCTAAATCCTGGTCCTGCTTATTCTTCACATTAAACAGAACAGAATGATTCATAGCACTGGAAACAGTAAGACTGTTTTGGTGGTACATGGTTTAATCTGAGCCCTTGGGAAGCAGCATGAGAGTAATCGATATGAGCCAGCCTGCTCTACATAGTTAGCTGCTGGCCAACTAGAACAAGCTGAGAACTGTCTCAAAGTAAAACCCAACTCTAAACAGAAACCCAAAGAGCAGGAAGTATATTCTAGTTTTAAAAAAAAAAATTGTACTTATTTGCTACCATTTAGAATTCAGCAGCTAAGTGACATACGTTGACAACTTAGATTGGAGATAGAATCTTTCCTGAAATCATTGTTGTACATTTTAAAAAGAGATTTATTTTATGTGAGTACAGTGTAGCTGTCTTCAGACACACCAGAAGAGAACATCAGAGCTCATTACAGATGGTTGTGAGCCACTATGTGGTTACTGGGATTTGAACTCAGGACCTCGGGAAAAGCTGTCAGTGCTCTTAACCACTGAGCCATCTCTCCAGCCGATTATGTCACAGTTTTAACTATGAAAGCAGTGGGTAGCCTGGAACCTCCTGTTCCTAGTAAGTCAAAACCTCACCTGTTGAAGTTCATCTCTTGGTATTGCCTTTAGTTTTGCCTTAATAGCTTAAATGTGAAGGATATTAAAAAACTACTTTTACCACAAGAGAAACATTTTTAGGAGGGCTCTAACTCATTAGAGAACTAACAAGAATAACTTCCAGGATGGGTTTCAAAATATGATTAAAGATCTAAGCAAAGTTCTTTTCTGGAAATTTAATCAATAATAAATTAACTCTCAATATCCCAACACTACTTTTAAGATATTCTCTTTTTCCTCTGACAGTCTTACTGTGCAACTCAGGCTAGTCTCAGATGTAGCCATCCATTTCTCAAGTGCTAGGATCTCTTACAGGCACCATGTTGAGCATGACTTTAAAAATATTTGTTAGGAGCCAGACATAGTGGTGCACACCTTTAATTCCGCATTGGTTAGGCAGAGGCAAGCGGATCTCTGTGAGTTTAAGGCCAGACTGGTCTACAAAGTGAGTCCAGGTCGGCCAGGACTATAGAGAAACCCTGTCAAAGAACAACAACAAAAAAGAAACCCGTCAGGATCTTGCTTTAAAGGCAAGTTTTTTTTTTTTTTTTTTGTCAAAGGAACTCATATATGCATCTGTATGTTTTAATTACTTCATGAATTTTAACTGTAACAAAAAACTCTGTTCCTTTCCTTCACCAGTGTTTCTATGGATCTAGATCACTCTCCTGCTACATGTACAAAGCAGGTATTCCTCCTCCTGCTGGGCCAGTTGAAATCCCAGTTCTTATCTCCACCAAAGACCTCACAATTCACGGTCAGAATTTGTATTTTTAAACTAATCTGTGGTCTCTTTGCTGTTTAGTACCTAGTTTGTTTTTTGGTGTGGCCCTGGGTGTATCGGAACTATATAGGCCAGGCCAGCTGGCCTACTGAATGCTAGCAATGAGCTGCTATGTCTAGTTCAGTACATAGTTTCTTGTTATTTATTCATTCCATTTCCCAGCATCAGCACTCCCAACTCCTCCCTCTCCTCAAAGAAAAGAGGAAGCCCACTCCCCGCCCAGTGCCACCCCACCCTGGCACATCAAAGCCCTTCAGGACCAGGCACTGTGGCCCACCCAGGGGAACAGGATCCACAGGTAGGCAATAGGTTAGGAGACAGTCCCCGCTCCAGTGGTTGGGGGACCCTAATGAAGACCAAGCTTCACATCTACTACACATGCGGGTAGCCCAGATCCAGCCCATGCTCACTGTTTGGTTAGGGTCCAGGTTAGTCCATTCAGTTGGTCTTCTTGTGGAGGTCCCATCCTCCTTGGGTCCCTCAAGCCTTCCCACAATTCTTCTACAAGACTTCCTGAACTTTTAGTTCTTAAAGGAACATAAAAGCATAATTTGCCTTTGTGTTTTTCTCTGTTGTTTTCCTCATGCCAGATTTATTACTTATTTATTCATTACTGATTAGCATAGGAGCACATGCACCTGCACATACATAGGTAAGTTACATAAGCCCATAATGGAATACAGACTTTTCCTAAATGCAAAATAAATCTAGGTAGAGAGCAATGTTCTGAAAGGCTGTGTCTCGGGTCCTGGGTAACTAACCTGGGGTAAATGTTCCCTTCCTTCCATCAGTCACTCTGAAAGCTGATGGCCCAACTGTTCAGTGCTGGTTGCCTAATCCCTCATCTCACACCTGTACAGGCCTTGCTATGACTTCCCAGGAGCCCAGAAAGGGAATCTAAAGCCTACTATTCAGCTTGTATAAAGTGCTGCATCTTTCAGTAAGCTGGATAGTTATATAGCCATGAAGAGATGATTAAAGCAGCTCCTGTCATCTCCAGTTAAGCAGCAACTAAAAATATCTTAGAAATCTGGAAAAAATTTGTGTCATAAAAATGATAATAGTAATTATGAGAGTAAAAGTTTGAATTGGATTCAAATAGTCCAACAACGGTTATAATAGACATTTATTTAAAGTGAGGCATGTGTAGAGCAAATGATTCTTAAGTTGTGATTCAGGTTGAAACAATGTCATAAAATAGGGTGAGACCAGGCGCACCCACAGATCTTAACTACACGATCACTTCTTCGCCCACTCTTCTCTCTCCTTTCTTTCCCGAATAACCTCTTTCAGATAGGGTTCAAGGTAGAATTTGTCCTGAAGAATGAAGAAGAGAACAATAGGCCTTAAACCTCCAATAAAGTTCACTGCAATGAATTACTGTTTGCTTGTAACTTAAGAAAATACAATCTCAACCTCTAGGACATATGTGCTTTTTAATGTAAAATCTAAGAAAGATCAAGCAGTGAGCAGGTCAGAAGATGTACAATGCCTGTAGGCTTGCCTGGTTTGATGACTTTTGAGGACAGATGTCCATGCTCAGAGCTACAAAAGCACTCAATAGACTTCGTATAACTAAAACTCTTTTCATAGAGCAGGAACCAGAGTAGAGGGAAAGCAACACTAGCGGATGTGGCAGAAAATATGAATTCCAGCCCAGGCCTTCCATACTAAAGACTAGCTCAGTGATATCAGAAGTCACTTCACCTCCAAGTCTCACCTTGTTCTTCTTTAACATAGAGCTGACACCTTTCTACTAACTTCACTTGGCTGCTGAAATGCTACTTATGTGGCATGACTTGGAGAACACTGAAACACTGAACAATCAAGTGTGTTTCTTCTGTTTCTGATACTGCATCTTGAGTGACCAACACTGCTAGACACATCAAATCTGTTCTACCTCCTCATATTTTGTCCACTGATCCTTAGGCAAGATCTGATGCCGCATAGACAGGTCTAGGGCTCTCTTAATTCGAAACATTCTGTCATTATAAAGGTTCTCAGGCAGCCTTCTTATGGCTTCTTTTACATCTTCAGTTTCATGCATTGTGTCATCTCGCATTAACCCTGCAACAGGAACAGAAGAACCAGATTAAAGAACAATCTCAAAAAGTGATCTTTGTTTGTTTTGCATTTTTGAGACAGCCTCACTCTGTAGCCCTTGTTAGCCTTGAACTCATAGAGAATCATTTGTTTCTTCCCACTCAGCCTTATACTCATTTGCCTTGAAATGACCATCTTTTTGCCTCTGCCTCCCCATTACTAAAATTACATAACTCACCATATCTGGTAGGAGTTTTTTTTTTTGTGTGTGTTTATGTATGTATGTACACACATGTGTCTCCACACACGTGGAGACCAAAGGGTGAAACTGAGGTCTCAGGTCTTGAGTTTTTGCCTTGTTTGTGATGTCTCTGTGGTGCTGCATAAGCTAACCAACCAGCTTCTTGAGATTCCCGTCTCTGCTCCAGCTCCCCAGAGTAGCACAATGGGATTACAGCTGTTTGTGCAGTGTCAGCTTTTATGTGGGTTCTGAACTCAGGTCATCAGGCCTGTGGAGTCACTGAGCCATCTCCTCCATACAGAATTTTTCTTTTCTAACGAACAAAATATCTTTATGTCTTAAAATTCAAGATTTGACTGAAAAAGCACCAAGTGACTAGAAAAGATGGAAACCAAATGCATTTTAGACCCAAGTTATCACTTGAAGAAATATATAGGCTTTTTAAAAGCACTATCAGAAAATTCCTATTTATATGAACCAGTTCAGAAAGCATTTAAAATGTGTATCTTGCTTGACCTTGAAACCATGTGGACTCGATCTCTTCTTCTAATCTCAGATCAAGATATTATATAACTAGACTAGGGAGATGGCTAGGCAGTGAAAGTACTTATTGTACAATCCCAAGTTTGATCCCTGGACACCATGAAGGAAGGAGAACTAACTCCCAGAAGTCTTCCTCTAACCTCCACAAGCACATGCTGGTATATGAGCAAATGATGTTTTTAAAGACACGAAGAACTTAAGTTTATACCAAGGAACCCTAAGATCTGCTGATGCTTCCATTCAGTTTCTGGACCACACCGTGAAGTTCATGGCAAATTAGGCAATTAGAAATAGGAAAGTTCAAACACCACATAAAGATCAAAAATCAAGAAAGTTTAATTTTAAATCTGATGCACACAAAAACAAAATATCTCCTTTGAACTCTAAGAATTCTTTAAAAGCAGAATTCAGAAGAACAGGAGGTGGCGGCCAAAGGACAGGTACTCACCCAGTTTATTGAAGCCCGCTGCATTATAATACCACTTCCGGAAACCATCCAGCCACTTGCTTGATGCTGCAACTAGAATGACCAGGCTGTCAGCTGCTGTAATACACTTACAAACGACCCAGTTCTCTTCTAAACCCAACAATATCCCTCTGTATACACGTGGATAATCACTTCACTCATGACACCGAGGGAACAAACGGTAAACTCAGAACTACAGGTGCCTAATAGCCACAGGTATACTTCCTGCCACTTTGGGTTCTCAAAGTCCAACATCCTCTGCCCTGGCATCACCTGCTACCCTAAGAGATGAAGGACAGGGGACAAAAAAGGATCAGAAGCATTTTTGTCTTTTGTAGCTGCAGAAGTAACTTATTCTTTTCAAAGGAGGTGGAGCTATGAGAGTTCAGGTTAGGTGGCAGGCTTCTAGTCTCCAAATTTTTAGTCTACCTTGTCTTTTTTGGCTATTATCTTTAAAATTATAGTTTTAAATAATTAAAATAATTATTTCTAGAAAAACTTTCACAGTATCAGCTAATTTAAATATCAGTATATTAGTAAAAGAAGCTCATTTTCCTTTTCTCAAATACCAACTGTTCTTAAAGGGAATAACAGTATTTGAACATTGATAAGGAGAAACATTCAATGTTGAATTTAAATCTCTTAATGTAACAGAGCATGCTTGTAATTTCAGCACGCAAGAGGTTGAGACTATAAATACCAAGCCTTGTATAAACAAACAAACAACAAAAACTAAAATAGGGGCTGGGAATATAGCTCAGCCTTAGAGTTCATGCCTAGCATGCAAAAAACCCTATGCAAAAAACAAAATAAACAACTGAAAGCTCTTTGGGGAATAAGGCTGAGCTTGAGGGAGGTAACTGAGAAGAGGTCAAGGAAGCAGGAGAGTGCCTGATGTTGACCAGATGTGGTACAGGAAAGAAGACAGAGAAAGCTTAACCTTTCTTTTTAAAATGTGATGGATAGGGGAGGGAACATGTGACTGCCAGAGGACAACACTAGGCCCTAGTCATCCTCTTTCAGTTTTGAGGTGGCATCTCTCACTGGCTTGGAACTGCCAAGTACATTAGGCTAACAGACCAGTGAGCCCCAAGATCCACCTGTCTCCTTGTCTCTTGCACTAGGATTAAAAGCATGGACTAGAGCTACTGAGGCAGTGTCTCATATAATGTAACTGGCTGGCCTGGAACTCAGGCTTTATTAAAAAAAAAAAAAAAGGCTCAACAAACAAAATGGGTTCTGAGAATTAAAATCAGGCTTGTGCTTACATTGCAAGGCAACCTTTTTATCAGCTATATTCTCAGTCCGTAAGCTTTCTTTTGAAATTTTGTCTAAAGCTATTTTCTTACCAAAGAAGAAAAAAGAAGCTCCCTTCTGCCTTCCTACTCCTTAGTACAGATTATCACATGGTTTCCTCTAACCTTAGAAATTAGAAGTCATTCATAAAATTGTTTCTAAGGGAAAATTAAAATAGTCAAGGCTAGTCTCAGTTGGTACATTGCTTGCTTGCCTAGCATGCACCACAAAGCCCTGGGCTCCAACTCCAGCATTACATAAAACACGCACAGTAGTGCATTCCTGCAATCCCAGCATTTTTAGGGTGGAAGAAAAAGAGTCAGAAGTTCAAGGTCATCCTTCAATACACAGACAGCTAACTTGGGTTACAATGACACCCTGGCTCAAAAAATAGAAATATTTTAAAAAAAAGTGCATATGAACAAAATTGTAAACATAGTAGTGACTATGATATTTACTTAACACTTATGTGTCAGGCACTAATCTGTTCACCCTTACCACATTAGCTAGGTCAAAAGCCTGTTACAGAAAAGGAAGTAGTAGGTTTATGTAAATATTAAACTCAAGTAAGGAAACAGAATGCCTTAAATTTAGTAAGGTTCCTTAAAGTTGTATCAAATGGTTAAAATTAATGCCTTCAGAATTTCCAGGGACTCTTGAGAAGAGTATCAATATTGTTTTTAAAGACTATTTCAATTTATACCACCAGAGGGCAAAGATTAGCTTTAAAAAAATAGGAGGGGGTGGTGGTGAGGAGTACTATTTGATGTGAAAACATTCTGGCATTCTATCCCATGACAAATTTGTTCTAGTGCCTACATTAAACAACAGTCCTTATAACTGAGCAGCTCCAGCTCACGGTCCAGATAGGCCAAGATTAACCTGAAACCTCACTGTGACCTATCTTACCTCCCTTTAATTCTGACAAGCTCGAGGAGCGGCATCCGGACTCCAGAGCTATTTGCTCAGATCACTGTCACTGAAAAGGCCTGCGTCTGACTCTAAATGCTCCCCACTCGCTGTGGCAGTCTTCTGCTGACCTCCCCATGTTCCTAAGCTGTCATAAGGCGGAGAAGGGAGGAGGCCGATCCCGCTGTCTGCCACAGCGGGCTCCTTCCGGCGGAGGTCCCTGTTCTAATCCTCAGGCAGGTTAAGCGAAACCTGTCCTTTGAGCTACAGGCTGGGCCACCACGTCTCTTATCGCAAACTATTTAGCTAAAGCAAAATGAGAGCATTTCGTGGGAAAATACAACCGCCCCACGATACCCACAAAAGAGGATGAGCTCACTTACCTGCAGGTCGGCCCGCCATTTTGACCTAAGAGTAGAGAGCTGCCTTCTGGGTAAGTCCTAGAGGACGCGCCGGGGTCACGCGCAGGCGTCCTGCATACTTTCGGAAGGGGAGGGAGGGAAGAGGGAGTGCTGAGGGCGCCTGCACAGGCGCAGCTCTGATGGCCCGTGGAAGGCGTTTTTTAAATTTTCTTATCTGAACGGACTCCACACATTAGCCTGATCTTTTTGTGCGCCTTGTTAAAGAAACATTCTTCGTCACACAATGGGAAAAGTAGTACGAAATTAGGGGACGGTGTTCTTCCATGCCCTGTTACAGGAAAGAACTTTATGGTATAGATGGAGCCTTTGCTTGGAGACAGGTAATGAATAGATAGTAGATGATTTTCAGGCACACACTTCCTCAGTATGGATGGAGGGGATTCTAGGACACTAGAGGATAAGCTTGATGGTCAAATGCTTTATGTCAAATGGTGCGGTGTTTTAGTATAATCTATGCACACTCTTGCTTTCTTTAAAGCATCTCTAGATTACTTTTAATACAGGATATAAAGTAAGCACTACACAATAATTGTTACACTGCATTAGTTTGGAAATAACACCAGTATAATGAAAATCTATAGTCAATACAGATACACCCCTTCCCAATCTTCTCCCAGTCTTCTGTGCAGAACGCCTAGGGCTTGGTGTTTACTCGTGTTTGTTAATGTTGGTTTGAAATGTTTTAGGGGGTTGGGGGCGTGGCTCAGTGGTTACAAACACTTGCTGCTCTTCCAGAGGACTCAGTTTAGTTCCAAGTTCCAATGTAATGCAGCTCATCACCACCTGGAACTTCAGCTCTAAGAGATCTGATGCCCTCTTCTGGTCTTGTGTGTACCCATATGCATGTGTGAACATTTACAGATTCACACACATTACTAAAACAAATCCTAAAAATATTTTAAAAAATGTTTTATTTCTTTCCTCTTGGCATAGAAATGACAGTACTTTAACTCTTTAAATTTTAGGCACACACCACACACACACACACACACACACACACACACACACACACACATGATGCATTGGCACACCCCCACATGCAAAAAAATTTTAAAGATTAATCTTTAATATTTCTTTTTCCCTTAGTAGACTGCCAACTCCCAAGTCATAATGAGGGCATCTAGGATGCATCACTCTGTACCATTAAACCACTTTTACTCTTAAGATAAACATCATCAAGAAACAAACCTTTGGGGGCTGGAGAGATGTCTCAGCGGTTAAGAGCACTGACTGTTCTTCCAGAGATCCTGAATTCAATCCCCAGAAACCACATGGTGGCTCACAACCATCTGTAATGGGATCTGATGCCCTCTTCTGGTGTTCTGAAGAGAGCTACAGTGTACTTATAATCAATCAATCAATCAATCAATCAATCAATCAATCTTAAAAAGAAGGAAACAAGTCTTTACAGTTTAAAACTGCTTAAAATTTTAGGACTGTCTATGACAGCAGCACAGCTAACCTTTTCTTTGTGTGCTTCTGTGTGTACTCTTGCTTGTCAATATGTGTGTATGTATGTGTACATGTGTGTGTGTGTGTGTGTGTGTGTGTGTGTGTGTGTGTGTAGGCATGTGGATGCCAAAGGTCTAGGCTCAATGTCTTCCTTCACCTTAGTTTTTGAGAAAGGATCTCTCATTGAATTTAGAGCTCATCAATTTAGGCGAGATTGACTGGCCAGCGAGCCCAAGGGGTCCTTCTTCCATCACCCCAGCATTGGGATTCCATGTGCACTGAAGCCCTCAGTTATTACAAGGATGTTGGGGATTAAACTGGGGTCCCCATGTGTGAGTAGCACTTGCCCGACTAGGTTATCACCCAAGCTCCAAGCTAGCCCATTCCAAATGGATATGTCATTAAGGCAAAATGAAGTTCTTAGACATAGACCAGGCAAGTCTGTGCTTTTTCTCTCAGCTGTTTTATGGATTCATTTTACCCATTGGAGAACTGATGGGAACACACACACACACACACACACACACACACATATATATCACATTAGCCAATGTATTTTAGAACCTTAAATGTCAACTTAGTAATCAGAGAGACACTATGTCTGGCTCTGAGCAGTCACCAACTCAGTTACATTATTTTTGCAGGATTATCTAAGACACACGTACAACTCTGGTACAATAAACTGATTCTGGATCTAGTGGCTAAACACAGGTTATCTCCCAAATTTGACTCAGCAGGGCATTTCTGCAAAGGTGGCAATACTCAACACTGCTGCCTTCCTCACATCACTTGATATGCTGAACTGGCTGGATTGTTTTGCTTTTTGTCAGTCATTTTTCTCTTCACCCAATTTCTCCAATTGCTTGCTTTTACAGAATGGCTCATGACTCTGATATTCTAAGACTAGACATAATAGGCAAGTGGTTTTCAAGGTACCGCTTAAGAGTGTTGAATGGGCCAAACCATATTGACCCTAAGTCACTGTGGGAGAGAAATTCTTCCAAGTACCAATACCAGGTATGGTTCACTGTGGTGCTGCTAAGGCAGACAACTAAGGTCATGGTGCCTCACAAAAAAAAGAGCAAAGACATAGGGGCCAAGTCACTTGCCCTGGTTAACATATACATGGTAATTGTGGAAAATGTACCAGCTCATGCTGGTGCTAAGTCCAAGGTTTCTTATAGGCACCATTATGTCCCATTGACTTGCTTCAGATTTTCCTGATTACCAGTAGCCAACTGTGGACAATTTCAAATACTCATGCTCAGGAGACTAACACTTTCCATAAACCCAAATGGCTTGTTTTGAGTAGAGTAGTAGATATTGGATGAAGTGATATTTTAAATAAAACTATCTTCAAAACTATTTTCAAAGACCAGTGAATGCAAATGAGAAAAATCTTCCACTATAGCCAAAGCTTCATATGAAGGACACATTGTTAGTCCGTGGTAAAGTTGCTATTTTTTTTAAGCTTCTTGTATTTCATTTTTTCCTAAGAAGGATATGATTAAATCAAACAGGAATTAAGTTACTGGAAATTTGTAAGAAAGCCCTATGAGAGTGAATCTCTACAAATATACATCATCAAGAAATAATTTCTGTGGTTGGAGTGATGGCTCTGTGGTTAAGGCTGGTTGCTCTTCCAGAAGTCCTGAGTTCAATTCCTAGTATCCACAAGGCAGCTCACAACTGTCCATGAATGTAGTTCCATGGGATCCAGTGCCCTCTTCTGGTATGCATACATGCAGACAAAACACTCATACATATAAAATATATAAATCATTTAAAAGAAATAATTTCCAGTGAAACCATCACCTTAACTTACAGTAAGTAATACATTTAAATGAACAGGGAAGATAGCTCAGCTTAAGGGGCTGCTGCACAAACATGAGGACCTAAATTCAAATCCTCAGCGCCCATATAAAAAGCTACCCATGATGATTCAAGTTGATAACCCCAACCCTGGGAAACAGAAAAAGAAGGTCCTTGGGGCCTGCTGGCCAGATATTTTGTGGGATTGGTAAGATCCAGGTACAGTGAGAGACCGTCTTAAATTAGGCGGTCATAAAAGATATCTGATTTGACAGCTGGCATTCTCTCTCTCTCTCTCTCTCTCTCTCTCTCTCTCTCTCTCTCTCTCTCTCTCACACACACACACACACACACACACACAAAGACTCCGTTCTACTACAGATACTTGTTATGTTCATTGCCTATTTGCTTAGTCATGCTCATTGCCTCTTTAATTACAAGCTAGGAAATGGAAACAATGTCAGTGTTCTTCAACTGATCATGAAAACGTATATAACCGCAAAGAAATTATACTCGGTGATAAAGCAAAATGAAATAAAATTTGCAGGTGTGATGGCTTGTATATGTTCAGCCCTGTTAGAAGGTGTGGCCCTATTGGAGTAGCTGCATCACTGTGGGTGTGGGCTTTCAGACCCTCATCCTAGCTGCCTGGAAGCCAGTATGCTGCTAGCAGCCTTTATATGAAGATGTAGAACTCTCAGCTCCTCCTGCACCATGCCTGCCTGGACGCTGCCCTGCTCCCACCTTGATAATGGACTAAACCTCTGAACCTGTAAGCCAGCCACAATTAAATGTTGTCCTTATAAGAGCTGCCTTAGTCATGGTGTCTGTTCACAGCAATAAAACCCTAAGGCAGAAGGTAAGTAGACAGAACTAGAATATGAGGTACTAATTGAATCGAGGAACTGGAATATATATATACCAACTGAGGTAACTGAAAAAAAATTTGTTCTGTTATTTGTGGATCCTAATGTAGAATCTTTAGATTTGAATGTATATCCTGGAGTAAGAGCAGAAGCCAGGAAAACAGAGATTTTGGGGTAAGCAGGCAGGAAGGAGCTCTACACAGGGGTGTTAGGACAGAGGTACATGGAATGGGAAGTAGGGGGCTTTAAATGGGGAGGGAAGAGGAAGAGCTGAGGTGGTGGAAAGATAACACTTAAGGTTGTTTGAAAAAGCTACAGGTTAACATTTAAAAAGCTTTCTTTAAAATACACATATATACTATATGCTCATTATATATAACGTATAATACATTACACACACACACACACACACACACACACACACACACACACATTTAGGGTACATGGGGTGGTAATGGTCTCACAAAAAACATTTCATGCCAGCCATGGGAAACCTCCCTTCAAGTTAGCAGAGTTTGAGATTCTTGGCAAAAGAAAGGCTATTGCTATAGTCTTGGACTATCTCTCAGAACTTGAAAAAGCCTATTTAATGCCAAAGATACCACATACTTTTTGAACACAGATCTTACAGACATGGAATTGACACTGATCTGGAAGCTTCCTCCCTAAGGACTAGTTCTTAGCATAGTGGAAGATGCTATAAGACATGTCAAGGGAGGTAATAGTCCTAGCCAGCTATAAAACAGAAGAACCACAAAATGATGGGCCTAGCAAGATAACTACAACTGTGCAGTAGTAAGGATATCTGGAAAGCAACCAAGTGTTCTAATTAGACTTGCTTGTCTAATTGACCTGCCCAATAGGCAGGAGTTCATACCTGCTACTATAAACTTGTCAGCTACCTGTAGTTGGAGAGGTCACAAAACCTAGAAAACATACTATTGCTATTTTCCAAAACCAATATAATTTCTAACTGTATTTTAAATATTTATCCAGAATCTACTAGCGCCATTTTACTAGACCAGCATAATTATATAACTACATTCTACATTTTATCCTTAACCCTACAGATAAGTACAGCTACTACCTCTCATCAAAGAAGTCTCTCTTTACAGTAAATGGAGACCATCACAGAAAACCACAACTTGATACGATGCAGAGGTCAATGGATTGTTAAGTTCAGCTCCAATGGTTACAGCTACCTCAGAGCTCCTTCATCTACTACAGCTTAGAGAACACAGAGGAAGATGGAGCAACACCAAGAAGCTGCTGTGAAAGTCTCTTTGAAATAGACAAGATTGGAATGGCAACATTCATGGGCCATGCCAATGTGGAGGAGGAAACTTTTTGAAGGGTTCTATACCTAGACAAAAAACTATAGACAAGTAATGATGGCTGATAGGATTTGCTTCTCCCTGGGATGAGCCTCCATATTGGCTGGTGTGGTGGCTTAAGAATGGCCTGGCCTCTACAGGCTCATCTAATTGAATGCTTGGTTACCAGGGAGTGTCAATATTGGAAAAAAAATTAAGTGGTCTGGACTTGTTGGAGGAAATGTGCCACTTGGAGTGGGTTTTGAGTTTTCAAAAGTGCATGCCAGCAGTCTCTTCCTCTCCGCCTATAAATCAGGATGTAGAACTCAGCTACTTTTATAGCACTCTATCTGTCTGCATGCACCCATGCTCCCTGCCATGATGATATGGACTAACTTCTGAAATTGTAAACAAGCCTCAACTAAATGCTTTGTTTTATAAGAGTTGCCTTGGTCATGGTGTTTCTTTACAGCAACAGAAAAGTGACTAAGACAGTTGGCCAATGCAGAATGATGAGCCCTGAAACCAAATACACACAAGCAACAAAAAGAATCAGAAGACTGCATTTATATATTTGTGTATTCACATTTATAAATGCACACATGCACTTAACTACTGTAATAAAAAGAGGCTATCAACTTGAGGCAGGGTATGGGAGGGATAGGAGAGGGGGTACCTGGGAGGATATGGAGGGAGGAAAGGAAAGGGGGAAAGTGATATAATTTTCCTATTAAAATAAACAACAAATGCCAAAAGCCAAGCCAAAAAGTTAGTCAGAAAGGGAATTAGGAGAAAAAGAGTTGTAATATTGAAACCAGAGGCATTTATTTTAAAAATAAGTTTATTCATGTATATATTTACAAGAATATATTTAAACATTCATCAAAAACTAAAGAGTTTTTAAGAATTTCTCAAAATCGTTTACTGAAGCTTTGGCAATCTCTTTACAAAATACTTCATCAGGAAAAGATACGAACTTGTCCAAAGACACATAGTTAGGTTTTGCTGGATCATACTGTGCTTTGCCCAAGTAGGCAAGAAACAAGTGTCTTTCTTTAATTTTAAATACTCTTGTATTAAATACCTGGAAGAGAAAGAAATAAACAATAAAAAGCTGAAATACTAACAAACTTACTCGGTTAACTATTTTAATAAGTTAGTTTAATAAGTTAATGACACTGACTATATGTTTGATTCCCAGCACACTCATAAGTATTACTAAATAAGAAATGAGTTTAGGTGCCTGCAATCATAGAACCTGGTCACATGAAGCAGAAGTATTAAGTTTAGAGCCAGTTTAGAGTTTAGGGCTACAGAGTGAGTTCCAAACAGCCTGAGCTATTGGGCAGAAATTCTGGGTACTGGGGCAAAAAATGAAAGAAGAAGGAGGTAAATTTTTATTTAAAAGGGACTAAAAACTAATGCAGAATGATAATGATGGAAGGTCTTCATGGAGGGCAACCAGTATGATGACTCCTGAGACACAGACAGTGTTGCAAGAGCAAAGCCTCAGGAGTCACCCCAAAACTACCTCATCTGAAACTTGAGAATAAGACTTTTAACAAGCTATTTAGAATTTAGATTATCTGTCAGGTTTGAGAACCAACATTAGAGACTAAGATGTGTCAGCAAAAAGGATTCCACGATCTGTAAAGTATTAAAGTGTCTCTGTTTTGATTTTTAAATTCTGGTACCCACTGAAAATTAAAATAAAATGAGGTTGACCCCTTTGGGGCGAATAGGAAAAGCATGCCTTTTAATATTAAAATCCCCAAAGACTAAGAAGAGCACAGACATCTGACAGAGGAATCATGAGCTGGCTACATGCCTAGAGCCTGCTGTTGTGTAGATGAAGGGACAAGAGGGGGAAGGGCCCACACTGAATGAGAGGCTGCAGCACAGGGCTGGGGCTGCTGGGGAGGTGAACCAAAGCACTTCTCTTGGCTGTATTTCAGACACGGTGAAGCACTCCATAGGGCAAATACTTCTAGGCCTTTTTCCCAGTGTCCAAAAGTGGATACAAAGTGCTAACTGTACCCATGGAAGGACACGGAGGAAAACAACTGGGGAAAACTAACAACTTTGAGATCAGTGAGCAAAGAAAGCATATGCTGCTAACTTGTTGGGATGCCTCTGGAACACACAGCCCTTTGTGTCTCTGTACTAACTGCCATAAGACCCACACAAAAGGAAGCATGAGATGGAGCAGCACACAGAGAAAGGAGACCCGTATGGACCGGCAGGCACGAGCCAATCAACACTGAACTTCCAGACAAGACGCTGGACTAGGATGCCTCACAGGACCTAAGAAAAAATACACTTGACTGCAAAGAAACTAAGAGGAAGACTTTCGGAAATCAACAGCTATCAAGACAGGCAGATTCTAATCCTCAAGACATGCCCATAGCCTAACACAATCTTAAAACCCACTGCCGGTGGGTTTTGGTGAAAGTGATTCCTGGGCCAGTGGCGGACAGGAATCCCACTTTGTCCCTTTGGTTGTTTTCTTCATTTGTCAAACAGGGATAATTGCTGGAATAGTAACTATAATGAGTCCATATTCGCAAAGAAGTAAGTGATCAATAGTCGTCCATTTTTCTATCTCTACACTGGATTAACTGCCCCAGCAGCCCCCTGGCTAAGACTCTGCTGCCGTGTGCACTTACTTTAAACCTCCGCCTCTCACACTAGATTACAAGCCACGTATGACTGAGCACTGTACTCTTAGTGCTCATACACGGTCTAGCCCAAGGCAGATCCATTCTGTAATGAATGACTGCGAGGTCCTATTCATGGAACCCATTCTCAATTATCCAACAATCTGTTAATGCTCCTTCATGGAAGATTACTTAAGGGTCACTAAGAATATGATGGGCAAAAAAGCATCACTCTATGGGAAGGAAGTGGGCTGGAAGCAACGTAATTCTGAAAGGTGTGCTAAGGCCACGCATCTTTTCCCATCTAGATACCACGGATAAAGGAAACAGTACTTTTCAAATTTAATGGAGAAAACCCCAAGAGACTATGTTTGTAGATAGAAGCTATAGGGGCAAAGACACTTCACCGAAGTCTCTCCAGGAGACCTGCAGCTGTGAACTTCCTACAAATGCAAGCACCACACCGGGCAGCCTAAATGCAAGACTCGGGCAGCGGTCTGAGACGCCTAGGGTCTGAGACGCCTAGGAGATACGTTCGTTACCTGTGGGAACTTGACAATGATATGGTGGGGAATATTCATCACATTGTGTACATAATCAAAAGTCTCCGTAAGTTTTCTTTTGTTTGCAGTTAGCATCTTAGGGATCTTGGTGACCATATGCTGAATTTCATTATGTTTAAAACCAAGTTCAAGGCGGTAAACCTACAAAAAAGTAAATTTCCTGGAAGTCACAAGTAGAAATGGCCTTTGGATACTATGCTGGAGGGCAAACTGATCCTTCCAGATTTAAAAGTAATAATCTTTTAAAATGTGGGCGCATTTATACCAGTACCCCTAAAAGGATTATGGCTCACATTGGTTGAAGTGACCCAAATTTCACAGCCTTTACCCACACAAGGATGTCTCTGCATTGACTGTCATGAGTCCCACAGGAAAAAAACAAAACAAGAAAACAAACAAAACACCGTGAGATGGAATAACATATGGAGAAAGGAGGCCTGTACGGACTGGACAAGCCAATCAGTGCTGGACTTCCAGACAAGATACTGGACCAGTTGTTCCCATGAGATCTTATGGAAAAGGGTCAGAACAAGAAAAAATACTGACTGCAAAGAGACCAAGAGGAAGTCCTTCAGAAATAACGACTATCAAGACAGGAAGACTCCAATCCTTAAGACATATCCATAGACTACACAATCTTCAAAACCACTGCAGGATTTTGTGAGACAGTGATTCCTGGGCCAGTGGTAGACATAAATCTCATTTTGTCCATCTGCACTGTGGTATACAGAGACTGTGCCATCTTGAGAGGTGATACATTGTTTGAATCTGAGCTCCAGTGGAGGCCTGAAATTTGAGTGACAATTATGAGACTGGGCTCGAATCCAATCTATAATAACCTCAGGAGGAGGGGGAGGCAGAAAGTGCAAAGTGCAGGTGGCAGGAGGCCTACATTATGAAACGTGTAAGGAAAAGTAACCCTGCCCTTGGCTGCCAGGAAGAAGCTGGCCTCTGGAGACCTGTCCCCATTTCACTGCTGTAAAGCCTGAAAGGTGAGGTCCAGCAGTATGCCTGGCACCTGCTGCACCTCTCCAGGAGCTGATTAAAGCTTAGGGGATCTTGGACGTGACGGCAGGGTGACTGCCTGAATAGATCTCAAATGCTGTGACTGCTTCCCATAGTTTCAGGGAAACTGGGATATAGGCCCAACTGGAAAGTAGTCAATACAGTGATTATTATTAGCTTGGGAGCCTTGGTCAGTAAGAGCTGCCGCCCAGCTTATGGAGTGCATAGCTATAGTTAAGTGAGGGCAGCCACTGTGGAATTTGCAAACAAGCTAAATCAGAACCACTATAGGATAAATCAAAATTGTTTTCACAGAAGGAACATGGCCAGGAAGCACAGACACTGCCTATCATACCAGGCAAGAAAATAAGCAGTTCTCAAGTCCCATTTATTCCTTACTGCTTCAGGATCTTGGGTCCTAATGTCTGCAGGAGACTGATGCAGGTACATTAGGTCGCATGTGCAGAAAACACTGGCTGAAACAGACTGTCATTTATGACTTTTAGAAATAACTTCTGCTAAAAATTTTTGTGCTTTATGAAGTATCTACGAAGACTCTAATAAATGTTTCTCTAGCTATTAAGAGCACATGACAACTTGAGCAAGAAACTTTGCTTCCTTAACACACAGGTTTCTTTCATAGAAACACAAAACACACTTTTGCTAAAAAGTTCTGCTAAAATTTTTGTTTTTCCATGATGACAACAGCAGTATTTATTCTAAAACAACAAACAAACAAAACCTAATCAAGTGTGGTAATCAGCTTCTTATAGCCTCAAGTTATGTTACCTTCATGTTTTCCTTCACAGGCTCCAGACTTCCTGTTAGTAGCCTTGGAAGACGAACAACCAGATCTCTAGTCTGTAGTGAAAACATAATTACCGTCACTATGCAAACACGTTTAACCAGTTAGGAAAACTAAGGGATGCCAAGCGAAAATTCAAAATATGACCCAATCAAATACATGATAGCAATCTTCAAAATAAACATCAACAACCTGGTTTGATGAAAAATCTGGCACAGAAACAAAACTTAAGGAATCAATTTGATGGAGTCTCCTCAGGCTAAGTCATCTTTGGACACAAGAGTCATGCAGTAATAGGATCTGTGTACACCAGGCACTTGGAAACATGACATTGAAAGATAACTAAAAGAGGAAAGGCATTCCCTTATACTTGGTCCTTTTTTCTTACCTTCTTCACACTCAGTTCCAGTTCTTTCTGAAAAAATCCCAGTCTGTTATCTAGTCTTTCCACGGAGAAGCTCAACAGAAATGGTGCATTTTTGACCATACAGGCAATATCTGTCTTACTGAAATTTTTTGACTGTAGATAAGCTACTCTAGAGAAAGAATAAAACATACACATACACATGATAAACATTTCCTAGGGAAATAAATATAAAGCAAAATGTATATACACAGACAAATATTTATTGATATGATGTTACTTCAGAAAGTAGTACTGTATTTACATAATTTCTACCCCCACTCTTCCTGTGTTCCATGCCCATCTCTTGTCAATTATTTTTACATGTATACGTACACACACATACACACACACACACACACACACACACACACACACACACACACACACACACACACACACACACATATTCTGAATCTACTCAGTGCTAAAGTAGTGTTTTTTAAAAAAAGTATCCTATAACTCCTCCATAAGATCAATAAAAATACTCTATAAGAGCCCAAACTCTGGACACTTTTGTAACACCCAACAAATTTTGATCAGCGTTCATTTACTTTAAATCAGAAAATAATCCTAATATACTTCTAATTTTAAAAAGAATTATTATATGTGTATGATGGTGGGGGGCATGAACATGTCTTTGGTGCACATGTGGAAGTCAGAGGATAATCTCAGGCATAGGTTCTAGTCTTCCACCTTGTTTTGAGACAGGGTCTCTCACTGTTCACAGCCAGGAAAGCCAGGTTAGCTATTGTCTAAGCTCCACGGTACTGGGCTTTACTTGGCTTCTAAGGATCCACACTCTGGTCCTCACACTTGGTGGCAAGTACTCTATCCACTGAGTCATCTGTTTTCAGACAGAATTTCTGGTTTTGAGACAGGGTCTTATGACCTAGCCCAGGCTGGCCTTGACCTTTTTATTTTCTGAGTTCAGTATCCCAAGTGTTAGGATTACAAGGTTGCATTACCATGTCTATAATTAATATGGAGTTTATTCATTTTGTAAATTCTACAAAGGACTCACAATTATACACACTAAATTATTTTCCACTGAGTCATTTCAATTTATGAGGTAGCACATTATTAAAGTATGTTATTATTATGATTAAACAATTTGCTCAAAGAATGCTAAATATCTGCCATCAACAATGAGAAATACTGGGCACGGTAGTACACAACTCTAATTCCAGCAACAGGCTGAGCCTGCTGAGACTTCCAACCTCACGGATCAAACAACTAAAGCATTTCTTGGCTTTTTGGACATGAGACGGCCATTGTTGGATGAGTCAGATCACAACCTGTAATCCATTCTAATTAATATATATTAAAAGGCTACTACTTTTCTTCTTAAGAGAACCATGATTACTACAAACAGAATTTCAATTTATGAGGTAGCACATTATTAAAGTATGTTATTATTATGATTAAACAATTTGCTCAAAGAATGCTAAATATCTGCCATCAACAATGAGAAATACTGGGCATGGTAGTACACAACTCTAATTCCAGTACTTAGAAGGCCGAAGCAGGAGGGTTGTAAGTTCAAGGCCAGTCAGGATGATATAGTGAGACTCAGTTTCCAAACAGGAAAAAGGAAAGAAAAAACAGTAATGACCATGCTTTCATAATCTGCCCAGCTTCTACGTGTACTCTTAGATAATTTAATTATTTGTTAATAGAAATGTCAGAGAAAAAAATTTATGGTTTCTGGAGGGAAATGTTTCAATACTAATTCATCGGTAAATTGAAAAGTGAAAATAATAATTGATGGTTGACAAAACAACTATTTTTAAATATTCTTTAGATCAGAAGTCCCTAACTAAAAGAACCATTGATATTCACTGTCTTAGTTAGGGTTTTACTGCTGTGAACAGATACCATGACCAGGGCAATTCTTTTTTTTTTTTTTGGTTCTTTTTTTCGGAGCTGGGGACTGAACCCAGGGCCTTGCGCTTCCTAGGCAAGTGCTCTACCACTGAGCTAAATCCCCAGCCCGACCAGGGCAATTCTTTTTTTTTTTTTGGTTCTTTTTTTCGGAGCTGGGGACTGAACCCAGGGCCTTGCGCTTCCTAGGCAAGTGCTCTACCACTGAGCTAAATCCCCAGCCCGACCAGGGCAATTCTTATAAGGACAACATTTAATTGGGCTGGCTTACAGGTTCAGAGGTTCAGTCCATTATCATCAAGGAGGGAGCATGGCAGCATCCAGACAGGCAGAGTGCAGGAGAAACTAAGAGTTCACCTGAAGGCTGCTAGCAGAATACTGGCTTCCGGGCAGCTAGGATGAGGGTTGTAGGGCCCACACCCACAGTGACACACCTACTCCAATAGGGCCACACCTTGTAATAGTGCCATTTCCTGGGCTGAGCATATATAAACCATCATATGCACACAGTAGATGCTTGGATAGCAAACTAGAAAGTTTCTCCCACACATATAATTCTTCCATAAGTACTTCATAGGTTATATGGGAATCATTTCAAACTTTACCTGGTCTTAAGATTTTCAAGGTCTTCAGAGAAAATAGCATAATTTTTTGTCAGAAATGGTCCCAGTTGGTTATCTTCTAAACCCAAATCTTTAAGAAATAGCAGTATTTGCTTAATGTCTTTTTCAAAATTCAGTCTTAGAAGGAGGTTGGCTACATCTGGATGTTTTTCTATCTTAGACAAATCTACTCCTATAATAAAGGAAAAGGATTGGTTTGAAAATAATTTCTTATTCAGCCATTAATGTCATATAGAAAAAAATTACCGATGAATAATCTTTTAGAAAGAACTGATATAGACAAATGGAAGCTTAAAGTACTTTTAAATGAATTGGTTGTAGAAATGAATTAAAATCAGGTATAGCATTTATATGTTAAAGGTCAGTGTAGACAGAAAGACAAAAACATTTGTGCTTAAACTTTCCCCTAAGACATAAGCACTAAATCATGTTAATAGCTACTTAGAAGGCTGAGTCAGGAGGATTATAAATTTGAGGTCTGCCTGAGTTATATGGTGAGTTCATGGTCAATGGTGAAACATGAAGAGACTATTTTAAAATACAAAGATAAAAGAAAACAAAAAAAGGCTAGAGTGTTTGCTTAGTATACACAAGACCACAGGTTTAATACTCAGTACCACAAAATCCACTTTTAAAAATTATTTTCTAGAGGCACTTTTATATATGTCCTATAAAAGCAACGAAATAACATTTTTATAATTATATCCACAATCAAAAAATCATCATATCCATTTACCAATTTTAGAAACAAATATAATTAGAAATCTAAATTTCTTGGTATTATGAGTGTGCACACACCCAAACATACCACACTCCCACATGGGGTAGAGACCAGAAGCTTACTTGGAATGAACTCAGACAACTTACCACACACTAGTGATGACATTTTAATTCAATAATGTAGCGGTAGTTAGTTAATCCACTCTGCTGCTGGCAGGTCACGACCACTCATTGCACCCACCTAGGAGTGGTAGATTCTCAAATGAAACACACACATACGCACGCACGCTCGCACGCACGCACGCCTGCCCATAAAAATATGCCTTGACTAGCTCAAAGGCTGGACAGTTCTAATCCTCCCCGCAGTCAGCACACATTTCCCTCTGGTACTCCTGGCCTAACGCCCGCCCTCTAATTCTTTATTTTATCTTTGTTGCCATGGCTCCTTCTGGGCAGCTCTCTAGTCTTTGCTGCCCAAGACGCTTCTGGGCAGCCCTTCCAGGGGCCACATTCCTTCTGATCTACACTTCGGATGATTTTCTTTCTGCAGCACTAAATCTGATCTGTCTCCCTCTAAATCATGGTGAGTATCCTCTCTAGTTCCTAGCATGCACAATCCAAAGGTCCTGCCTCAGTCTACCTGCCTAGCCATTGGTTATTGGCTCTTTAGTGATCAATCAAAAACCAATTGGGGACAAGGACTGCTAGTGTTTGAACATGCAGGTTCCCAATTTTGGGGGCTGGATTAATTCAAAGCATTAGAACCAATCCCAAACATCTCATCTTTTCTGTCCAAATAAAAAATGCTCATCTCTCTGACATAAATTGATCATAACTATAATAATTATGTAAATTACAAAGTATGATATACAATTAACATACAGTCCATCATATTTGTCGATTAGATAAAGTACTTCACCACCTATCCTAACTAAAGAGCTTCTAATTTTATACCTGCATTGTGTTTTGACTTTAGCCTGTATCACTACTGAAAACCATCCTTCCAATTGAACTATTATATGTAATTCTTTTGTAAGTTCAAAATAGAACAAAACCAAGTGCAATCAATGAATGATCTCAAAAAAATGAGATGGAAACTAGTTTCAAAAATCTGTAATATATGAGGAAATGTTTTAGAAATAACCTAAAAGACTTGGACTTAAGTGAGTTTACACATGCTGGAGGGCCTCACTCAGCATGAGCTGGCTGTCATACTCTGGTCATGGGGTTGCTTTTTAGAAGCAATGGGAGAAATCCCATCAGGAGAGTACAAGGCTCACACATGACTCCATTAAAATGAAAATTCAGCCACTGACCGCCCAAAATGCTGAGAAAAGGGGATAGGAAGGGAGCAGGAGATGTTCTAATAAATCCTGGCCTTGCATCTTTCACTGTTGCATATACTCAGTCACCAGCCAGGGTCTGGAAAGCATATTACCCTACAGAGCTCAAATGGAAGGAAATGTAACATGATGGCATGAGTAGAGTGGACACACAAAGGCATGCTAGCCACAGAGATAGGCAGACCAATCCTTTCCCAGAGATCAGAGGGAGCTATGAGTTATTAGTGAAGGGCCACATGAGAGAGAGCTGTTGTCGTGGAGTGACAAGTTAAAGGACCTAAAGAAGAGTGAGAATGGGGAAATGATCTGGCCCGCCCCTTCTGGCCTTTACAGAGCCCTGGCAGAAGCTGCCTAGAAGCCAGCTGCATTGAAGCCCCTGTGCACAGGACTGGCCTCCTGGATTTCAAACAAGCAGAAAAAGCAGGAAAACAAATAGAAGAGGACAAAGCTTCATTACTCAAAAACCATTGGCAAGCAATAATGGATCCTCTAGGTTACTGCCATTTAAGTTACTTTCTAAGGCGTGCTATTGAAATTATTAGCTCATACAAAAGGAATGGCTGGAACATATCCCAAGGCTCTCAGTATACTGTAAATTATTCATAGGTGAGAACCATGTTGATCCTTTGCAACAATACGTACCTGCTAGAGGGCAGGGAAGCTGTTCTGAAAGGTAGCTTACTCTGCTGTTCGAGGCAGATACCACATGTCATCTCTCATCTCTGAACTTATTACAGAAAGCATCTCTTAAGCTGTGTACGTTCTGAGGTCTGATAGATATTTTAGGTATATCAGCACTGTTTCTTGATTAAACAAAGCTAATTAACATCACAAAGCTAATTAACATAGCAACCCATGTATTTTGTGTGTGTGTATTTAAAACACACTCTTACTGCATCATAGATTCCTAGAACTTACTAAGAATGGACACTCTGTATCGTTCCACCAACATCTCCCCAAGGTCACCTCCCTTACCCCAATCACCATTCTTCTCTGTTTCTGGGAGCTTGGTTTACTCACTTTCTACTAATGAAACATGCCTTTGTATGCACGTCTTCCAAGTCCTGTTGGAAATGACAGCACTTCATTCTCTGCTACTGCTGACTGGTATCCCATTTGTATACTGCATTTCCTTTAATTAGTCACTAACTGATGGATGCTTAGGTTAGTAAAAGAGCCTTTATTTATATCTCATTGGGTACTTCTCATTTATCTCTATCTTCTTCCGGTTATCTTCAAGTAAGTATCTGTAACCCTGACTAGCCTAGAACCCACTATGTAGACTAGGCTGGCCTTGATCTCACAGGTGTCTGCTCCCTCTGGCTTGCTATGTAGGGATTACATGCCTAGCCTCACGTGAAGTTTCTTACACATACAGGTAACACCTGGCTAACTAGGCCACAAACAGGAGTGAAATATTACCATATGCTGTTATTAGTGCAGGCATAAAAACAAGTAGAGTAGAACTCACAGAGGAGTCATTCACATGGTATGGCAGAGAACACATTTCAGAAGCGGGTTAACTTGAAATAAGTTCTCTACTTGTTGGTCAACCAAAGAAGTGAAGGAGGCAAGGCAGGAGACTGGTAAGATGAACAGGAAAATTGGGAGAACTCAAAGGCCTTGAAAGGCTTTAAAGATACTAAGCAGTTAAGCAGGGTAGTCAGTTTGCATTACAGAGAGAACACTAACACTACAGATATCTTGCAGGGCCAATATGGCTGAAGACTAGGAAGTTATCAAGTTAGGGGCTGGAGAGAGAGTTCAGTACGTATATATGTATAGTGCTTGCCTATATGTATAGGGCCTGAGTTTGATCACCCAAAAGCCACATTTAAACAACAACAAGCCTTGTGGGTGATGTGCAATTATAATCCCAGTACTAGGTAGGTGGAGACAGATAAATCTCTGGGGCTTATTGGCCAATCAGTTTGGCCTATATCTGCAGGTCCAGAACAAGGAAAGAACCTGACTGGAAACAAAACAAATACAAGCAATTAAATGAAAAAAATTTTTTTTTTTTTTGCCTTCTACATGTTCTCTCTCCCATCCCCACCCCCCTCGGTAGGAGGTGCCTGCATTCTCTCTCTCTCTCTCTCTCAAGGTAGGAGGTGCCTGCAGTTGTTCAGTGACAAATGAGAACTAAAGTTAGTACAGCATAAGAGCAAACTTGGAGAGACAGAATATGGAGGCCCTAAATCAATGTTAAGGTGAGAGGGAGGAAACAATAAACCAAGGACAACCCCTGAGGGTCTGTGGTTATGTCACAGGTACTCTTTTCTCTTTTCTGATTAAAACAAACAAACAAACCAAAACTAGTTCTCCAAGATATAGCGAATGAGAACATGCGAGAAAGTGTCAAATCTCAAATACTTCTACCTCCAGGTATTTTGAGTAAGAAATACTTCTGCTGGTTTGAATGAAAATGGTCCCCATAGACCCACAGAGAGTGGTACTATTAGGAGGTGTGGCCCTGTTGGAGGAAGTGAGTCACTGGAGGTTGGCTTTGAGGTTTCAAATGCTCAAGCCAGGCCTAATGTGACTCTTCCTGCTGCCTGCAGTTACAGATGTAGAACTCTGAGCTTCTTGCTAGTACCACTTCTGTCTGCATGCTGCCACGCAGGGTATAAACCTCTGAACTGTAATGAGCCCTAACTAGATGTTTATAAGAGTTTCCATGATCATGGTGTCTCGTCACAGCAATAGAAACCCTAACTAAGATAATACTCAATGCTCAATTAAACAAGA
This sequence comes from Rattus norvegicus, assembly GCF_021556685.1. Taxonomy (NCBI): domain Eukaryota; kingdom Metazoa; phylum Chordata; class Mammalia; order Rodentia; family Muridae; genus Rattus; species Rattus norvegicus. Next base: position 73,528,504 of record NC_141540.1, read on the forward strand.
AAAATAACCTTAAAGGCTCACAAATTGAGTCCCCAGAGATTAAGATGCTCAAGCTGAGGTACAAGCTAAAAATGGGGAACTTAGTATGGTTGTATGTGGGAAACTGGAATTCTTCAATCTCTTACCCATGTAATTCCTGTCAACTTCCTAGGATCATTACTGAGAAAATCAAGTAGGTTCAACAAAGTGCTAGATTACAGATAGGACCAGATGGAAGTGTGCAATAAAACGCTCTGGCTGCCTTTGATTACCTAGATTCAAGGATAGCCTCCTAGCCAGCATATTTAGAAAGTTATGATACAGGCTGAGAGAATAATCCAGATGGGAACAGGGGGCTTGGGGAGGAAGGTCAGGGGATATAACACGGCAAATAGAGAGCAGTGCACCATGGGTGAACAGACTAACACATTGTGTGACAGGTTGGAAACTTACCAAGCTGCACCAGCTTCTGTAGAGTCTCGGAATGGTCTACGTAATCTGCAAGTGTGGAGGAGGAAAGGGGCAGCGGGGAGTATGCAGCAATCTGAATAGCCTCCTCCTCTGAAACTGGCTGTAACGGAGACAGCGGAGGCAAGTCGTCCAGTTCTTTACAGCGAGTCATGAAGGGAGAGAGAATCCAGTCAGCAGTGTCATGCACATGCAGAAAACTGTTTCTATAAAGGGGCTGCATAAATGACTTGGCAGTCAAATACTGCTCTCGCAGTTTGGATCACAGCATCTACAACAGACAGTTCCCAATCCCATAACTCCAATTCCAGGGCCTTCACAGGCTCCTGCACTCACATGCACACATCCATATACATATGTATAATAAATAAAAATAAATATTAAAAAAGGAAACAATCCAAGATCTATTTTCATAAATATTCTATCTTCCCTACTTTGTGCCTCATTGCTTAAATACTGAGATTATTCCAGAAGTAGATGTTTATGAAGTCTAAGCCTATCACGATGTCCACACCTGTAATCCCAGCATTTGGCTGTGCAGGCTGAGATAGGAGGAGTACAGCAAGTGTGAGGCCAGCTTTGCCTAATAGTGGTGACCCCCACGCCACAACGGCCCACAAATAACCTAAGACCTAAGAGTTCCCGAGAGACCAGCTACCGTCCCTCCAAGGTAAGAAGCTTATCGGGAAGGTTCAAGGTAGTCAATCTAGTTTTGAGACAGTGAGCACAACCCAGGGAATCTTCCCGCCTCAGCCTCCTAAATGCTGGGATTACAAGTTTGAATCACCTTGCCTAGGTAAGGCACAAAACACTCTCTTCATGTTTCACTAACAGGTAAGAGTGTTGAAAGATCCACTGTTCTTCAACCACACTGTGAGACACAGCTTCGTGAACTTGGCTGAAGAATGACTTTAAAAACCCCAAATCTACATTCTAAAGTTATGTTATTCTGAATTTATTCATTCTAATCCAATGCCACCATCTCCAGATTACTCTTTTAAGAAGATTTCTATGTTCCTACCACCTGCAATCCTTTGCCAGTCTGCCCTGATATGGAGTTCTCTGCTGTTGTTTTAATATAATTTGGTACGGAAGACATTTGAAATTGTCCCTTTAAGGAACCCAAGCTATGATAGACTCTATTAATTTTACTCTATTAATTATGGTTTATCATTCACAGTCAGTTTCTCTTCCCTTCTTTTTAGCATCCATTCACATTCTACTAATGGAGTAGTATTCTACCTGTGGCTTAACAACGAATTCCTATAGTAGGTGGCATGGCAAGAGGACAGTTGACTATAAAGCGATTCAAGGGAAATCTGAAGTGTAACAGAACTGTTCCCACTTAATTATTGTTACACAGTTAAGTATATATGTCAAAACTGTATACTCCAAAGATAAATATAACAATTAAACCCTAATAATTCTATTTAATGCCAGAGGACTTTTTTTTTCTTTTTAAAGATTTATTATATATAAGTACACTGTAGCTGTTTTCAGACACACCAGAAGAGGGCATCAGATCCCATTACAGATGGTTGTGAGCCACCAAGTGGTTGCTGGGATTTGAACTCAGAACCTCTGGAAGAACAGTCAGTTCTTAACCACTGAGCCATCTCTCCAGCCCCCATTTTTTTTTTTTTTTTTTTTTCTCGGAGCTAAGGACTGAATCCCGGGCCTTGAGTGCTCTACCACTGAGCTAAATCCCCAACCCCAAAAGCCTACAGCACCCGGTATTCCCAGGTTTCCCACCCAAGTACTAACCAGGCCTGACCCTGCTTAGCTTCCGAGATCAGACAAGATCGGGCGTGTTCAGGGTGGTATGGCCCTAGACAACATTTTTTGAAAGAAGCTATGAAACAGAATTTTAGAAAGCAAACATCTTACACACTTAGCTATAAAACAATCTGACACAAATTAATAAACCTAGGAACTTATTAAAATAACAATTTAATAGAACTAAATGAAAATAGCCAACATTGTTCCTTTTTTGCCTGGTACAATACAGGATGTGGAATTGGTGAGTATTGTCTATATATTTAGCATGATCAAAACTATCTGTGAAAAGGGGACTTTTCTCACTGTCCACAATTACCTTCCAGAGGCAGCTCAGATTCAAGCCTAGGTATCTTCTCTGGCTGTTCACTCACTGAAGGAAGCAGAGTGCTGTTGGTAGAACTCTTTCTTCTAGTTGTGTTGGCCGACTGGAAACTGCTCCAGGAGAACAAAGCCCTGTCAGTCTTAATTCCCCACTGGAGAAAGCAGGTGTCAGAGGACAACAGGGCCTGAGCTGAGGCATTTTTTCCTAGTCCTGCAGAGTGTTTTGTGACTTGTGTGGCTTTAATGAAGCTACTCAATTTAACTGAGTTGAACCATCTGGATAACTGTTGGGCTAACAAGGCCATGTTTTTTCTGACATTTTAGTCTACAAGGAAAAACACAACCATAAAAGGAAGAAAGATTAAATTACTGACATATTTAAAACAGTATTCAAACAGCAAAAACAAAAATAGATAATACATTATCTATAGAAAGAAATGATTTAAATAAATATATTTGGGGTAGTCAAATATTTCCTATACATCAAAAGCCTGAAAAAAAAAAAAAAAAGGCAGTCTCAGCTACCAACCAAAACAGGAACTTTTTTTTTTTTAATTAACTTGAGTATTTCTTATTTACATTTTGATTGTTATTCCCCTTCCCGGTTTCCAGGCCAACATCCCCCTAACCCCTTCCCCTCCCCTTCTGTATGGCTGTTCCCCTCCCCATCCTCCCCCCATTATTGCCCTCCCCCCAACAATCCCATTCACTGGGGGGTTCAGTCTGGCAGGACTAAGGGCTTCCCCTTCCACTGGTGCTCTTACTAGGATATTCATTGCTACCTATGAGGTTGGAGCCCAGGGTCAGTCCATGTATAGTCTTTGGGTAGTGGCTTAGTCCCTGGAAGCTCAAAACAGGAACTTCTGAACTAGAAAAGTAAAGACGTGCCTTATTATTTAAAAACAAAGAATCATGTTAAACCAAAAATGTCTGTAAATGCTAAAATTACAACAGAATCGACTCAACTGTTAATCTGTTTTTTAAAGGAAACTGTGGTTTGAAGTGTATTTAGAACATATATTGCAGATTACTACATAATACTGAGCTGTTAAAATGCATTTCATGCATATAAATTAGTCAAAAGGTAAATGAAAAAAACCCACTGTCTTAGATGAGTCGTATTACTAAACACAACAGTGAAACGGCTGACCTAGTCTGAGACCCAGTTCTTCCAAAAGAGACTTAAACAAAACTGGTTTGGTAAAATCCTGCTTGGAAAAAAAAAAAGCTTTCAAACAGAAAGGGTCAGAAGAGGGAGCAGCTGGGCACAGGAGTGAGTGCCTCCTGTAATTTTACTCCTGGGACACAGATACAGCATTGAAAGCTCAAGGCGAGCAGTAGCAATGTATTGAAACTGTCTAAAAGAAAAGAAAGAGAACAAAACCCAAACAAGTAACCAACTGCAAAACCAAAACTGCAGAAAGAAATGAGTGCAATACCTAAATATTAATTAAAACGAACTCAGCAGCCTGAGGCAGGATTGCTCAAAGTTCAAGGCTAGTGTGAGCTACAAGTGTGAGGCAGGCTCAAGTAAATAAATAAGTGGAAAATGCTCAATAAATGTTATAAATTATCGACTAAACAGACAAAAAATGTTAACTGTCAAATGACTCTGACTTATGCTTTCATGCTTTGTTCTTCTAGCCAGTGGATCAAGCTGGTTTTATGACCCGAATAGGAACAAATACTTGAGGGTTTAATCTCTTGGAGTTTTATAGTTTGGGGATGCTTGCTAAAAATAATACAAGGGCAAACCTTTCCTTCTGAAGTAACAAAGGAAGGCCGCGTTGGCATACCTTGTGGAATAAATAGGTAATTTTTGCTGAATTTTGGTTGGAAAGGGGCTTCCAAACCTGTCAGTTTTTCCCTCAAACTTCCTCTGGTCTCCAAAATAGCTACATTAAAGTGGGAACTAAGTTATACCCCCTAGACAAGACCAAACTTCTAGAGAAGCTTCAGCACAGCCAGGCAGGTCCAATCTACAAGTGGCCAAAGACAGTTAGGAGCAATATGGCTCAACACAAAAAGTAAGCTTTCTTAAAACGTATACCCTCATGGGGGTCGCAGTTTGACTGTCAAGATTGGACATATCATTGTAGCCCATGATGATGGCGGCTCAAACACTATTTTCCACATAATGCTTTTTTTAATTTATTATACGCTGTGCTAGAAAAAAACCGCACTGGTATAGTCTAACCTGGGGTTTACTCTCAGAATCTGAAAGACCCTCAGTGAGAATCTTCCCTCAGGAAGGAGATCCCCAAGCCCAATGACCAGGCCAAGACCACTGGATGCAATCAGCAAGAGGATTTATTGTCAGGATACACAGGTACCTGCGGGCGTCTCAGTCAACTCGGAAGGACTGGCGCGCCCAGCAGAACCAGGCATACAGAAGCAGATGCATGGTTACAGGGACTTGATTGGTGGATTCAAATGAGGCGCGGATATATGGTTACACACAATTGGCTATTTCAAACATATTCAAATGAGGTTACAACCTAGCAAAACACAATTGGCTATCTCAAACATATTTAAATGAGGTTACAACATAGCAAAAGAATACATGCAGGCTGGGGCGTCCGGAATGTCAGGGGCTAGGGGCTTATCCCTTCCCGCCAGATGGCCTATGAGTTAGTTCCGATACCTCGGGCTGGTTCCTGCATTCCTTCTTCCTTATCTTTATGGTCTGTTAGTCTTAACGGTGGGGCAGGCCCCACAGGGCCTGGGTGTGCCTGGACTTGCCTGGGCCTATTTCAGCTCTGAGCCTGTGAATCTTAAAACTTACTTTTGTCTTTTATGGTTGTGAGCCTTAAGCTTGTATAACTTTCTTTTTAAGGGGGGGGGCTTTCAAATCAAAGTACTTTTTTATAATGTTGGGGATTACAATAAAACGATTTGTCTATGTGCTCTACGGTACTTACAAACCAGCTCCCAGAACTCCCAATTTCATTCTGGAATCTGTCCAGAATCAAATGTAATACCCTTTTCACATCTAGTAGACTCTGGTAAATGTTTACCCTCCACTTTTACTTGCCAGTACACTCCTTTCACATAACTCTTCACATTACTTTCACTGTCTCAGCAATGTCAATGATTAAGACTGTGCAGGACGGCACAGCTCCGCCCCCTCTCGAAACCCACCTTCCCAGGGTCTTTTTCAGCACCAAGCTAGAGGCTTGGAGGGTTCCAGTTTGTTGAGTGGAAGTGAGTCCAGAACAAATACAGCACACAGGACTCAGAAACGAGTAAAGATGTGCACTCCTGTATAACGCCTTGCGGTATGTACAGTAAGAGGACAAACAAAAAAACTCCTTAGAATCTCTCAAGTTCAAGAGGTTCTCTAGTTCTCGCTGTACCGGACACTTTTTATGTTAGGAACAGGAGCAGAAGCAGGCTTTTCTAGGTTCAAGATCTTTACAACTAATCCTAAACTCTGGGCTTTGAAAAGTGCACTCCGTAATAAAGGGCCTCTCGACAGCTCAGCCATAGTCCCTAGACCCCTTTAACCAACGGACTTTAAGGGAGCAGGACTTCCGCAGGAAGCCGGGCCTTCACCCAGCCCTAGTCCGGAGATGTTAAACAAGCCCGGCGGCGTTGCCACCACAAGGCTCAGGGACGCACCGATCAAGTCCGAATCTCCTCTCCCGGTTACCGATACCTACCAAGCCGCGAGGCTCCCGGATCCTGCTGGGTACAGGTAGGCCGGACCCTAACCCAGCCCGGCCGCAGCTTCGCGCTCCTTCTTCCCAGCGACCGCGCAACCCACGCCGGGGTCCAGCGCACTGTCGCTCAGCAAGACAGCGATTCGCCACGCTCAGCCGGCGCCGCCGCCCACGTGGGCTGCGCTCCGAATGGGCGAAACCATCGGCCGCGGCGCGAGAGGGGATGCCGCGGGGGGTGGCAGGGGACAGAGCTGGCCCCGGTCTTGCAGGCCCTGGGGCTGGTCGCCGTGTCCTGGTATCCGTCACTCCGCGTGGTGGTGGGGTGAGGACTCCGCTATCTCGCCCTGCTAGGGCCGACCGCCTGAGGCTGCGCTCTCCCCCTGCTCGAGGCCGCGGTGGTGGCGCCGCGACCCCGCCCTCTTGCGCGGGTCCTTCCCTTTGCTAGCACCCTTAGGGTGCCAGACCCGGCCCCAGCGTCAGGCTAGTTTGCCGCTGCGGTCCTTCACTGCCGGGGTCCCAGCCTTCTCGGGCCGGGGCCTCCGGCGCCGCGGCAGGACGGGGAGAAGAACTATGGCGTCCTGCGTAGGGAGCAGGACTCTGAGCAAGGATGATGTGAACTACAGGATGCATTTCCGCATGATCAACGAGCAGCAAGTGGAGGACATCACCATAGACTTCTTCTACCGGCCGCACACCATCACCCTGCTCAGCTTTACCATCATCAGCCTCATGTACTTCGCCTTCACCAGGTGAGTCTGGCCTGGAGTCCTGCGGAGCGCCGGAGAGCGGGGGGTGGGGGGGCAGAGACGACAGGGAAGCAGTGGAGGGGAGGGTGGCCCGGTGTGGCTGGTGGTGAGGAAGTGAGTAGCTGTTCCACGCGTGCAAGCTCATGGACACAAGGGCCACGCAGCTCCTCCGCCTACCGCGTGGCTTACAGTCCTCTCTGCCTACTCTTCCACCTCTTGTTCAAATCCCACCTCTCAGGAGCTCATGCAGGTCACCTAGCTGGGTCACCCACACCCCTTGTTTGCATCATTCCCTGTCACTACTAGGAAGCTCTGCTCTGTAACCACTTCATCCGTGGTCTGTCCCCAGCAAACCGCATGAACCATACCACGATTGAGCCTCCTTCAACATACACTACACACATAAAACACACACCATACATAGGCCCGGTACACAGGGAAACCCTCTGGCGTTCAGTATTTCCAGGCACATACACACAAATGCACGTGTGGGGTGCACCACACTTTTTTCCCAGTGCAGTACCTTTTATATACGTTTTCCACAGTCATCTGGCGTAACTCTTAGCCCAGGCTCAAACACCACCTCTATGCCACAGAATCAGCAGTCACTGTTGACACAAGTCCCAGTGGATACCTCCCATCCAGCACAGGCCAATGCCCATCAGCTCCAGTGCACTGTACTCTATAGGCTGACCGCACGTCACACCATGCCCTCTCATGCATCACTAACATACTGGCCGAAAGGAGATAGTGTCGAGCAATTGTGCCCTTTCTAGAGACTAGAGAATGCTAACCATACTAGACAAAACACATAAAGTGCGCACAACGTAACACAGCTCTCTTACTCCCCTCAAAATGTACACACATGTACAGATCAACTTCTAATAGCTGTGTATGTCCATACCTTACAAGGGTTCTGTATCTGTGGCCCCTTGACCTCAGCCAAGGAGCGAATGGATCCCACAGCATACACAGCCCTAATTCTATATATTACAATTTATATTATCTGAATTACACTTTTGAAAGAGAGAGGAGTCATTCCCTACCCTACCACACCATCATGGCTTCCCAGAGTAACCAAGAAAGACAGTTGGTTTCAAAACTGGCTGTGATTTTAGGGAACTTTGCTCTGAGGTGAGGGTCCATGCCTACAGAATGAATAACAAGTCCGTGTTCACTTCAGGATTAGGAAGACTAAATGTGTGCACTGTGGAGAAGAGTACCTGCCAGATGATGCCCTGAGTGTCTACCCTTCTTTGTGTTTGTGATAGGATCGGACTGTATAGTCCAAGCTACCCTTGACCCCTCACTTCTGCCTTAGCCCAATATTGTGTGTCTGGGCTTGGCACCACACCCAGATTTTCCTGGTATTTTTATCCAATAAGTCTGAGGAAAATAAGTTGACCAGTCATACGTTTTGAAGAAATGTCTGGCATTTAGTAGAGGGGAGGGCAAAAGCATGCAATTCTTCATATGAGACAGCACTGACTAACTTGCCAATGTTTATTTGCATAAATTACTTCAAACACAGAAACAGTGGGTAACAGTTACTCTTTTTCAGGGGTCCCACTACCGTTACTGTAAAGAATGCTAATATTTTTTTCAGACCAGACCCTTCTTCCTATAGCATCTAGACAGTCCCAATTTCTAGCTTTGGAGAAAGCTCACTCTTGAGGCTAATTATGGTGACTGTCAACTACTCATTGTGCCAACAGATTTTACCATATAAAAGTTGTATAGCAGCCTAATTTGTTAGTCCCCAGTGTCCTCATCTGTACACAAAGTGAAAATACCACTATTCTCGCCTCAGAGGGTTGTCATGGGAATTGATGTTTTGGGATGGCCGTTGCTTGGCTAAGCGCATGGCACTGAGTTAAGAGGTTAAAAAGCATCATTCCGGTGTCCAATGACGCTGGCTAAACTGTACTGTTGCTGAGAAGATAGAGTATGTTCTGGAATTGAGAAAAGGTAGAGGCATTGGGAAATAAACCTTGTATAATATTCCCGCTTGCTTCACTTTAACTTCAGTAGGTGGGTTTGAAGTGACAGAGTGGCAAGAGGATTCTTTTGAAATAGCAAAAATCTACTATTATTATATTATTTTATATATTTTTGTACCATACTATTTTATTTTAGATGATGAAAAGCAGAATGCATAATCTGTTTTTCAACAGTGTGTCTTTAAGATTGTTGTAGGCCCCTTTAAAACACAGCTGTCTTTCTCTCTTCTAATGCAGAAAGTAATGTTCTGGAATTTCTTTTTTAGGCCATATTCTGTCTAGTTGGTGCATTGTGGTGGGGAAGTATAAAAAATGAGTACAAATCTTAGCAGCTTGTGAAAAGTAATTTAAAAAAAAAATCACCTGAACTTTGAGCTATGGACTCTTCCAAAGGTTATAACAATTTTATTTCTTATGCTAATTTCATAAAGAAATCACATATTGAGGAATTAGTTGCACATTTACTTTACATAAAATCAGATGCCTAATTAATAGAATTAAAAGTTACTAGTGTCTATTTTTTGTAACAGTTTATGATCCATGTATGCGGGATATTATAACGATAGCTCATTTTTTTCTCCACGACGATGGAAAGTAATGGTTTCTCAAATAAAAAAATTTCACACTATGCTCTTTTTATAATGACTGACTATATTACCTTATATATATATAAACTTATGGTTAGACAATGTTCAGTGCAATTCCTTTGATCAAACTTTTAAAATATGGCTTGATTTTTCTTTTCCAAAGATGACTTATCGAAGAGAATAGAATACTTTGAGGGTGTTGTGTTACCAGAATGTAAGAACAGTGCTGGGTGAGATCATGTGCTTTGAATACCCGGCTAGAGTTTTAGATTGTGAAGGATTTGATACCTCAGACAAAAATCTGAAGTAAGGTTGGATTTGTCCAGGAGTTCTTCTGTTAGGTGTTTCGTTTGAGTATCACCAAAGGGTACTTATTGAAGGGAGGTTCAGTGCAAGATGTTGCTATTGGAAGATGGTGGAACCATTCAGAGATAGTACCTATTGGGAAGTTCTTATAATCACTTAGTGCACATTCTTGGAAGGTTTCTTTTATTTATATCACCCTCGAATCTTACTAGGAGGGTCTTGTAAGAGGAAACTTGTTTTCTCTTTCCCTATTGTAAATGCAGTCATTTAACATAGCAAGTTTCAAGCCAGCCAAGGTTACATAGTAAGACGGTCTCAAAAGCAAAACAAAAGAAAACAACACCCAAAATTTCAATCTCATACACTGTTATCCATGATTGAAAGGGTTTCAATAAATTGGCAGCCCTCTGTTGGCTCTTGCCAACAGAAATTGTTCCCTGCGTTGATAAGAATGTCTCAGTTTAGGGGTTGGGGATTTAGCTTAGTGGTAGAGCGCTTGCCTAGGAAGCGCAAGGCCCTGAGTTCGGTCCCCAGCTCCGAAAAAAAGAACCAAAAAAAAAAAAAAAAAAGAATGTCTCAGTGCAAATGGCTGTACCTATGTGATTATTAATTCATTTGCCCTTGTTTTCTCCAGATATGGAACAAAGAGGATAGAGAAGGGGCAGGGGAGTGGACAGATGTTTGCTTTGTTTTTGAGTAGTGGTTTTTACTTAATTTCCCTTACCAGCTTTGGAAATTCCAGTTTTTCATTTTATCTTGGGCCTTATTTCTGGCCCTCTCTATGGTTCTCTGGGGGTTTCTGCCAGCCTTCCTGAGTTTTCCTTTAAGAGCATATAAAGGCCCAATAGAAAATGCCTCCCTACATTACTAATGAGGTTGTCTTGGTCCTGCTTTCTTAATAGATGTGTTTTTTTCCCTCTCTCTGTAATAGAAACCTTGATGTCTCTGGTACCAGCAATACTAATTAGTGGTTTGCAGTAATGTCTCGAGAAGTATGCAGCCAGCGCTAGACACAGAATGCTATTAGGCTGCATTGTGTTAGCTTGCATTTGAAGGACAGTTAACATTGATCCTCATCATCTCTGTTTTCCAGTCATTTGAATCATTTTAAAATTAGGATTAAATAAACATCTTTTAAATAGTTTTCTTAAATTTATCTGTTTTTCCTCCTCATGAGATTATAAGCCCATTAGATGGAAGAGCTATATGTTTCTTTGAGGTCATCTGTAGTGAATAGACCTTCGGATGACTCAGATATCTTCATTTCAATGGCACCTTACCCTGAATAGATTATATATTCAGACCTCTTGGTAAATGGTGCTAATTCACAGTGATCCTTTCAAATACTTGTTTGTTGTTTCAGACATAGCACAGTGTCATCTTGTGATATAATCCTCATAGCTCTTGATTTGTGTACAGGAGTTAGCTGTTTATGAATTTCAGTTGGTCTAGAAACCAGGACTGGTCCAGCCTGCTTGGTCTCCTTCCTTGGTCCTGGCTTTGTGTTCAGTACCGCTCAACAGCTGAGCTGTCCCTATTCTATTCAGCTTAACTCTTTGCTATCATTGAGCTCACCTGGGTTATCTTTAGCAGGTTTTTGGGGCCTCTTGTAACTATTCTCCATTGACTCTTTCAAACTTTAGCTTAGCAAATCACCAGCCCCTTGGAACAGCATACTCCCAAGCCTATCTTCAAGGATCATTACCTATCAAAGCAAAACTGTGATCCTGCCTGCCTGCCTTCCTGGCTCACATGTGATGGTTTGCATATACTCAGCCCAGAAGTGGCACTATCAGAAGGTGTGGTCCTGTTGGAGTACAGGACCTGTGGCCCTGTGGGTGTGGGCTTTAAGTCTTTCATCCTAGTTGCCTGGAAGTCAGTATTCTGCTAGCAGCCTTTATGATAATGGAGTGAACCTCTGAATCTGTAAGCCTGCCCTAATTAAATGTTGTCTTTAAAAGAGTTGCCTTGGTCATGGTATCTTTTCACAGCGGTACAACCCTGACTAAGACAGAAGTTGATACCAGGGACTAGGGTATTGCTGTCATAGGCCTGACTATGTTTTTGTTTGGAAGAATGTAGATTTTGAGACTTTGGATTTGGAAAACAGTGGAATGCTTTAAATGGGGCTTAATAGGCTATCCTTGTAAGTTGTTATTGAAAGTGATTTGAATTGTGCAGACATAGCTCAAGAGGTTTCAGTAGAGAAGAACTTCAGTATGTGGCCTAGAGACTGTTTTTATATTATGTTGAAGAACATGACTGCTTGTTGCCCTTGTCTGAAGAGTTTGCCTGAGGTTACAGTGAAGAGACTCAGATTATGGGCTGGAGAGATGGCTTAGTGGTTAAGAGCACCGACTGCTCTTCCAGAGGTCCTGAGCTCAAATCCTAGCAACCACATGGGATCTGTAATGGGATCTGATCACAACCATCTGTAATAGGATCTGATGCCCTCTTCTGGTGTGTATGAAAATAGCTACAGTGTACTTATATATAATAAATAAAATAAATCTTTAAAAAAAGAAAAAAGAGAGAGACAGATTATTTGCATTGACAAAGAAAGTCTCAGAGATGCCCATCATAGACTTTGTTCTTTGGTTAAATCTCATGATGAGCATTTTTAATTAACATAGCAAGCTTAGAAAGGAAAAATATAAATATATAGTTCGAGTATTAAAGGGGCACCAGGAAGTGAAATGGAGCTAAATTCTGTGTTCTAGGATAATAAATTGAATTAAGGAAGTAGTAACCTTGGGGCAAGATCCCACCCAATTAAGTTTAGGTCGGGCATGGTAGTATAAACCTTTAATCCCAGGAGGCAAAGACAAGCAGATCTCTGAGTTCAAGGCCAGCCTAGAACAGAGCAAGTTCTAAGTGAAGAACCTTTAATTATAGTGTTTAGGAGACAGGCATGCAGATCTCTGAGTTCAGTCAACAGCAAGTTCCAGGACAGCCAAGCTTAGGCAGTGAAGGAGTTGGAAAATGAAAAGCTGGTGATAATGTAATAGAACAAGGGGCCATGTTCCAGCCCCAGCGAGCAACAGAACACAGCAGCTTTGGCTACGTGGCTCGGCTTTAGAGTCCAGAATAGAAGGGACTACTGGGACAGGTGATGCTGGTCAGCTGGAGCTAAGAAATTAGTGGTGATTAAGAAGAGACCAGCATCTCTGGGGTGAAACCTTCTGGGAAGTGTTTCCTGAGAGCACAGAGAAGCTGTGCTCCAGAGATAGCCAAGGTTGTACCTCGTGCTGCAGCTGCACTTGGTAATGTGTAAGAGTCACCCAAGTGGTACTGGTTTTGAAGGCATGAAGGGGTCATGAAGAGCAGCTGAGGCTTGGCACTGTAAGAGGCCAGGGAAGGCCATTAGTGAAGGTGCAGCCTTAGTTGCAGTTGATAGCCCAGGACTGAAGGGATCATGCAAAGGAGTTGAGGCTTGGCACCATGAAGAGAGCTTATGAGAGGCTATTGGTGTGTTGTACCAGGGAAATGTTAGTGATCCCCCCAAAAACAGACGTGAGCCGATCTGATGCAACTCACAGCAGGGTCTTTATTCTATTTTGGTTTTGATGGTGGAAGGCTCTATAGGGATAAGACTTTATAGTAAGCAGGAAGCAGGGAGTACATGTGCAAGCATCTAATTGGAAAGCTACTGTGGCCTTTATCATAATTGGTTAGTGCTGGGAACCATATCATAAACTTAGTTTCTGCTCCCCTCTGCATTGGTGGTCATTAGGCAGAGGGTGGGGGCTTGTAACTGGAGTGGTGTGCAGGTTTGTTGAGGGAATAGCACTGGTCTTGTTGAGGGTGTAACCTGCAAGCTCTGGTCTTGTTGAGGATTATCCTAGAGACTGGAGCCAGGCTCAGGTTTGATGGGGGACAACTTGGAAACTAATGCTAGTTACCAGCCTGTTAGTTTACCTGAGTTCAATCTTAGGTCAGGTTCTCTAAAATGGAGTGTGAACTTAAAGATTTGGCAGCTCAACATCAGGTATGAAGATGCAAAGTTTTGAGTTTGCCCAGCTGGTTTCCTGTCTCACATTGGGGATTACACTTAAGTGATTGGATGGATCTCAGAAGAGACTTTGAATTTTGCACGTTTAACGTTGTTGAGACTGCAGTAGACTATGGGGACATTGGAAGTTGGACTAAATGTGTTTTGCATTATGCAGTGTTTAGGTATGGCCCCCAAAGACTCATTTTTGAACAAGCCTATGAGGGCCAGGGAGTGGAATATGACGGTTTGTATATACTTTGCCGAGGGAGTGGCACTATTAGAGGTGTGGCCCTGTTGGAGTAGGTGTAGCCTTGTTGATGTAGTTATGACACTGTGGGTGTGAGCTTTGAGACCCTCATCCTAGCTGCCTGGAAGTTGGTGTTCTGCTAGCAGCCTTCAGATGAAGATGTAGAACTCTCAGCTCCTTCTGCACCCTGCCTGCCTGGATGCTGCCATGTTGCCACCTTCATGATAACAGACTGAACTGGACTTAATCTAAGCCAGCTCCAATTAAATGTTGTCCTTGTAAGATTTGCCTTGGTCATGGTATCTGTTCACAGCAGTAAAACCCTAAGACACCCTAGTACTGCTGTCTTTCTGTGTGTCTTTTTTCTCTCTCTGTCTCCCCACCCCACCCCCGATCCCCTTCCCTTCAGCTCCTCTTGCCTACTCACACCTCATTTGGCTGGTTCTTTTCCTGAACACCTTTCTTGATGGTCCAGGAAGCAGAGGCTGGGGCTGGAGAGATGGCTCAGCGGTTAAGAGCACTGATTGCTCTTCCAGAGGTCCTGAGTTCAATTCCCAGCAACCACATGGTGGCTCACAACCATGTGCTCTGATCTGTAATGCGTTCCGATGCCCTCTTCTGGTGTGTCTGAAGACAGCTACAGTGTACTCATATAAATAAAATAAATACATCTTAAAAAAAAAAAGAAGCAGAGGCTGACCCATGTATCTAGTTCTCAATACCATTTATCATAACTTCTTTCATTGCAGTATTTGTTTCCTGTCAAATTGTTGATGCCCAATGTTTTTCATCATTGAAAGGATGAAGTATGTCCTATGCAGACTTGAAAGGAGTTCTTTAGTGGATCTTTGAGCAAATAATTCTTGACTCAGATCTCAAAGGTCGTTAAGGTAGAATGAGTACATTGTTAAAACTGTGACATCTAGGTTGCATAGGTCTACCTTGTAACTTAGGATTACAGTTTCCACAGAGAAAGACGATCCTTGATTGTGTCATGGTTTTTCTAATTCAACGACTCAAAGGGAATTAGAGGAGAAGAGGGACACATAGCGTAGAGGCCTTGGAGTCATGGTGAGGACTAGATCTTGTTTTCTTCCTGGTTCGGTGGAGAAGAACTCCGTCTAAAGGTCACGAGTAAGAGGGGTTGCCTAGTCTCCTGAAGAGGACTCCAGGTGCCCGTACGTGAAACTGACACTGAGTCTGAGTCACTAAGTCTCCCGATTTGTCCTTCCCCTGCTCCCCTGCTCTGGTTTTCTGCTTCCTGGGTGGTCTCTACAGGACTGGGTCCGTGTGCACTGCGTGGAGGTGTTGCGTATTAATACCAGCCGAAGGCTCAGCAGGCCCCTGCAGTGACCCTTTGCAGGGGAAAGGGAAGTCTGGCGATGGACACTGTAGGCTAAGCAGGGATCACCTTCATGTTCTCCAATCCCCACCCGCTCTACCACATCATCTGCAACATTCTTGCCCCCCACCCAATATACTGCAGGTACCCACTGTATACTTGCTGTGAGCACCTTCACGATAGCAGACTGAACTGCACTTAATATGTCCAGTTCTGGACTCAAGCGGCCCCTTATCAGAACCAGGTGGGACGTGTCCCCTAGGGAACTTAATGGCAGTCTCGTTCACAGCTGCATTGCCACTGTCTGGCTGGTGCTCTTCCTCACAGGTCAGGCTTAGCAAAGAGAGAAGAGGACTTTGTCTCCTCAAGTCCTTGTGTTAGTGACGGAGAAACCTGGACCTGGCCCAGCATTCTCAAGTTCTCCAACAGAGCACAGATTAAGCACTAATTAGATGAAGGGGCAAATGGAAACAAGACTGTCTGGACATGGGGACTAATGAGGGTGGACCCTTTTGTGCCAGACACTCCTCTAAGTAGTCACGAAGTCATGTAATCCCCATGAGGATCCCATGCAGTGGAGCTATGACTGATCGTTATTAACTGAGGGGAAAACAGGCACAGAAAAGTTAAGTGATCTGCCTAAGGCCGCACAGTTGGCATTTCCACTAGAGACTCTCCCTCAACACTGAACTGGGTAGCTCCTACAGACAGGGCTTGCGCCTGGGGCCAGGACTCATCAGTAAGGTGCCTCGCTGATTGCCTTCCACTTTAAAGTGTACTGAACACCGAGTAGGTGGTTTAATGCACTGAGCAGGTAGGTTGCCCAGTGAGGCACAGAACACAGTTGACGACTGTAGATAGAGTCTGGTTCACTAAGAATGGCCCTTTTTTCAAAGTTCCTTGTTATGACTAACTGGCAACTGTCAACACATCTTAATCCAAAGCTAAGTTTCTCTGACTTGGAGTTTAGAGAAGATGGACTCTTGAAGTGTGGCCTTGTGTGCTCAGGTTGTCCTGAGCTAGCTGGGCAGCCCTGCAGTGTGTTTGGTTCCTTTGATAAACTCACAGAAGCTGTCCTAGACGTAGGAGACCCCTCTGTGCTCCAGAAAGGCGTGCTAGACTGTGAGGGCGGTGCTGTGGTCTGGCAGGAAGGACTCCAATTGCTAATTTCACCTGCCCCCCATCTCTCACCGCTGAGCTTGCTGCCTTGACACTCTGTTCAGGATTTTTCCAGTTTATTAAAGCCTTCATCATCTTTTTTTTTCTAATTAGGCAAATACGAAACTGCCATTTTAGTGTGACTTCACTACCTTTTTTCCATTAATAGACTGCATTTGGTTCTGTCCAATAATGTTGCTCAAAAGTTAGAGGTTATAGGTTTATTTTGTTAACTGTTAATATCATCATCATTCTTTTGAGACAGAGTGTCTTGCTTTGTAGCCTAGGCTAGCCTGAAGCTTCCATGTATCCCAAGCTGGTCTCAAATTCCCAGTCTTCCTGCCTTAGTTTCCTGAGTGCTCAGATTACCTCTGTGTTTTCCTATATCCAACTTTGTTCTACATCCTTAGTGTCGATCCCAAGTTCTTATTGTTGACGTGTGTTTTCAAGTGTTTTGACCAGTCGATAATTATTTTTAAATTAAAAAAATACGTGTGTGTGTGTGTGTGTGTGTGTGTGTGTGTGTGTGTGTGTGTTATGGGAGAAGGGGTGCACATATGCTGAGGTGGGTATGTGGGGGTCACAATACATCTCGGTGGAGTCAGTTCTGCCTTTATGTGAGTTGTGGGGATTGAACTCAGGGTTGCAGTTTTGCACAGAAGCCTTTATCCACTGAGCCAACTCATTTTCCAGTAATTTCAAATGGAGATTGATGATTTCTGTAGACACTTAGTCACTTGGTTTGAAGTTAAACTTATGCCATCTGTTTGTATAGAGAAAAGTCTCTCCCAGTACCTCTCTCTCAGACCCTAACTGAATAAAGTTTTTTTCTCTTTTTCTTGTGTGCAGAGACATTTCAGGTGTTTTTAGATACAAATTATAGCTTCTATTCCTACATATTAACCTTATTTGTACAAATACATGTTTATCATGCCTATTGTTCTATTGTTTCTTTACTTCATGATTTTTTTTTTAATTTTCAGGAACAGTTAATTTGTAGAAACTTTCATTCCTTTTTGTGGCTACCTAGTTTTCTGCTGTGAGACTAGGCTGTAATTTAATCAGGTTTCTTTGGTTAACGTCTACCTTGTGTCCAGTCTTTTGTGAATATTTATAATTTTACAATGAACAGCCTTGTATACATGCCACTTACCATACGCAAGAGAATGTTTGAAGCAGAGGTTCTCAGAGTAGAAGGGCTGTGCCACAGGTTATGCATGGTTGTCAGTATAGAATGTTACTCAGTTGTCCTCCGTAAAAGCTGCAGGTTCATATAACTGTAACTAAGGCATAGAGTGCCTGCTTACCTGTCTCTTCATAGCCTTTCCCGCTTAGTCAGATAAAAAACGGTCTCAGTGTTATCTTAATCTGTCCATCTCTTTCCACCAGTATCTTTCATTTCCCGCCTGATACTAGTTTCTTCACAACTCTCTCCCATCTTCCTGCAGATTTTGCTGTGGCTGTTGTATATTTCCATTGGTTGATTTTTGAAGGAACGCTTTCCATGTAGAACACTCAGCCCTTCGTCTTCATATAAGCCACAGGGACTTTCCTCAAATTTGAATCTTCTTGGATCTGGTTACTGCTTCAGTTTCCTTCACTTTATTTCTGGGCTGATTTGTTATTTGCTTGTGGTTTCTCTATGTTGCACTATACCTCAGGACAATGTCTCCATTCTGAGGTGGTTGACTTATTTTTAATTAATCAGATTTTCTAGTATACACTACCCCCCTTAATTTTCTAATCATCCACAGTATTTTCAGATAAAGTATGGTCTATGTGATTCCCCCTTTCTCCACACAACAGTGATTGATTTTACCCTTAAGTTTAACTTTTAACGTGTATATAAATGTGGCTGTCAAAGTCCTTCCAACCCTTTGCCTCTGTCATCGCTCATACTGACTTCCCAGAAACTGCCATAGGTGGAGCCTTGTCCTTGGGATCTAACAGCTCTGGTTCCAGGGCCAGCTCTGTAGCTTCTTAACCTGCACGCTGTACACAGTGTACTCAGCCTTTCTTGGCTGTTGCGTCATTTTAAAATCATGGTTGCTAATATCTATTTTGCATTTGGCTGTGAAAATCAGCGATGATTTCAGTCAAGCGCCAGATGCACAGCATGCTCTTGATAAAGAGGAGGCGTCAGTATCACCGTCTCACAGCAAGGGCACTGGGATGCTGGTTTGAAGGAAGATGTTGTTCCTCCTATGCAGCTATTCTTCAGTGAGACCTGGCAAAGGAATATGGAGCCTCCTTGAGTTTCAGCCAAAGAGATCAGGCTAGGATTTTTAGAGCAATGTGGTAGACAGTAAATTATTTGGGTGTCCATTGAATTACACAGTAGTGGCCTGTGAGATCTGTTGGCTTCTGAGGTTTGTTGAGCTACTTGGTCACATGGATGGTCTAGGAAATGCTGTGTGACCTCATTTCAGAACTGTGCTCAGCCCTGTCCTAACTCTAGAAGCTGATTCACTGGTAGCAGAAACTTAACTCGCAGCTTTTGTTTTTGACCCTAGGACAGCCCTTATCAAGGCAGCTCTTTGTATCATTCCCTGTCTTCACGCTGTGATGGCTCACACTTCATTCCCTGTCTCTTCATGCTGTGATGGTTCACACTTCATTCCATGTCTTCATGCTGTGATGGCTCACACTTCATTCCCTGTCTTCACGCTGTGATGGCTCACACTTCATTCCATGTCATCATGCTGTGATGGCTCACACTTCATTCCCTGTCTCTTCATGCTGTGATGGCCCACACTTCATTCCCTGTCTTCATGCTGTGATGGCCCACACTTCATTCCCTGTCTCTTCATGCTGTGATGGCCCACACTTCATTCCATGTCTTCATGCTGTGATGGCTCACACTTCATTCCCTGTCTCTTCATGCTGTGATGGCTCACACTTCATTCCCTGTCTCTTCATGCTGTGATGGCCCACACTTCATTCCCTGTCTCTTCATGCTGTGATGGCTCACACTTCATTCCCTGTCTCTTCATGCTGTGATGGCTCACACTTCATTCCATGTCTTCATGCTGTGATGGCTCACACTTCATTCCCTGTCTCTTCATGCTGTGATGGCTCACACTTCATTCCCTGTCTTCACGCTGTGATGGCTCACACTTCATTCCCTGTCTCTTCATGCTGTGATGGCTCACACTTCATTCCATGTCTCTTCATGCTGTGATGGCTCACACTTCATTCCCTGTCTCTTCATGCTGTGATGGCCCACACTTCATTCCATGTCATCATGCTGTGATGGTTCACACTTCATTCCATGTCATCATGCTGTGATGGCTCACACTTCATTCCATGTCATCATGCTGTGATGGCTCACACTTCATTCCCTGTCTCTTCACGCTGTGATGGCTCACACTTCATTCCCTGTCTCTTCACGCTGTGATGGCCCACACTTCATTCCCTGTCTCTTCATGCTGTGATGGCTCACACTTCATTCCCTGTCTTCACGCTGTGATGGCTCACACTTCATTCCCTGTCTCTTCATGCTGTGATGGCTCACACTTCATTCCATGTCTCTTCATGCTGTGATGGCTCACACTTCATTCCATGTCATCATGCTGTGATGGCTCACACTTCATTCCCTGTCTTCATGCTGTGATGGCCCACACTTCATTCCATGTCATCATGCTGTGATGGTTCACACTTCATTCCATGTCATCATGCTGTGATGGCTCACACTTCATTCCCTGTCTCTTCACGCTGTGATGGCTCACACTTCATTCCCTGTCTCTTCACGCTGTGATGGCCCACACTTCATTCCCTGTCTTCATGCTGTGATGGCTCACACTTCATTCCCTGTCATCATGCTGTGATGGCTCACACTTCATTCCCTGTCTTCATGCTGTGATGGCTCACACTTCATTCCCTGTCTCTTCATGCTGTGATGGCCCACACTTCATTCCCTGTCTTCATGCTGTGATGGCTCACACTTCATTCCCTGTCATCATGCTGTGATGGCTCACACTTCATTCCCTGTCTCTTCACGCTGTGATGGCTCACACTTCATTCCCTGTCTCTTCACGTTGTGATGGCCCACACTTCATTCCCTGTCTCTTCATGCTGTGATGGCTCACACTTCATTCCCTGTCTCTTCATGCTGTGATGGCTCACACTTCATTCCCTGTCTCTTCACGCTGTGATGGCCCACACTTCATTCCCTGTCTCTTCATGCTGTGATGGCTCACACTTCATTCCCTGTCTCTTCACGCTGTGATGGCTCACACTTCATTCCCTGTCTCTTCATGCTGTGATGGCCCACACTTCATTCCCTGTCTCTTCATGCTGTGATGGCTCACACTTCATTCCCTGTCTCTTCATGCTGTGATGGCCCACACTTCATTCCCTGTCATCATGCTGTGATGGCCCACACTTCATTCCCTGTCTCTTCACACTTGGTTTGCAGGGTATTTCTTTTGTGTTTGTGTGTGTGAGAGGGCACACAGTGTGAATGTGTGGACTTGTGTGGAGACTAGAGGACAACTTTTATTCTCTTCCACCTTTCTATGGGTTCTGGGGATCAAAAGCTTACATAGCAAGAATCTTAATCCACAAAACTTCTGGGGTTTTTTGTTGTTCTTGTTTGGGTTTAGGTTGGGTTTTTCAAAACAGGGTTTCTCTGCATAGCCCTGACTGTCCGAGAACTTGCTCTATAGACCAGGCTGGCCTCAGACTCAGAGACCCACGTACCTCTGCCTCCCAAGTGCTGGGATTAGCGGCCACCGCCTGTCATAAATTCAGCTTCTTTTTGCTTGCCTCTTGTCTCCTGTCTTTGAAATGTCTCCTTCCATTCTGTTTCATGTCACATTTTCTGTCTACTCATTTTACATTTTAAAAACTGCAGTACTGAACTTTCTTCTACCAAGTTTCTCAGAAATTATCGATAATTCAGGAAATGCTTTTCTTACATTTCTATTTCCCACATTGCGTTTGGTTTTGGTGAGTTCCGCATACATTACCGGTTAGTGTTTATTAGTCTCTCCGTCTGTCTGTCTCACTCCCTCAACATAAAAGGTCTAATGTAGTGTGTTCACAGCAGCTCATTGTCACCAACAGTTAGTGCAGTCTGTTGAGTGTGTAGCCTGTGTCAGGAGAGTAAGTCCCCATTTCAGAAGTGTGATTCCGGCAAGGTAGACAGGGAACATTAATCGACCAACAGATAGGACCAGTGCAATCACTGGGGTGATGAATCAATAAACAAGTGACGTTAGAAAGTGAGACATGAGAGGAAGGGTGACCATTTTTCTTTTTTTATCATTCTGCTTCTGCTCTGATTTAAATCTTGTGATTTTTTTTCTTCTCTTGATTTTCTTTGCTTACTGCTACTTTCTCATTTTCCACCATTTTCATGCCTCTTCCTGCATCCTGTAGGTCCATTTTCAAGAATAGTTGATATAATCTTGTCGTATTGCTGCTTTCCTGGTGATTCTTGTTCCATACTGACTTTTCAAAACTTCCCCTTGCCACTTCCTATATCAAGCAAGGGTATCTTTTGTAGTTTTAAGATCAAGACATTTTTCCAAAACAAAACCTTGCGTTTTTGACATCTTGGGGTTTTGTGTTTGAAGAACAGTGGGTCTCAACTGGATGTTTGAGTAGAATGTATGTTGGTGTTTAAGATGATCATTTTCTTTATGCGTTATTTCATAGAAATTTTGGTGGCAGAGATGAGCTTTGTGCGTGCTAAGCACAAACACCACTGAGCCCTACCTTCAGCCGCTGTTTCCTTTTATGCAAGGCCTGGGCTTATTGGGAGAGTGTTGGTTTTAGAACTCTGTGTGGTGGCTGCTCAGCAAAAGGACGTCTGCAGTCTCTGGCGTCTGACTGTGGAAAGTGTATGGGGTTGGCTTCCTGTTTAAATCAGAAGGTCGATCATCAGTGTTGTTTTCCATTTTCAGGGATGACTGTGTTCCTGAAGACAACATCTGGAGAGGCATCCTTTCCGTTATCTTCTTCTTCCTCATCATCAGCGTGTTAGCATTCCCCAATGGTGAGTCATGCCTTACGTTAACGAGGCTCTTCTGTGCATCACGCCCTTCTGAGTTTTTGAGATGTAAATCATCTAGAAGATGGGTTTTGCATAACTATCATAAATACAGGCTCAATAGCTAGACTTCCTGTTCTGCCTTCTTCCAGCTCTGTGCTCCCACTGTCCCTAAATGTGTTTCAGTTTTTGGGGGATAACAGGAAGGTATTCTGAGAGCTAACTAAATTAATAATGTTAAATCCCTGTGTTGGCTTGTTTTTTAATTGTGATAACAACACACCTGGGACTACATATCTCATGAAGCATGGAGGTTTTTTTTTTCTTTTTTTCTTTTTTCTTTTCTTTTCTTTTTTTCGGAGCTGGGGACTAAACCCAGGGCCTTGCGCTTGCTAGGCAAGTGCTCTACCACTGAGCTAAATCCCCAACCCCAGCATGGAGGTTTTGAAGCTCATAGTTTTCAAGCTGAAAGGCCATTCTACATGGCCCTGATGAGGCTCCTTGCCTTTGCATCATATACATGGTCTCATGATAGAACTATGTACAAGAGAGGGAGCTTACATGGTAAGACTAGATTTGATAGTTTATAATGACTCTTTGAGGAGAACTAACCAGGGTCCCAAGAGAACTGCATTATTCGTTTTGAGGGCAACACTCAATGACCACCCACTAGGTCCTGCCTCCTGCAGGTTCCACTGCCTTTTAACATCCTACTGTGGGACCAAGCTCCTGACACCTGAGCCCTTTGAATGAAGGTGAACCACGGGCAAACCATGATGAATGCGAAACTCTTGATAACTGTTCTTTTTACTTTTTTTTAATCTGTTTTGTGGGGACAAGATATGGCTATGTATTCCAAGGCCGTCTCCAACTTGCTCTGAAACACAGGGAGGCCTTGAATGCTTAATTCTCTTCCTGGGCCTCCTGAGTACTGGGATCACAAGCAATTACAGGCATCCACTGCCATGCCCAGCTCATTTGTTCTTTTCTGTAATGTTTTTATTATTACTAGTTGAGGTGTACAGTACTCAGTATATTGGTTTGGTTTGGTTTTGATTTTTTTTTTTGTTTTGTTTTGCCAAAGCTCCAATGAGTACTGAGTATTTATCACTTAAACACTTTGCTGTCTGTTACCACAGTTACCTTTGCTGATGGTGCATTTGGATCAGGCAGGAACCTGATGATTTCTATAAACCCCTTCTGTCAGGATTAGATAAAGAAAGAGGCAAAACCTTTTGTGCATGCTTCTCTTTGATTCGTACCTTCTCTCTGAAGATTTCCTTAGAAGTTACTTTGTTTTGTTCTCAATCCCTTTCCATATCTCCTTTCTAGAATGTTCTGTGCTTGTTTTCTGTACCCATTTCGAAATGCTTGCTGCTGCCTTGTATTTTCCTCACACCTCTGAGATTTTTGGCAGTCTGCCTTATGGGTTATGCTCCATGGTTCTGCTCAGATTTTAAATAGCATTCTTCAAGATGGATTCAGTTTGTAGACGTCCGTGCTTCAGCAGACTGCTATGTATGGCTTACAAGGCTCATTCTAAATGTTACTGAATGCTGCTGAATATGGTCCATGGCAGTGGCCTCCACGTTTTCCAAGCTGGTGGCAATGTTTCTTCTGTGTAGCACTGTGTTTATAAAAATATGGTGGGTTTCACTGGTAGCCCGGGAGTGAAGACAGTAGACCCACAGCTCTGAGCTTCTTCAGAAAGGAATTCTAATTCCCTGTTATTGGGAGCTGGGTTTAGCTTCCCTAACATTTTGGGCTTCCTTTGTTTTCATTTGTGTGTGTGGTGCGTGTGTGTATGCATTTCCAAGTGTATGTGTGGAGTGGAGACCAGCGGTTGACACTAGGTGCTTTCTTGGGTCCGTCTTACATATTGAGGCAGGGTCTCTCATTTGAACCCTGAATCTGCCAATTCTTCCAAGAATTCTCTGACTTAACCACTTATGCTATGATTACAGGTGGACCATCGTACCTGCCAGGTAGCTATGTGGTTGCTGGGATTGTAAACTTTGGTCCTCATACTTTGGGGCAATTACTTTACCTGCTAAGCCGTCTTTCAAACTCTCACCTTAGCTTTTAAATTTACCTTTAATGGAGATCTTGTACTATCTGAAAACCTACAGACCATATGCAGATATAATAATTTTTTTCTTGATGATTGATGTTTGTAGTTATTCACAATTACCAAGATTAGAGGACGTGACGTACTTTATTGACCTTGCTATAAAATTTGCTAAGAACAATGTCAGTGTCAGATATCTTTTTGTCTCTACTAACTTTGTATATGTATCATTCAGGGTCTTTAGATTTTAAGCTTAGAAGGAGGCTTTGGGCATCTCCTTCAGTGTTTCCTTCAGCCCAGTGTTTCCTTCCAGGGTGCCATGTTGGAATGTTGCCAAAATCTACTTACAAGTCTTTCTAGAATAGTAGAAGAGTCATTGGGAGACCAGATAAGGAAAGGATGTGATGTCTACTTTACATTGCCTTCCCTTTCCCCCTTGCCTAGTCTCCATTTGATACTTTTAACAAGAAGGGGACCTTTCAGTTAGCTTCTGTGGGCCCTGGGTATATTATATAACAAAGACCTTCCCTCAGACTCTGTTACCCTTCATGATTGTACATCTTAGTGACTCTAGACCTGCTTGAGAAGCTTCATCCAATTATACTATTAGCTGACTGTAGGCAAATTATTTCACCTTTCTGGGCCAGTTTCTTCGTCTGTGCTCCCCAAACATGCTCACAGAACTCACCGGGCATGACTGTTTTGAGCATTGGAAATAAAACCAAGCAAAACAGGGTCTACACTGAACCCTACTGGAACCATCGTGTCATGACCCTCCTCCGTTCCCAAGTGAGAGAACCTCTGAGCACTACTGCCCCTACTGACTGGAGTGGGAGAAGCACAGATGATCCCTGCATCTTCCCCTGTTTAGTCACCAGTTCCCAAGGTCAAGTCCAGCAGCTAAAGGCAAAGTCCAGATGATAGCAGGTGGCAAGAAAGCCCTGGTTGGTACCTCCCTTTTCGCATGTGGGGTTCATAGTTCTCAGTCCTCCAGGGTTAAGAAGGATGTTTCAGAAGTTATGGGGAAAGAAAAGAGAAAGCAAACACAATCCAGTTTATTCTAACTTCATGTCTTCTCTTCGCAGGCCCTTTTACTCGGCCCCATCCAGCCTTATGGCGAATGGTTTTTGGTGAGTCCCATTAGTAGATAAAACTATTTTCTAATTAAAAAAAAAAAAAAAAACCTTTTCTCTGTGTGTCACAATAGTGGTTTTACACCATGCCTTAAAAAACAAACAAGCCATTTTTAGTGTGCCTAATACAAAAATGTGAAATTATTTGATCAAAAAATAAATGGTTGGTGATGGCATAAACTCTCATGCACAGGCTCCTTTTCCCACATGCCTACTTCTGATGATTTGATTCTTATTGTGCACAGAGCTTAGCTTCAGCACCTGCCATTGTTTTCTGTCTTGTTTCCCTTTCCTGGAGCTCGTGCTCAAGTGCATGATAACAGCACATTTGTCTGTGGAAGCCCAGCCATGCAGTTTCTAGGAACTTGGAAAAGAGAGATCTCTTCTGACAGACAGAGCCTCATTTGATCTGAAGTTTGTCATTAACCTTATAATTATTTTTTTTTTTTTGATTCTGTCATCCAGAAAGTCAAATTGCCTGAATGGGTGTAAAATATATTTTTAATTACTTTGATTTTTTACTTTATCCTGCCTAAGTAAGATGAAATAAAGTATATTGGTTAGGACAGTATAAACTTACTTGACATTTTAAGACATCTTGCTCTCAGGTTGCCCGTCTATTGCCTCCTTCATTTTCTAAAGTAACTCTTCATTTTTGTTTGTTTTTTTGCTTCATTGTCTTTGAGACAGAGCTCTGTATCCCTAGTTGTCCTGGACCTCACTGTGTAGATCAAGCTGCCTTTAACCCTAGAGAGATCTCCCTGAGTTCTGGGATAAAGTTGAATGCCACCACACCCTGCAACTATTCACGTTTGATATTTACTTAGAAGTTTTCATCAGCCGTTTACTAGAATGTGACAGGTTTGAAGACCTGAGTTTATCTGGGGTTATGTAACAAATACAGCTCTGTCCCTGTGACTCCCTCTTCCACCCAAGAACCAGAAGGCAGCCATAATAAGCAAACTACTAAAGAATTTAATAGTAAAAAAAAATTATAAGCTATTAAAAAGCATTAGCTAATTAAAATTGGGTGAGGTGACAGCCACTTGACTGCTTCCACTGGAGTAGTGAGGAGAGGCCTGATGGAGTGACATTCGGTATAAAGTTTAGATGCAACTAAATGTCTGTGCACAGTCAGGGGGCAGGGCCTTCAGCTAAAGAGAATGGCTGCTAAGTGGCCAGTCTCATGGCTGGAAAGTACTTGGCATGTTTTAGGCCCTGGTGGGTGGGGGTGAGCAGTGAGCAAAAGAGCAGAGAGCAAGGATGTGCAGAAGTATTCAGACTTGTGGACAGGGTAAGGAGTGTGGGTGCAAAGGACATTGGGAGCTCTCCTAGAAGGGTGACATGATTGTATTTAGTATTTGAAAAAGATCTCCCTGGTGCTACAGAAGTAACTCAGTTGTTACAGTGCTTGCTTCACAAGCATAAGGAGCTGAGTTCAGTCCCCAGTACCCCAAGCACTCACACACACACACACACACACATACACACACACACACACACACACACACACACACACATACATGCACACATTCACACACACACAATACACACATACACACACCACACACATACACACACACCACACACACACATACATGCACACATTCACACACACAATACACACATACGCACACACATTTACACACACACACATACACATACACACCACACACACACACACACACACACACACACACACACACACACCCCACACACACACCGTTTTTGCTGTAGTATTTTATTAGTGCTTGAAGCTCAGCCTAAAACTCTAGCCTAACTATTTCCCTGTCATAGATCATTTCTATGGTAAAAGAATTATCTCACAAAGATTGTAATTTTAAAAGGTTACAGTGGGGGGGGGGTCATTAAAGATGAAAATTTGTAAAACTGGTACATAAATACAAAACCAAGATAGGTCTTATATGTCAGAAAATTTATGTTCCTTGGCTCTGAGATGTGTGGCTATGTTGGCCCAGCTCTGCAGGGGGCTTCAATGCAGTGCTCTCCCTTGGTGAATGGAGAGGAGCCTGGTGGAAGGCCTGGGGCTGAAGCCATGCACATTGTCTTCTCTAGGGAACCTATTGGAGATCAGAGCCAAGCCACATTTGCGATCAGTATGACAGTTCCCGGATGCCCTGCATCTCTGATCTAATTCCAGCCAGCTTAAGAGAAGAAATCACAACCCCACTCTGGGGTTGGGGTGGGGAATCGAATCTTTGGAACTTGATTTTGCCTTGGAGTGTATTCGAGGCTTTACTGTTTTAAATGACATGGTATTGGTGATTTAGGATAGCAGTTTTGATAGCTGTGACAAGAAAGTCATCCCTGCCCCGACTAATTTGAAGGATAAGTCTCGGTGGGAGACAACCCACCTGTTGTCTGCTCATTTAGCTTCATAAAACATTGATTTACTCATCCGATTTCCCCACTGACCCTTGCCTTGCCTCCTGATCCTGCCACTTCAGTGTCCCTTAGCCTGTTCCCCCTCTCTACCAGCACCCCAGCCTCATGGTGAGTTAACTCTCTTCAGGGACATATTTACATGGCCTTTCTTTACTTCATGTTCTGTTAAGCCTCCCCTGTACATTCTCTGGCTGCTGGCCCCTTCAAAGCTTAGCTTAAGTATCATTTCCTCAGAGAGGGAGACCCTTCTCAACCTGAGTTAAGACTATGATGTATCAGATCCTCTCAACAACAACAAAAAATACCTGGCTATGACAGATTTGAAAAGACTACATTGTGATATTCATGTGTGGTGTAACTCTAAGCCGCTGAGTCTGATGTGTCTCACCCTTGACCTGTTTCGCCTGCTCAGGCCTCAGTGTGCTGTACTTCCTCTTCTTGGTATTCCTCCTGTTCCTGAACTTCGAGCAGGTTAAATCCCTGATGTATTGGCTCGACCCCAATCTCCGATACGCCACCAGAGAAGCAGACATCATGGTATGTACTTGTTAATGGTCCTGTTGTTAACTTCGTGGGGCCTGGGCATAGGAAGTACTGGGTCCTCATTTTAAGTTGATCTATCTTCTTATTTCTTGGTAGCATAGCTAAAACTGGATCTCAGGGAGCACCATTATTTGGATTTTCCAAAGTGATGCCATCCAGGAAAGGAAACCTCTCATGAAACGAGGGTGTATGCTAAGAAGAATACATACACTGCCATCACATGGCCTTTGGCCTGAACTCTGCTCGTATCACTTACCTGTCATAGGACCTTGGGCAAAGTACTTAATAGCCTGCTCCCTTTTTGATGATCATGATAATGCATATGGTGGGTAGGAAGGGCATATTGTGAACTGAACAGAATAATGTCTGTGCATCTCAAAAGGCCTGCACAGTGCCTGCCACATACTGCTCTCTTCAGTTACTGCTATTAACCAGTTGTGTTCAGCACCTCTGCTAGATGTGCCTGTAGCCAGATTTTATAGTCCTCTGTCTGCTTGCTTCAAAGGGGCTAACTATAATGACTTAAACTGTTTCATTTGTTACATATTTAGAACACACACATACACATACACACACACACACACACACACACACACACACACAAACCCTTTTCAGTTTTACCCAAAACAATTTTTATTTTGACTTTCTTTTATTGATAAGACTATTTGAGGAAGAAACAGCATTTTTCTCTTTACATTCGCAGTGATCATTTCTGTGATGAGGTATCTTGGGTTTTGCCCACACCAATCAGTTTTCCAGCTCTCCTGACACGAGCAACAGTACTCCCATGCATTGTTAGACTCCAGAGCAAGAAGGCATTCCTCAGGACTTTCTGTATCTCCATGTGAGTCTCCTGTGTTTCTGAATGGCCAGCCTCACACAGGAACATTCTGTAGGAACAGTCCTACAGACTTCAGCCTGTAGGACTCAGGGATGCCTTTTACACCATTCATTTTAGAGGACATGATATGGGATGCAAATGAGTACCCAGAGAGTAAATACTTAGCTCAAGGGCAAATGTGTCCCACGCACGACCTCTCGCCGGCAAGAAACACGCGGGTACATAGAAATCCTTGCTGTGACCAAACTTTATTTTAATCTTAAGGAGAAGCCTCGGCGCGCCAACATGGTGCGCTTATATACACCCTAGCGCGGCGCATCCACACCTGATTGGTTGTTTACCCATGATCTCATAAGGCACGCCCCGGAGTGGACAAAGACCTGGCACGAAGGCACTCTTGCACATGCGCACACAGATAACTTCCTGAAAGGGAGTCGGCTGGCGCGGCGAAGGCCAGCGCCATCTTGTAATGGCGGAGGCTATCCTGG
Organism: Rattus norvegicus; assembly: GCF_021556685.1. Taxonomy (NCBI): domain Eukaryota; kingdom Metazoa; phylum Chordata; class Mammalia; order Rodentia; family Muridae; genus Rattus; species Rattus norvegicus. The sequence goes on from NC_141540.1 coordinate 73,558,567, forward strand.
CCTTCCACGTGGGGCGCAGTGGAAGCCAGCGCCATCTAGTGGTGGCGAATGTTATTGCGGCCCTCTACACAAATGAGTACCCAGAGAATAAGTACTTAGCTCAAGGGCAAATGAGTACCCAGAGAATAAGTGCTTAGTTCGAGGGCTGGCAGAGTTCCAAGTGCAGCAGCTTCTTTAGAGGCAGAGGTCCTTTTAGGGATAAGGTATCCCAACATGCAATTGTGTCACTCTCCTCAGAGCTTTCATAGAGGTTTTGTCACAGAATGCAGGGTGGGACTGGAATGTTCTCACTTCTTCTTTTTTTTTTTTACTTTTCTATTTTTCGGAGCTGGGGACCGAACCCAGGGCCTTGCGCTTGCTAGGCAAGCGCTCTACCACTGAGCTAAATCCCCAACCCCAATGTTCTCACTTCTAATATATCTTTGTTTTTTAGTGCTCAGCTCCCACCCAGGAGCTACCACTTATTGCCTCTTTAAAGTAAGGTTCACCAACCACTGGGATGTCCAAGGCACGAAGAACTCTCTGTGCAACAGGTCATAGATCATTAGTACAAAGGATGCACTTAGTTCCCTCTCTCCTCAGAAAACTCAAAGGGAGCTATGAATTAAAACCAAAGTCAGTAGCTGTTGTTCGTTTGTCCTGTGACATTCTTGTCTAGTGTTCTGAAGGCCTACTGTCCAGTGCAGGTTGAAGGAGAAGCAGGGGGACTAAAAGATCAAGAAGTAATCACCATCACAGAATGGTTAGACCCTTCTGAGATAATACTTCTAAATGCTTAGCTTAGCTTTCCTGGAGGTACGCAGTAAAAGAAAAACCAAGAGCTCGGGGATTATTTAGAAACCTAATTAGGGTTTCTCACTCCCAAGGAAAAGAAGGACAAAGGGTAACTTAGTTGTTTATGAAGATGATGATGCTTATGTTACCATTAAGGTAACAACATCCAGGAGAGCCAGGCGTGTTAGTGCACAGCGTCAGTCAGTCAGTCAGGATGTTGAAAAGATACAGGCAAGCGACCTCTGAGGAAGATGAAAAGCCTGAACTACTTTAATCAGAAGAGTCCCCACCCAAAACTGTATTAATTATTATCTAAATTCAAAACTAAAACTTCCCAGGCATTTAAGAATGTTGGTTCTGGACCTGGGCCGTGAAGGCCTTCTTGATCCATAGTTATGGGCTTTGCTGGGCAATAAGTATCAAGTGGGAGCTGACAGGTGAGGCATGGAAAAAAGTATCACCAGGCTATATAGTCACAATATGTATGTAACAGAAGCTACAATTTCTTAGACGATTGTCCAATTCTAATTTCAGCTTTCAATTTATAATACATTTCCAGGTAATTTTGAATTGTATGTTTGTTATGCAAGCAGTTAACATGTTTGAACTTTATATTAACCAGGAGTATGCCGTGAACTGTCATGTGATCACCTGGGAGAGAATCGTTAGTCACTTTGATATATTTGCTTTTGGGCATTTCTGGGGCTGGGCCATGAAGGCCTTGTTGATCCGTAGTTATGGGCTCTGCTGGACAATCAGTATCACCTGGGAGCTGACAGAGGTAAGACATGGACAAGGGGAATCACCAGGACTCCAAAATCACAGTGGCAGTGTGTGTGAAGGAGGCTACGACTTCTTAGATGATAGTTCATCTTCCAGCCCCTGGGGAACAATATTGGACTTATGCAATCCCTTGACAATACTGTGTGCTTTTATGTAAAAAGCCAAAATGAAACAAAATTTTCTGTGTCCTTAAGAATTTGTGCTCCTCCAGTGGAAGGGGAAGCCCTTGGTCCTGCCAAGACTGAACCCCCCATTAACATGATTGTTGGGGGAAGGGTGGTAATGGGGGGAGGATGGGGAGGGGAAGCCCATATAGAAGGGGAGGGGGAGGGGTTGGGGGATGTTGACCCGGAAACCGGGAAGGGGAATAACAATCAAAATGTAAATAAGAAATACTCAAGTTAATAAAGATAAAAAAAAAAGAATCTGTGCTCTTTTATGGTAAGTTGTAAAGAAAAACAAATGAAGTAAACGAATGAAGTTGGAGTCCAAAGTAAAAAAATCAATGTAAAGAGGAAATCTGTGTAGAAGTAGGTGATTCACTTTGCCCACACACCAACTTTCTCTTTGTATCTGTGGGACTGGGTTACAAGAGCATCCACAGGTGCTCTCTCTCTGAGGGGGCCTTCCCAATAGAGCCCTATGCCCTGGTATCAAAAGGTAGTGCCCATTAATTAATGAGAGGTACATGCCCAGGGAAGCTATCACCAAACTGAAAGTTGGAGAATTGTTTCCAGTTAGTTCAGTATTTATTAATCATACCCAGGACACGGAATTTGACAATGTGCTCAGTGTATTTCTCAAATGCCAGCTATTGCTGACCTGAATGTACAGAAGCATTCCAATTAGGTGAGCTTCTGTCAGTGTGTTCCTAGTTTGGGAGGCCACAGTCTGCAATCAAGCTATGGGCAGGGCTTCCTTCTGACAGATCTGTGGACACCCAACCCGGGTCTTGCTCTTAAGAGCCTTGATAGTCTTTAGCATTCCTTGACCTAAAGATGCATCACCCTGATCTCTAACTTTATCATCAGCTGGCTTTCTCCATGTGTGTATGAGTTTCCATGGACGTGAATGAACCATAAGTGCGTCAGGCCTTGCTTGGTTTCAGTGTGATCTTTGCTTAAGTTGCTTCTTCTGCAGTGACTGTAGCTCCAAATAAATTTGCCCTGAGGAACTGGAGGCCAAGGCATGGGAATTCTTAGAGGATGAGGCTCAGCTCACACATAGCACATCTCAGTCCCTTATATCCCTAACATAGCAGCCACATCTCCCGATCATCTGCATGTATTCCCATTGTGCAGAGGAAGGAAACTGAGTTCAGGCTAACATTGTAGAAGAGTCACACCTCCATCTCAGATGTGAGACCCACCTTCCTGCCATTATATCACATTCTACTTGGGTAAGCATCTTTCTTGCCCAAGTTCTATGACTTTATAAAGCAGCTAGCCTTTCCCAGACTCCTTTGCTTTGCCTTCCCTGGCAGTGTTATCTTCTGACCTTCTTTGCTGCTTGCCAGGATCCTCTGGTCCCTAAGTCTTGGAGTACAGCCACTAAAGTCTTTCATTCCTCTGTTCCCACTCGTGTCTAATCTATGTTTTGTCTGGAGTGTTTTTCTTCATACTGTTGTGAAAATGACCCTTTCCAGTACTCCATCATATCAAGACCTCTTCCTACACACTCTTCAGTGGTCCACGGCTGTGTACAGTCAGCTCATGAATCCCAAGAGGAACTGACTCCTGCATCCCAGTCCTGCCTCACCTAGCCCATCTCAAGCTGATGGTCCACTTGTCTTCATGTTTGTGTTTTTGAACACCTTCTCTATCAGAGCCTGGGCCCAGCCCTTGCCTCTTTCTTGCTCCTCACCTTCTAGACTATTGTCTCCCTGGCTGTATTCTTTTCTATCTCTCCACTACCCATGTTCCTTGTCCAAACTCAGAAAGAGCACCTCTTTCTGCCGTAAGAGCATGTGACCCATGTCTGCATGTCCCAGATCCAAGTACTGTACCTTATATCTCACAAGTGTCCCACAATTCTATTATGAGTGAGTGAATGAAGGGGTTCTGGCTCTCAGAGTCCATCTCTTGGGGTTCTATCTTGCCCCAGAATTTGTAACCTTTCAGGAAACACCTAGGCTCAAGGGCATCTTTCATGTCCACTTCTGCCTATAGTTTTGCTGCTGTCGTTTCTTTTCCTTCTAGTTTTAGGACTGGTGTTCCAGCTCTGTCTGGTAGCTTACAATCTGGAAAAGCACTTCAGAGGTAACGCCAGCCCTAACATAGCAGCTCCAGACTCAGCATTCAGTAACTGTCCTTTGGCCTCTCAGTTTTAGGCACACTGAGAAGAAATGATTGACTGACAGAGTTCCTTACTACTAGTGCTGACATTGCTATCTTTGTAATTTCACCTTAGACTGAATCTTCTCTCAGCAGGATGTGGTGCTTCAGACATACCTGACACAGCCTTGGTTTTGTACAAAACAGTTTCCAAGAGACCTTGTCTCACTCTTGATCTTACCACAGCCCTCTTTGGAATGGTCTCTTTTTCCGTCTCTTGAATCCTGTAGTTTCTGTTTATATTTCCACTCCAACCTGGTTGGTTTCCTTCCAGACACCTTCCCAGTTGCCCTCAGTCAGAGTGAGTCTGCCTCATCCCCATAGCCTATTGATGTCTCCACCACAGCACCTGGTGTGGCCTGTTTATAAGGTTCAACCTCTGGATACTTAGCCTAGTTTTCCTGTTGACTCGCCACCATGTATACCACGATGCGTATTGAAAGATGGCATCACTGGCCACCAACTGTGGGAGATACCCTTTTGAGCCTCCAGTTTCCTTCACGGCCATCAACAGCCAACCTTTCTGGTTTTTTTTACAGTTACTCATGTTTGGCCACCATACTGGCCTGTTCCCAAATAACCCAGCTTGCTTTCTCAGGCTTCTCACTTGAGGAGTTTGCTACACTTTGTTGTCAGCTTTGAAACTTTCTCTTTATTCTCCTTGAAGATACTTCTGTGTGCCATTAGCAATTGTGACTCGTGTAGCTGCCACTGTTCCTTAAAATTCATTTTTTTTCCTGTTTTGTCTTTTAAAGAGAACTATTTTGGTAAATATTGTTTGAAAAAAGAAAAACCCAAAAAACCCTTCAATATAAAAGGCAAGAGCCTGATTCAGACTTTGTTATTGTTTTTGAATACATTGAGAAAAAGGAAACTCATTTTCTGAAACATTATTAAAAATGAAATGTATATGCATGGTGTGCCCCATTTCTACTGTTTGCCCAACTGTCATCTCTTATGTTCCTCAGCTTTTCTTCATGCATCTTCTGCCCAACTTTGCTGAGTGCTGGTGGGACCAGGTCATTCTGGACATCCTGTTGTGTAATGGTGGTGGAATCTGGCTGGGCATGGTCGTTTGCCGGTTTTTGGAGATGAGGACTTACCACTGGGCAAGCTTCAAGTGAGTCCTCTTCTTTGGAACCTTGGTCACATCACAGTGTTGTGTCTCGTTTGTGATTTACTATGAATGGGATTTAGTACACTGTCATAATGACAGATGAATACACTTTGGCAAGTGAAGCCCTTATAATTGAAGCAATTATAAATCCAATTTCAAACATCCACTGAGAAAATGCTGCTGAGATAGTTATTAACATGTCATCTCAGCACTCGGAAGGCTGAGGCAGGAGGATTGTGCAAGTTCAAGGCCAGTTTGGGCAGCTTGGCGTTATATAGTGAGACTCTGTCCACACACACACACACACACACACACACACACCCCAAATAACAAAAAAGATTAGCAAATATTGAATCATACACCTTTTTGTCATTTTCACCCTTGTTTATTTAAAGGCTCTAAGCATGCTCTTGGTTCAAAATAATTCTCACAGCTACTCCTTTTCATTCATTCACTTCCTTAGCACGAGTCTACACGCTCATGTCTGGATTAAGTGGTCTGTCCCTGGGGATAGCTTCTCCAACTTCTTATCAGACCATTGTTTGAATGAGCTCTTGAAAACATAAGGTTCATCACATCACATTCTGTGTTAGAGTTCTGTTGCTGTGAAGAAATATTATGACCCCTGCAACTCTTAGAAGAAAAACCATCTAACTGGGACCGCCTTACAGGTTCAGAGGTTTAGTCCATTATCAGCATGGCAGCACCCAGGGATGCATGGTACTAGAGAAGGAGTTGATAGAGAATTGTACATCTGAGTCTTCAGGAGGCAGGAAGAGAGTGATAATTAGTTTCTTAAACCTTAAAGCCCATCCTCATTACATACTTTCTCCATAAATGCCACACCTACTGCCACTCTCTATGAGCCTATGGGGCCATTTTCATTCAAATACCATACACCTCTGTTTTGGCTCCTCCAGTCTTAAGTATGAAGTGTCTGTCTGTGGCCTGGGAGGGAAGACCCTTTGCCATGTTATGCCAGACACCCAAAGCCCCATGGCTATCCACAAGCTCCTTCTGTACCAGGGACTTAGTCTGCATCCTGGAAACTGGGCTGTTCTACTCTCTTTTGCTGACCATGATTGCTTGTTAATATCAGGAAGCTTATTCCACCCCTGGCTTGAGTGTCACATCTCTCTCTCTGCTTGTAAGAGAGCATTTGTGTCATCACCATTGCTGTGTTTTGCTTAGTTCAATTTGCTGTTCAGCTTGTGGCAAGAACCATGTGTGCCATGGGTGAGGAGAAGAGCCAAGGTGTGGTAATGGAAGTGAATGCTTTCATTGCATTAGGAAATTTATATCATGAAATATGAGCATTTCCACAAATCAGCTAATGTTCTTCCAAAAGATGATTTTAAAGGGCTTTTCCATATATATCTCAATTTACAGACAAACCATAAAATAGGAACTTGCTCCCTGTCTGTTTCTCCATAGTGCTGGGCTGGAGGGATAGAAGCTTAGCCTGGGTAGGTGAATACCATGCAGGGTCTTGGTCAGGTTTTTGATCAATAAATACACACAGGAATAGCTTCAGAGAACTTGTTCAGTTTAATGGAGGTGAGGGTGGGTATTTATGACCCTGGGGAGGTGGCGAGGGTCTCTGGAGTGAGGTTTATGTGGTTGTCTACAATTGGCCAGGACAGGGATGTTAGAAGACACAACATTCAGAGCTGAGGGTTGGGCCTGGGGGCTGGGGAGCGTGACTTTCTAAGGCCAAATAACAAGTGAAATCTGATAACTGTCAAGGTAGTAAATTCTCACTAGGGATGATGGTGGGAGAGCCGGCTTTCTGGCACCAGGTTGGGAGCAGGGAAGATAGCCAACCTTCCTGCCTTCGTGTCTTTGAGGTTTCCAGGACTGAAGCTGTCTCAACCCTTTCTCCATGTCTCTGGGCCATTATGGTTCCACAGTAACTGATTTGTGGTCATTCAGGTGTTTCCAGGGTTTTACTGTTAACAAATGCCACAGTGAAAATCATGACATATCTGTGTTCATAAGTTCATCTCTAGTCCTCTCTCCCTTTTTAATTGGCAAGCTTCTTGTAATCAGAGTCTACTTTATAGTCTCACCTGTCTTGAATGTATAGGCGTAGTATTTCCCTGTTTCCTTGAATCTAATTTTAAACCTTTCAGATTCATCCCACATTAAATTGAAAGGATTTCTACCTAATTCTTCTGGACTTTTCACCGCCTTTTATAGTTCAAGAGTACTTGGATATTGACACAAATAGAACTTTAGTTTTCCATTTTTGACGTACTCTGCCCTCACAGTGGCTGGGCTGAGTCCAGCGCCTGCATCTGCCTAGCAAGCTCTGGACCAGCACGTGGTGCTCAGCCCTGTCTCTCCTCCAGTCATCTTACGTCGCAGTGACCGCCTTCAACTCACTCTGTATCCCATACAGACTTTGGATCAAGCTCTTAGTAGCTGGAATTGCAGGCCCACTCACTTCTTTGTGTATTTCTCCCTAGAATAATATGTTTGATCTATCTCAGACTTGTTTATTATTTGCTTGAGGTTTTTTTTTTTAATTTTGGTTGTTGGTTTTTTTAGATGAAATCTTAGTAATAGAGCTCTGGCTGACCTTGAACTTTATCTTCCCCGTTTAACCTCTTGAATGCTGGGATTATAAGCCTACGTATACCCATGTTCAGCCTAGGATGTAGTACAGAGTGGAGATTTTATACCTTTTGCCATTAATTACTACCTTTGGCTTACTAATAATCCATTCTTTGCCTGTTGACTCGAGGCCTTTGTAATTATTTAAAGACAGTCTGCTACGTGATATTATCTGGGCTAGACAGTGCTTAAGAAGTGGGGCAAAGTGCCTCTTTGGAACCTTGCATTTGTTCTCAGGTAGACAATGCTGCTCTCTTTGGGATGGCAGTAGTAAGACCAAGGTTTGGTAACTTGCCTCAGGACACGCAGTCACTAGCAGTGGGTTGTGAATTTATACAGACACAATGCTGCATTCATCCTCTCAAGTTCAATGGAATCATTTGTCAAGGTGCCAGGTCCACTACTAAACTCTCAGTATTTCTAAACCCATATTAAATATATAATGGATATAGCCTCTTTACTACATTACATATTATGCTACTGGATTGTGATGTGTTTCTATTTCTGTTTTGTCATGTTTGGCATTTTGAAAATACAGGTCCTTTGCCATAGTTGTCAATCTGGGCATCGCTCATTGCTGTTGTGACTCCAGCCTTGTTAAGATGTGTTCCCAGCACATTCTTATGCTGAGATGACATAGAAGGCTGGTACATAAGAGACCCAACCTGCTCTCCTCACGTCTTCTCTCCCTCTGGGAGAAAAGATCTGAAATGTTATTTATGTCCTGGACACTAAGCATACAGTCTAAACACAAGAGTCCTCAGGGTAACCCTCTGTTGAGTTAGATTCCCACCAGGTATTTAAATGGCCTGGATTTCAGCTTGACTGCCGTAGTTGAAATGCTGGGTTATACCCAGTTCCTGTGTTGACAAAGCTGGTTTATACCACCTAATCTTTGAGCCTAATTATTCTCACCTGTAAGATATATTTTTTTCCTGTCGTGAGACATTTGAATGAGTGGTTCCCAGGATTAAACTTATGAAAAGTGAAGTCGCTTTCCCAAACTCTAGGGAAAATAGGGGTAAATAAATGGTAATGGTGAGCTCAGGGAAATGAATCATGGAGCCTACACCACTCCGTTAGGAGGCACAGCGGGCAGGAATAGAGTCCTTACTCTACCTTCATTCTTTCCGGGCGCTTTTACGTTATGTCATCAATGCCTGTTAACTTCTTTCATACCATTTCAAAGCTGAGCCCTCTCTTAGCTGAGCCACGTCAAGATTCCTGATCTTGTTGGCATCACTGTGCCCTGCCGATCCTCCCTGACACCTCCACCCCACAATCCAGTCTGCATCTTGGACGTGCTCGAGACCCCTCTAATAGAAAGGACCTTCTCTGCTCTAAGCACTTTCTAGAATGTCATCAGTGCAGTTTTCCTTTTCCATTCTTTCTTGAACCTCGATTTTCACGGTCTCCATTCTCCCCTAGGGACATCCACACCACCACAGGGAAGATCAAGCGTGCTGTGCTACAGTTCACCCCTGCTAGCTGGACCTACGTCAGGTGGTTTGACCCCAAGTCTTCCTTTCAGAGAGTGGCTGGTATATACCTTTTCATGATCATCTGGCAGGTAATCTTATAAGCCCTTCTAAGCAGAAAAAAACAGAACATAAATCTTCTCGAAGTCTAGAATTAATGGTACATTGCATTTCAGCTGGACACGTTGCAAGAGATTTTTGTAGCTAGCATATAAGGCTATTAAAAGCTAGCTTAGTCGGTCCAAGAAGCTGATTCAAGGTGGAGAAATGTTAAAATACGAGCCTCTCAATTACAAATTAGAAACTGATATCCTAGAAATGGTCATATTTAGCACCCAATGAGTTAGGTACTAACACTATTCTAAAGAATATTTTCAAAACCAAAGAAACTATGGGATGGCTTTTTCTTATTTTTCAAGTTAATTTTAGTTTTTGCATTGCTGGGTATAGAATCCATGGTGCCTAAGAAATGTCCTGTAACCCATCCTCAACGATACTAAAGGGCAGTTTATAAAAATGACACGCCTAAATGGGTTGTTGAGCTCTGTCTTTTCCTTATTAGAAAGAAGCACAGCTGGTTTTTCTAGGTCCTTGGACCTGTCATACAAGCACCCAATCACTGAATCTTTTCTTCTATTCCTAACTCTTTGGTGAACAAAATTGTACCTTAGTTTTTCTTTATTTGTAAAATGTCCACAGCTGTGCTGTGGGAATGGAAGCATTGGTTAGTCTGGATCCGGGAGAAAACTTGGGAGAGAAGCGGAAATTCCACGTGGAAGAAATCTCAGTCAGTAGAGAAGAACTCTCTCTTTTTTCCTCCGTCCTCCTCATCCCCAGGGGTTTTTCCAGCTTCTGGAGACTCACCATGGGAAGCTAGATTTTGCCTAAAGGCACCTTAAGAATCACCAAACATAAAACGTTGGGACCCTCACACATGTACTGGCTTGCATACACGCACACACCACACATAATAAGTCTATAAATAAGTGGGAATGTTGGAAATTAAAATACAGTGGGAAAGATCAGAAGATAACACTTTTAAGCAGAGAAAAATCTTGTTCACCCACGGAAAGCAATTCCTTTCTTTTTTTTTTTTTTTTGGTTCTTTTTTTCAGAGCTGGGGACCGAACCCAGGGCCTTGCGCTTCCTAGGCAAGCGCTCTACCACTGAGCTAAATCCCCAACCCCGCAATTCCTTTCTTGATAGGTGGAGAGGTGTAAGTAAATAAATCATTACTATGGTTTAGTGATGTCCCTAGACCTCCTTGTCTGTAATATTGATCTGAAGAGCCAGCCAACTGTAAATAAAGGTATTTTCTGAAGTCTGTGCAAACTGGGATGGTGTTGCACACTTATCACCCCAGCCCTTGGGAGAGTGAGACAAGGGGATTAGTGCAAGTTCAGTACCAACCTCGGCTACGTGGTCTCAGGTCAACCAGTACTGCCTAGCAAGACCCTGTCCTGGAACACGACTAACAGAAATTGCATCTGCCCAGAACACATACGATATGCCTCTGTCGTCACAGTTCAGATGGACTTCAAGCTTCGTGGGTCAGTGCTGAGTTATCTAGAGTTAGACTTTGTTTAGACTTGGCCTGATTTCCATAAGGCTACGTACAGAAGCTAGCTTACTCTGCCCAAGGAGTTGCTTCACTGTGGAGAAATTTTAAAATACCAGCTTCTGAATCACATGAGACCTCCGATTTGCATGTTCTGTCCCAGAAGATCACACAGAGGAGCCAAATGACAGAGATGCAAAGTAGAAAACATTTTAATTAGCTGCTGACCAGAGGTCATGCCCTCCCTTCCCACCACTGCAGTCATACATGAACATGCACATGCACATGTACATGCACACACACCCTGGCCTCCTCCCAGTTGGTCAGTGGTTAGTAATGGCTATTACTACATTTAAGTTTCGATTTTTGGGAAAGCCCAGGTATTTTCTGAAAATGCTTCAGATATACTGGTTATTTTTAGCTCTAGTGTGCCTGTTTGAGGATTGGTGTGCTCATGATGTAGTCCTGACCATCAGGATGACTGATCTCTCTTCTCTTCAGCTGACTGAGTTGAATACCTTCTTCTTGAAGCACATCTTTGTGTTCCAAGCCAGCCATCCCTTAAGCTGGTGCAGAATTCTCTTCATCGGCTGCATTACGGCTCCCACAGTGAGGTAATTCTGTCCAGTCCCACTGCCATTCGCCACTTGTCTCATGTTTTCTTTCCTAGGATAAAGTCTGTCACATTATCTAGAAGATTTTCTGTGAAATGCTTTTCTAAATAAGTTTTCATCCAGAATATGAAGAAAACATTTTTATTTGAGACCTCAGTGTAACAGTGAGAGGTTTTAAAAGAAAGAGACTATTTAGTGGCAAAAATCTGTCTCTGCTGGTGTTCTCACACCCTGTTAAAGAGTAGTAAAGGTGACACTAAGGTTTCCTAAAATGAGAATATTGGTAAGTAGGAAAGTTTGTGAAGAATTGAAGTCATAAGCAACAGACATTAGTTTTAGAATGGAACTTAGTTGAGATTCAGTTAAGCTGTTTCCTTTTTAAGAACCCTGTAGTCCTCCAGGAAAGCCATGATGAGCTTAGCTGTCCTTTCAAATACTTTTCTTTATTCATGTAGAGCTGGGGGAAGGGCATCATTCACTGCCCTTCAGTAACACCCACGAGGGGCAGCTTAAAGCAGAACTTTTCCTCTTGTGTTGGTTTCCTATTTTAAAGTGGCATTTCCACTGTATAGCTCATAAAGAGTCCAGTACCCACATCAGAGACCTGCGGAAGAAACAGGTAGAAACTGAGCAGAGGAGTTGCTACCTTTTAAAAATATAGAGAATTATTTCGCTTACCTCCCCACCTGTTTTTTTTTTTTTTTTTTTTAACTTAAATGCATTTATGTTGCACCCCTGCACAGTTTGCCACAGTACTCTGGTGGAGGTCAGAGGACAAGTTTCAGGAACTATTCTTTCCTTTCACCATATAGATCTCAGGATCACACTCTAGAGTGTGTTAGCCTTGGCAGAAAGTGCCTTCACCTGTTGAGCCGTCTCGCTAGCCACATCATCGTCTTTAATATCCACTGGGTCCACACAAGTGGAGGCACTGCCTTGCTCAGAGACTATTTCAACCGTTGCTTCTAATCGTCATTCATTGTTTTAATAACCCAACACCAACAAACAAAATTAGAAAAACTTCTCTACAATAGTTGATCTAGTAAAGGGAAATAAGGTAATAAAAATGTGGGTGAGAGAAAACCTGTGTTCAAATGTTTTTGTTGGGGACTTGGAAGTGATGAGGTCATAGTTCATGGATGATCGTTGCATAGTATCATAGTCCTGCAGAGTTCAGTGGAAAGTCTTCGGTGGATATATTATATTTCTTTGCCACAGAATCTCTCAAATCCTCAGGAGAAACTTTAATTCTCCCAGAATGGTGAGCTTCTGGTTCACTTGCCTTCTGTAGGCATGGGCAGAGCGTAGGATTATTTGTGGGACTAAAAGCCACACGGTCTTATTGCCACCCACTCCAGTCACATGGAAACACACCAGATTTCTAAGTGTTAATTCAAAGGCAATACAAAACATTATTCTAGTACTTTGATATAACTTATGTATTGGTCACTTTATTAAAATGATTTTCATCTGTTTTTATCTTCGTGTGACAGCTGGAAATATTTGAATGGCATGTATAGTCCAGAGTGCTGCTCAAAGCACTTGACACTCTTTGCTAATCTTGTCAGCAAAACTCAGAGTCCTGGTGTGCAGCTGTAGTGAAATACAGCTAGGGCTCTTCGAGTTTCTGTAAGGCAAAGGTGGCTACATTTTTATCTGGTTACAATAAACACCTATAAATCTGAATGCCATAAAGAGACAGTCAAAGAAGCCTGTAGTTAATCCTGCAGTCCACAGGGAGGCTGGATCAGACTCAGGCTGCCTTGCACAGGACTGTGGAAGTGGTGCTAGACCAAAGCTGCCTGTGCCAACAGCACGATCCTGTAAGCTGAGCTGCCTGCACCCTTCCTGGCCCAAATTCAGAATCTTTTACAGGAATGTCTGAATGGCCCTAGCTGTCTGTTCCCTAGCGAGGAATTAGACCAGGCTGCTGGAGTATGGCAAGCAAGGCCGACCGAGCACGTCTTCTGTTCCTCTGTCAGCGTGATGCCATTGTGTAGTGCTCTCATGGATTCTAATTCTGCTCTTTCAGACAGTACTACGCCTACCTCACGGACACACAGTGCAAGCGTGTGGGGACACAGTGCTGGGTATTTGGGTGAGTATCTGTGATTGTAGGGGTTTCAAAGCCATTTGGGTCCCTAAATTTCTTTGAATAGTTCTTGTTAAGAGTCTTCCAATGTAATTCTCCATGAAGGAAGCTGATCAAGGTAAGAAACTATTTCTGGCAGAACTCAGAGACCTTGGTTTACAAAATAAATTAGATGCAGTGTGAATCTGTTGAATTTCTCTGAACACATTTGAGTTTGGGATATCCTTCTGCCCTGGACCTTAAAGGCCCCATAAAACAGCTTACTTACTGCATAGTCAGTATAATTTTATTGCTCTAAAAATTAACACAGCCACATGGTTACAAATTGTGGGTACAAGTGCTATTTCCTAATATACTGTTTACTGCTTCACATTCCTAGTTCCCCCTCCAAGCTCCCTCATGTATGAGTCTCTTTTTTGGGTGTCAGGTAGGTCATTCTGCTGCTTACACCCCAACTATCATTTTATTTCACATCCAGAGTTCAAGAGGGGTCTGGGTAAACCTGTGTAGGAAGACAAATCCCTGAAGGGTCAAGACATAATCGAAGTTTTCTTTTCTTTTCTTTTCCTTTCTTTCTTTCTTTCTTTCTTTCTTTCTTTCTTTCTTTCTTTCTTTCTTTCTTTCTTTCTTTCTCTCTCTCTCTCTTCCTTCCTTCCTTCCTTCCTTTCTTTCTTTTTTAAGATTTATTTATTTATTATATATACTGTAGGTGTCTTCAGACGCACCAGAAGAGGACCTCAGATCTCATTACAGATGGTTCTGAGCCACCATGTGGTTGCTGGGATTTGAACTCAGGACCTCTGGAAGAGTAGTCAATGCTCTTAACCACTGAGCCATCTCGCCAGCCCCTTAATCTAGGTTCTAATTTGAGTGTACAGAATAGGATCAATGACTACAGGCAGAGTTAGAAATCATCACACACATTGGTAAAACTTCTAAGCAGAATACAAAAGAAACTATGGTGTGAAGATGATCCAGAGGTGAACCGGTCTTCCCTCTAGCACTCTCCTGTGGGCCTGTGTATAAACATGTACCTGTCAGGAAGGTACACAGAGCTTCTCTATGGTTTTAAACAAAGGAATGATGGCAAGCTTTATTTAGCAAGATGTGGAGAAAGAGGAATGTCTACATTTCATACACACTGACATGTAATCTTTTGGAAGGTAGGAAAGGCAGAACAAAGGTCAAACGGGGCCACCCACATCAGGTTTCCTCTCCACCATTTCACACAGTTTTCTCCTGTTTGTTTGTTTTTGTTTTATGTAAACTAACCCTGAAAATCCTTCTGAGTTACTGAATTAACTAACTACAGACTTGCTGTGTCATCCCTGTCAGTTGGAACACAGGTCTAAGTTTTGTTATGTTTTTCACATGTATGTAGTGTACACATGCAGGTGGGGGCCCAAGGTTGAGCGGGTGTCTTCCTCAGTCCCTTCCTACTTCATTCATGGAGGCATCTGTCAGGTGACTCCAGAGCTCACTAAGAGACAGCCTGACTGATCAGCTTTCATCTGGGTTCTCCTCCGCTGCCTTCTGAAGGCTGGGATTGTATAGGCAAGCCACCTGTGCTGGGCACTTACGATCTGGGGAACCTGAACTCCTGTCCTCAGGCTTTCGCTGCAAGCACTGTACCCTCTGAGCCATCTCCCCATGCCTGGATCTGAGGTTTCTCAGAAAATTTCTCAAAATTTTGTTGACATTCTTCCCAGTTCATAGCCTCAGACTGTCTCAGGAAGAGGTGTAGCCATAAAACGGAAGGAAAAGATAACTACTGATAGTATGTGTGGGGTCTCTTCCTGACTGCTGCCCTGATTAGTGGTTGCCATTAATGACTGTTCATATTGTGCTTAGCCATTTGCTGAGCCTTTCCTCCAAGGCCCACTGTTCCTTTGTCACAGCCCTTGGTACCCTTTATACTCTTCACACCATCTCTGCCACTTTACACCATCATCTGCCTCTTCACACCATCATCTGCCACTTCACACCATCATCTGCCTCTTCACACCATCATCTGCCACTTCACACTGTCACCTGCCACTTTACACCATCATCTGCCACTTCACACCATCATCTGCCTCTTCACACCATCATCTGCCACTTCACACCATCATCTGCCACTTCACACCATCATCTGCCACTTCACACCATCATCTGCCTCTTCACACCATCATCTGCCACTTCACACCATCATCCTCTTACTGTTGACTCAGTTTCTAGCTTGCCACTCCTCACACCTCAGCATAAGAAAACTTCTCTCACATCACAAGAACTCTAGTGTTCGCTTTTAAGTGATTTTAGTAGCTGGTTTTCTTTCCTCAGATTACATCTTGCCTCAAACCCTAAAGGTATATATCCTGATGCAAGCCCAGGACCTCCTGTCCCCTTCCCCTTGGGGTTCCTGAGCTCAGGAAGTCCTAGAGCACAATCATAGCTTTCTCTCTCAGGTCAGGGAAACTCTTACTTCCTCTTGATTCTTTCCAGTCAGAACTAGAAGCCCACCATGATAGTTTGTATATGCTTGGCCTAGGGAGGGGCACTATTTGGAGGTGTGGCCTTGTTGGAATAGCTTTGTCACTGTGGGTGTGGGCTTAAGACCCTCACGCTAGCTTCCTAGAAGTGAGTCTTCCACTAGCTGCTTTCAGATGAAGATGTAGAACTCTGAGCTCTGCCTGAACCATGCCTGCCTAGATGTTGCCATGCTCCCACCTTGGTGTTCCCATCTTGATAATAATGGACTGAACCTCTGAATCTGTAAGCCAGCCCCAATTAAATGTTGTCCTTTATAAGAGTTGCCTTGGTCATGGCGTCTGTTCACAGCAGTAAAACCCTAATTAGAACACCCACCCTAGGATCACTGTCTGGCTTCCTGAGTAACCGTGACAAGTTAAATTAAAAAATGCTCACCAAGTTTCCAGTCTTGAGATTGTACTCTGAAGATCAGTTCCTATAGGAATCATCTAGAGATGCAGGAACAGGTTTGTTTCCTGCTGATTAATGAATTAAAAGTCAAGAAAAGTTTGAAAGTCAAAGCCAAAGTATATTCAAAAGGACAATTTTATTAGATTTAAGACAGAAGGAGCTGAAGGGATGTGACACCATAGGAAGAACAACAATATCAACCAACCAAACCCCACTAGAGCTCCCAGGGACTAAACCACCAACCAAAGAGTACACATGGAGTGACCCATGACTCCAGCCACATATGTAGGAGAGGATGGCATTGTCCAGCATTAATAGGAGGAAAAGCTCTTGGTCCTGTGAAGGTTTGTTTCCCCAGAGTAGGGCATTGAGGTGGGAGTGGGAGCATCTTCATAGAAGCAGGGGGAGGGGCTATGGGAGAGGAGGGAAAGGAGATAACATTTGAAATGTAAGGACATAAAATATCCAAGAAAAATAAAATTATAAAAAAAGAAAAAAGAGAAGACCCATGTGGCCAGGCCAGCTGTAACTCCTACCAGCCTCCCAGAGGAGGAGAATGCTGTGCAGGTTAAGCCAAATTGGAGGTAAACCACATGACAGACAATAGGGTTCAGAAACAGTATGAGGAAGTCTTTGGAAATTGTTTTCCAGAAAACAAATAAACAAATAAACAAAAACCCCAAAACTTAGTAGGTTCTAACTAGAATCTCAGAGAGACTGGAAAATTACATGGTAAGGTCAGCAGACCCAACAGAATTTTACAGTGGCTGGTAGAGTCTGCTAGGAATGGATTCTGGGAAAGACAAGCCATTATTTTATTAAAGGGGTTATTCTGTCTCTTTAGCACAGCTAATAGTAGTTTCACCTTCCTAAGGTGTGGTCCCTTGCCCAGGTGATTGACTGGAATAAAACCGTTTTGGGTAATTTGGAATGTTATGTCTTAAGCCGGGCCAGAGATTTTTTAATTTTAATTTTATTTTTCATTTTCCTCTTAGTCAGAAGAAAGGTTCCTTAATGAACCTTTAATGATACAGGTGGCCCACATGGTTGTGGTGTTGATGTGGTATCCTTATAATCTAGAGTAGGTTCTGATGACAAGATAAAAGCTCCTTACATGCTGCCTAGGTTGGGCTTGTACACTTAGCCTCCGTTCTGGTAATAACCCCACACGCCATCTGCTCCATTAGTTGAGGAATTCCACACCCCTGCCCCTGCATTAACATGGATTTTCTACTCAGTGGACCTAGCTACAGAATGGAAGACCTGTGACTAAGGCAGCAGATCTGGACTAAGGAAGCAGATCAGACTAAGAAAGCTAGGTAGGATCTCCAGTATCTGCCCTTAGGCAGAGGCCTCAGGCAATTCCAATGTTTATTTGCCTTTTATCTTTGCTACATCAAGGTCAGGGTGGCTGCAGGCATCAAAGGTTCAGAAGGGGTGCACTGGCTGAGATCTGTCAGGCTGTCTTGTCTGGCTACCTTCTTCAGTCTGGAGAAGAGTACAGATACTGACATTCAAACTGAATAAAAAGAAATGTCCACCCCAGGGCATGTAGAGATAGACAGGAAGGTAGGGGGTTAACAGACTTTCACTATGGCAAGCCTTTGGATTTAACCCAAACTAGTGTCACTTGAGTAGCCAACCTTTCAGAAGGTTGTTGCATAGGAATCTGCCCCGGGGGTTGAAGACTAGCTGATGATTGAATGAGTTCCTGTGATTATTAGAGCATTCTCACCACTTCCCACCATTTCCTCTGGTCGTCGGGTCCAGACTGTAGTGGTAGGCATCCTGTGTCTACTCTCTTGTTCTTACTACAGTTTGGTTCAGCCTCCAGAATGATCTTATTAATAAGTACAACTTATGCTAAACCTTCCCTCACACTGACTGCCAAGCCCTAAGGTAGTCTTCAACTATTATCAGTTCTTTTTGTTCCTTTCACTTCTTGTCCTTGCCTTGCCCGTACCAGGCCTCCTTTTCCTGTCCCACACCCAGAGAACCCCACAGCTGATCCTGTCTGTATTTGCTCTGTTAATCCCACCTGACAAGAATAAAGCCACTGCCATAATTTTGAGCCAAATTTGAAGGAAACTTGATTTTTATTAGGGTGCATTCAAGAGCTGACCAGAGGTTGCCTCCTAAGTCTGGTTAAAGAGAACAGCCCCAAGTCCATTTCTTGGGCTCCTTTTAAGGATTAAAGTCACAAGTGGTTGCTACAAAGGATGCTTACAGAAGAGAAGCGATGGCGCAACAAGAAGTACTGAGCACCGCACGGTTGACTTGTGATTAGAGAAAGTGATTGGAGAGGTTTAGGGAAGGTCAGGGTGTTCTCATCACACTGGAAGGCACAGGGATCAATTATGTAACTAGTAGAAATAATATGAGAAGACCTGTGAAAGGAGAGAGCCATCTTAGGTATATTGACCTGTCAAAATTTGTTTGATTTTATTTCTTCTTGATCAGTAATTTAGTTGTTAATAGTAGGAGAGAAATTAGAGATATTAGAACAGCACATTTCAGTAAATTGCAGACAGCCAAGATTATGTTTAAGTAACAGGTAATTTATAGTAACTCTTACTTTGTAGAACAGTTATTTTCAGTTCTCCCATTTCTTGATTAATTTCAGTTAATTTTTTTTTTTAACTATACTTTAGTATTTTTTGAAATTAGACAAGCTATGTGTAATTTGAAACCTCTCGTTGTAGTCCAACAGCCCTGGGATTGACATCAAAGGCTGAGCTGAGGTAGTAGCCTCTGCAGTGGTATCCAGTAGATATTAGGAATCATTGCGATTCTCAGGCAGAGCTCTTAGAATTCTAACCTAGCCCACGTAAACTCCTGTACCCTGCAGAGAGTGCAGAATAAGTATTGTTTTTTTTTTTTTTTTTTTTTTTTTTGCGGGGGTTAAGCCATCCTAGGCAAAGGGGAGGGTGTGATAAGAAGTGGAATTACAATAAGAACATTCACAATCAAAACACAAACAGTGAAGGAAAATACCTTATTGACAGAAACATCAGCCACAGCTTTTAAAACGTTAGGGGAGTGGGAAGGTGTTCCATTTTTCCCCCCATGAACCTTGTATAATTTTCATATGAAAACTCTATTCTGTACAGATTTTCTTTTTAATTAAAGAGGCCAGGAACAGAGGAATCTCCTCTGACACAAAAGGAATTTCTCATTGGCTTTTAGTGCTAGATGAAGCCAGAGATTATGCCCCATAGTATAAGTTATAGACAGAGTTATTACTATGGGTAGTAAAGTTCAGTTAAAGTAATTAATGAATCTTCCCTTCCCATTCTAATTTAGAAATCTGTAATTTCCAGTATCAGAACCTTTTAAAGAGTATTTGATCATGCTGAAGTCTGTATTCTGGAAAGATGGGTCAGTTAGATTACTCCATCCTAAATATCCTCTATCCATGTGGAACGACTGTCTAAATTATGTTTTTTTTTTCTAAATTATGGGCCCTGGTGGATAAAAGCAATATTTTTGCATAGGAAGACAATATCAGAGTGTTTTTTATAATAGGGGTGCCTTTTACTTCCCCTGTCAAGACACACTTAGGTTCTGTTTGCATAGGTTGAAAATTAAACAGTAAAACTGTTTGCCATAGGAGAATCATGGTGGGAATGCCAACATCAAGAACACAATGTTTAAAGTTATACTGACAGTCAAAAGTTAGAAAGTTTGACTTTTAATGGTCTGTTTTCATTCCCTTTCCACCTCCGGGGGTCATGTTCCTCTTCCGTGGAGTCATCGGGTGCTTTCTTTAGGTGCAACCAGTGAACCCAGGCAGGAGTAACAGCACTCTTAACAGCAGCCAGCGTCTGGAGAAACATGAGGGAAGGGCCTTTCCGTCTAGTTTCAAGCTGGTCAGTTTTGAAACAATGGACTAATACAGTGTCTCCAAGCTGGAATGGGTAATCTGGTGGACAGTACCCAGCTGGCTGAGCAGCCTAAGGGAAACTCTTTTCCAAGGTTAACTGCCATCTTTTTAAGGACTCAAAGATTGGGGTGGGACAGTCCATCCGGTATCCAAGAGGTCAAGACTCTTTCCTGTGGGGTGAACGCTTTTTGGAAGTGGGTGTACTGGACCCTGAGAAGGATGTGAGGCCAGAGTTACCACCATTCTCAAGGATCTATTTAGTTAAAATGTCCTTTAGCGTTCTTTTCATCTTCTCTGCCTTTTCTGAGCTCTGAGGACGGTACATACCATGAAGTTTCCAATTTGTGTTCAGAACCTTAGAGAGCAACTGAGATAACTTAGCTATTGCCAGACCCCAGAGACAAGGGGAAGCCAAATCTGGGAATAATTTCACTAATAATTTCTTGGCTACCACTCGGACTATTTCCGCTCGGGATGAAAAGGCTTCTACCCAGTCCATCGTGGTCTCAGCAAAGACCCACAGATGTATGTAGCTATACAGTCCTGGCTTGACTCAGTGAAGTCCAGTTCCCAGAATTCACCAGGCATAGTACCTTGACTCCATTATCCCAGGGGAAGCATGCCCTTCTTTGCATATACCTGGGCGTGGTCAGATAGCTTCAGAAATGCTCTGAAGTTTTTCCTCAGTGTCCAGACATCTGAGATCTGTTTAGGTGACAAGTGCATAGAGAAGTGGAAGGCAAGAGCCACCATCCTGAGCCCCAGTCAGAGGATGGTGTGAACTCTTCTGGGTTGTACTCAGACATCTCCAGGATAGCAGATAGTTATAGAACCTCTTAGGGTTGGGTTGCCCCAGAGCAGCGTCTTGGGCAGCTTGATCTGTTTGTTGTTACCTGAGTTAGGGAGCCATTGTCTTTCTGCCGTCCTTGTGAATTCATTTGGGAGCCACAGGGCCTCTAGCAGCTGGACAATTTCATGCTTATTTTTAGTAGTCTTTTCTCTGAGGTGAGTAAGCTCCTCTGTTTACGAATCTGTCCATGAACATGAGCCGTGGCAAAAGCCTATCAGCTGTCTGTGTAGACGTCACCTTTTCCTCCTTCAGCCCATCTTAAAGCCTGTGTCAGAGCAATTATTTCTGCTCTCTGGGTGAAATGGGCAGTGCTCCATTCAAATGACCCCTACTGGCCTGTGGCCACCACTGTCCTGAGATACCTGGCTCCTTCCTAATGAAGCTGCCTGCCATCATCTGATAGAGGCTCACTCTCTGGTGGGAAGAGGAATGTCAGGTCCAATTGGATAGCTTGGATGGCTTCCCACATCTCCATGCAGGTATAGATTGGTTCCTCAGGGTCATCATTGGTAGCAGGGTGGTGGGCTTAATGGCCAAGGGTTTATCAAAGGCCAGTCTGTTCTTATCTAAAAGAAGGGCTTGCTACTGAGTCACACATTTGACATCCACTGGTTGGTGACATCCCTCTGCAGGGTTTCCACAATGTATGAGGCTGTTACAGTTAGTCTGTCCCACTGTGAGCTTGTTAGCTTCTT
Organism: Rattus norvegicus; assembly: GCF_021556685.1. Classification (NCBI taxonomy): domain Eukaryota; kingdom Metazoa; phylum Chordata; class Mammalia; order Rodentia; family Muridae; genus Rattus; species Rattus norvegicus. The sequence continues at coordinate 73,580,279 of NC_141540.1, forward strand.
TTTCAAGAATTATAGTGGCTGCAATGTCTCTTAAACAGAGGGGGGCATCCCAAGGCTACAGGATCTAGTCTCTTTGGGATGGAGGCCATCTTCCTTTTCCAGGGAACCAGTTTCCGAGTCAGGACTCCCCGGCAATGCCCTTTCTTTCATGGATGTAAATATGAGAGGACTTGAAGATACCAGGGAGAGTTAGACCCGGTGCCTGTACAAGGGCCTATTCTAAGTTCTTAAAGACCTGCTCATGTTCCTGTCTATCAGTGGGCTGTTGCCCCCAGCAGAAGCAGACATCACAGGTTCGGCAATAGCAAAAAGCTCCCAGGAACTCCCGAACTTGTTTTCTGGTGGTTAGATTGGGATTTGCATTATGGTCACTATGTGGCCCTGGGAAAAGAGTCTTTTCCCTTCTCTCAGTTCATATCCCAAGAAGGGAACGTGGACTGAGCCAGTTTGGGCTTTGTTTTTAGAAAATCTATAGCATCACTGTGCTAGAGTTTACAAAAGGACTGTGGTGGTTCTCACATAGTCTTCTAGTGGCCAGTAATAAATAACTACAAATCAAAGCAAGGCCACGTCAGGGAACTTAGCTATGGAAGAGACTTAAATGCTGGTTTAGAGATTCACTGAAGTTGATGAGAGAGAGGGTTTTTCCATATTAATTAATGTATTTGTTCACTTTACGTCCAGATCACAGCTTCTACCATCCCCCTGCACAGCCCTTCCACCATCCTCCCCTTCTCTGAGGAGAAGGGAAAATCACCACCCCCCACTTCCACCTCTACTCAGCCCAGCCTGGCACATCAAATCATTGCAGGACTAGAAGCACCTGACAGAGGTTTTTGAGCCCTTGAGGTAGTCTGGTCTAGGTTCTTTGTCTAGATATGCCCAGTTCAGGGTCAGCCCATTCAAACGTAAAGCTTAATTTTGACAGGGAGATAGAGAAGAGTGCATCTTTTAAGTACCATAAAGGACTGAGCAAAATGTAGGGATGTGGAATCGTTGGGTGAATTATTTCTACATGTTTGTTCACTTGTCACAAGTCTTATAGTGGTCTATAGCCCACTACTGAATGGGATAAGTATACCTACTTCAAGGAGGCATTTAATGTGTCCCTGGCTTCCAAAGTGATTGGGTATTACTTAGCTCTAATAGGCATCGATCCAGGCGTTAGTTGCACTGTAACTGGTAGCACATGTTTGGCCAAGACAGGATTGTCCTCTGCCCAAACTGTAGGAATCTGTTACCTGGATCTGTAATTCTTTTCATGTCCCTTCCAGGGGATGGGTTGGATTTTGGAGGAGTAGATATTCTTCACTTAATAGGAAGGGCCCCCCAGTTGCAACCTAGGAGTGTCTCGGTAGAGCAATATTGTTGCCTGGAACTTGCTCCTTAGGTTTTGCACAGGGTAGGGACATTCATGAATACAGTGAGTTGTAGTTCCTCATCCTGGGTTAATGGTCCACTCAGTAATCCATTTATATTCTTTGATATTCGCTATCATGCCTGTACTTCCATTGTTTGGTTGGAAGGGGTCCTAAGAGCTCCTGTAATACTGAGTGGGTAGCCTCCATGTCTACCAGAAAATATGCACACTGGCCCATGATGGTGAAAGTTACTATCGGCTCCTGGGGGCCTACTTCTAAGGAGCCTCAGCCTCACTAATCTCCATGTATAGAGCTGGCTTGGTTTGGAGGGCCTGCCTGTTTCAGGCTTGGGCAGTCATATTTCCAGTGACCCACTTCCTTGCAATAGGCAATCAGTCCTTTTGTAAAGGTCTCAGTCTTATCATGGGGAAAGTAGCTGAGGCTTGTAATACCATATGGTGGTATACCTCATCTGCCTTGAGATTTGTGGGATCCTCTGGGTATATAGGGGTTTATAAGTGATAGGCATTCAGGCAGTGCTCCAAGAAACCTGAAGACAATTCATCTGGGCCCTGTTAGTAGGTTTTCGGGCTACCCGTTTCATCTCTTCTAACAGAACCTTGTGGTAGTCACTGAGTGACCTACATATCTCTGCGTTGTTGGGGTCTCTTTCTTGGCAATTGCCTCTACCCTCTGGTCATTCGTCATTGAAGCTGTTCTGGAAGTGCTTCAACTGCTTTTGTGAGAATCAGTTCCCTGTTTTTCAGTAGTGGAAAGGGTATGAAGAAAATCTTCTGACAGTTGTCCCACACGGGGAGGTGATTGAAAAAAATAAAATCATTTAGAGAAATTAAGGAATCAGGGTTAGTGCTTAAAGGGAGATAAGTTCTGATTCTTCTAGTTGTAGAGATCTGTAATAGTGAAAGGAAGAGTGGGGGTGGGGATAGGGGAGATGTGGACAAGGGGACAGAGTGAGTCTGTGGTGGTGGGCACTGGGGTAGTGAATGTGGATGTTGAGGAAAGGAAGGGAGAAAAGGAATAAAGATGGTTATGTGGAGGAAGGAGGGATTCTTCCTCCTGTGAGTCATGCAAAAGAGTTTTCAGAGGGGCCTCCTGGGTCTCTGCTTACAGGCCCATGAAGAGGCCATCTGCTCACAATCAGGACTTGGCCACCTTGTCCATTGTGGACCATACAGTGGGTCAGTTTGGAAGTTGCTTTAGACCAATGCAAGATGTATCCAATCTGATCTGAGTGTCCAGGCTTACCTAGGATGGCATTTACCACTGCCCAGGCTATCTGGGAATCAAAAGTGCCCTGGGAAGACCAGTCAACCCCAAGTGTGGGTCATTCAGTCTCACAGAATGTTTGGAGATTTGCTATAGGAAAGTTAGAGTTCTTCAGAGTGTAGGTTACCGGGCTGTTGGACTTGCTAGTCTTATTACACATGCTGTCCGTGTTACTGCTGAGTAGCACTAACAACCACTGCTCATGTCTATCCATCCACTGCTCATGTCTATCCATCCACTGCTCATGTCTATCCATCCACTGCTCATGTCTATCCATCCACTGCTCATGTCTATCCATCCACTGCTCATGTCCATCCATCCATTCTGTCACCCCGAGTCCAAGGCAAACCAACTAACCCAAAAGTGTAAAAGTCAGAACAGAGAGTAAGAACTAGCCCAAGAGAAGATAAAGGAGACATAAAATAAGACCAAAAATCCCCAGTAGGTGGTGCAGCATCTCCCTTTTTGCCCTGGACTGGAGAATATTCAGGTTCTGTTGGAATCTCTTCTGCCGTGTCCCAGACCAGGATCCCCACAGACTAGACTGGTTTACCAGGGAGGCCTCTGTGGATGCTTCCTGCTTCTCTCAGTGTAGCAGCTCCTGCTGATAGTCCCTGAAACTGAAAGCACACCAGGAGCCTGGAACCTCTCAAGGTATACATGTCCCACTTTAGAATTCGGGCGGTAGGTCTGAGGGACTCTAGAAAATATTAATCCTACCATGCAAGAATAAGACCACCACCACAACATTGAGCCACATTTGGAGCAAGCTTGATTTTTACTGGATGTATCCAAGAGCTGGCCAGTGACTGCCTCCTAAAGACAGCATCCCCAAGCCCATTTCCTTTTGTTAACTTTATTTTGATTCTTTGTGAATTTCACATCATGTATCACAACCCCATTCATCTCCCCGTCCCTCCATATCCACTCTGCCCTTGCAACCTCTCACCAAAATAAAGTAAAATATGATAGATTTAAAAAGAAAGTTTGTCATGGAAGCTGTGGCGTGTCCATCCATCTTTACTTTCAAATGTTCGTTGCAATGAGTCACGGATCTGTTTCAAGGCCTCTGGCTTCTGCTACACTTTCAATACTGGATCCTCACGGGAACTCCTCTCGGATATCCCATTGTTATCCTGTGTCATGAAGATACTGCAGCTTTGGATCTTCAGCACTGGTCCCTTGTAGTCTCCACAGGCACAGACATACATGCAGACAAAACACTTGCACAAATAACGTTAAAATAAAGTAAAAATGAAGCAGAATAGAAAACTGCCAAAGCAGGTGTCAATGACAAATTATAATTTAATTAAAGATCATAAGTGCTCCTGTTTTCTAGAATTGGGGAACACTGTAGGGTTAGGGAGAAAGAATCTCCTTTGCTTATGAAATTGGCTGATTTGGCACAGTTTTCAGTTTTGTAATCTCTAATCCCAGTTTCTTAAATCAAGTGAATACCTATCTTGGATTCTGCTCGGTGACATGGAAGTTCTTCAGCACGAGTGAGTGACTCCCTCTGACTTTTAGCCTACTCTACCGGGACCTGAGGCAACAGGGCAACAGCTTAATTGAAAACAATAGCCTCCTATAATTTTCACTTCATGATGGCTATAATTATTTTATGAAGCTTCTCTCTGTGTGTGTGTGTGTGTGTGTGTGTGTGTGTGTGTGTGTGTGTGTGTGTGTGTATTAGTTACTTTTCTCACTGCTGTGACCAATAAATGGCAGAGCAACTTAAAGGAGAAAGAGTTTCTTCTGGCTCATCCTTCAAGGGTGGAGTCTACGGTGGTCGGGAAGGCAGGTAACACAGGGTGACAAGGCTCTGGCAGCAAGAACTCACATTCTCTGTGGACCGGGGAGCAGAAAGAGGACATGGAGTGCAGCTAGCCATAAACCTCAAGGCTTATTTCCCAGAGACCCACTTCCTCTGCTGAGGCCCCATGTCCTAAAGGTTCCATAGCCTCCTAAAACAGCACTATCAGCTGGAGACTAACTGTTAGTATGCAAATACAAGCTTGTTGAGGAGGACGTTTTACATGTCAACCAAAACATCATACTTTTTGAAAAAGGACTCAAATCTGAGTGAACAATCAGAACTCTCTTATGCTCAGTATGTCCCGTGTGGCTTCAGTGAAGATTGTCACACTTGTGTCCCAGCAGGAGAAGGGAGAGGAGTCAGGCTCTAGCCCACAGCAACAAGTTCTCTAGCAGCAGCTGGACTCCGACCAGAAAACAGAATGACCAGTCAGACAGTTGGCTCACAAGCCATGCTTGAATACAACCTCATTGTTTAGAACGTCCCAGCAAAAGGGTGACTCTTACCAGCACCAAAAATTGACTGCAATCTAGGGTTAAATCATGGTCTAGATTTCCAGACTGGAATACTGTCTTTGGTAAGAATTTATGAGTTTAAATGACGCTTAGTCATGCATCGTGAGCTTCTTGGGGGAGGGGCTGTTAAAGAGCAGTGTTCTCTAATTTCAGATGGCAATCATTTAACTTTGTTTAGATACAGACAGAAGGAAAAAGAGTTCCAAGCTCTTTTCCAAAAGGACTTTCTGTTCATTTTTCTGCTTTGCTGAAATGAGCCTAGTCTATTGTTGTTTAGAGCCAGCCATGTATTTGATGATGGCTGTTCTTCGTGTCTGCCAGTAGACAGAGGGGCCAAGCCACTCACTCACCAATAATTGACTGTGTGGATTCTGTTCTGAAACATAGACCCTTTAAATTAATTGAACATCTTTAGTCTGATATCTTTCTAGCTAACTATATAGTCCTAACCTCATCCATTCTTACCTCCAACCTCTGAGCCTTAATAAAGGCCTGATAGTTTTTGTTAATTTAAACGGAAATCATGAGTTATATGCATATGTTGTTAACATGTTTTGTTCTTAGTAAAATTGCTTAAGTTCAAGAGAGGATAAAGGGCTTACATTGTTAGTAAAACAAAGATATTTAATCTGAAACTCTTGAAAGACTGGGAGAGAATATGGTTGATGCAGTATTGACAGACTGTGTTAGATGGCTCTAATACCTGTGTATGCCAAGAGCTATATGAAAACAGCAGAAGAACGGTAGAGGAGGTGGTCTCCAGTCCCAGCTCTGAAGCAGCTGCACTCTAAGCAGAGAACTGAACTACCTCTCAAACATAGTGGGTTCTCTGTGCTTCAAAGGGTCCCTAATTTAGCATGTGAGTCCACTCTTGGTTAATGCTGGGTGTTTCTAGATACTAAAAAAAGGATCGAGTTATAATTTTCGAGAAAAGAGGGGGAAAGTATTTCCATCACAAGTGCAGTAGGGAGGAAGGGTTTTTGAGGAGTGCCTGCTACCTGTGTCTGGAGCAGGAATCTTGACCATTTGTGACCCAGCCATTGCATGTTTCTGGCAATGGCACGCTCTAACAAGGTGAACTAACACTGACCTTCTTGTTGTTTTCTGCTTAGGGTCATTGGTTTCCTGGAAGCCATTGTTTGCATCAAATTTGGACAAGATCTCTTCTCTAAGACCCAGATACTCTACGTGGTGCTTTGGCTTCTTTGTGTGGTAAGTTCTTACTCTCGCACCCCAGAGTGTCAGCTGAGCTCCCTAGCTGTTTCCAAGGGAAATAGAAATACTAAAACAACATTCCCTTGTGCACCAAGTTTTCCTTAGAAGTTCATAGACATTTTTAAAACTGGACACTAGTCTAAAAGTTTAAGAATAAAACACAGCCATACAGCATCTGAAATGGGTCATCTTAGCCATTTCCAAACATGCCCTTAGCAGATGCACCATCTTTGTGTTTCTTAGTTTCTGGGAATATGTCTTCATGAGGTGAACTTGAAGACTTTGAAGACGCAACAAGGACAGTTTCCATGCCCTCTCCTTCTATCACTGTGGCTTTTATAGTATAACATACACGTCACTATACCTGGGTATGAGACACACTGTCATCACAGTGTGGGAGGCAGTCAGACCACAGGTGTTCTGCCCATAGGACACACCTACCCCTAGGGAGATGCACACTCTGCAGAAAGAAGCCCAGAGTGACATCAGCCCAAAGCTCCATCCTTTCATATTTCTGTCCTTTGCTCACCTTTTAGGCTGAAGCCTTGGAATGATGACTAACGTAATTGTATTCAGGTCTTCTGCAGAAACCACAGATGTTGTAAGCTCAAGACTACAGTGGTCTGACCATGTGCAGAAGCCACAATTTCATCCAGTGTTCCCTGACCTTAGATTTTATTTTTACATTTTGTATAATTTCTGTGCACTCATCCCAAGTAGCTGTCATGGCCATCAAGTCTTTTATGCTCTGTCGCATTCCCTTTTGTCTCTAGTCACTCTCCCTTCCAGTTTGAGGGAGAAAGCAGCCCTTCTGTCCTATAGAGTCCCTTATCATCTGACCAGCTTCATCCTGTTCTGTTATTATACACATGTTTTTGACTTTCTTTAAGGTGTATTTTGTTGTTGTTGTTACTTTTTCAATGTCTGTTTTTTGTTTTTTGTTTTTTTATCTTTTGGAAGTGGGGGATGTTGTTGGTTAGAAATCCTGAATTCACCAGAGCACCTTGGTCTGCCTTCTTTGATCTTGAACAGTAACAGGCAGTAGCTCCAAGTAAGAGCTAATTAAGTAATTAAGTACAGAGTTAATTAATTAGCTAATTAACTAAAGAACAAAATTAATTGTAGTTTTCTATTCTGGTAAGATTAGAAAAAGGAGTAGGGGTCTGGGGAGGAGAAGGTTAAGTGCATGTGACGTTTTGCTTCTGGTCTTGAATCGTTCTCTGGCATGGCACTTTAGGTATGGACTGGACTATGACCTGCCTACATTGGGCTCCTTACCTAATCTGCTATAGGAGAGCCATGGGGCCAGGGAGAAGGTAAGCCAGTGTGCCCGCAGTTGTGAGAGAGGAAGCATCTTACCACAGGACATCATGGACCAGCCAGTCAGCTCGTCACACCTGGCTCTTCCAATGCCCTCCCGTGTGGCAGACAGAATAGGTTTTGTTTATATCTGCCTCCACAGTGTTGTACTTTGTGTGAAGAAGCTTAGTCATCCTTTGCCTCCCACTGTCACGAGCACAGAACTTGGTACGCAGGAATCTCAGCAGGTATGTAAAGGATGAGTTGGAGAGGCAAAGCATCAACTTGTATAGACATGGGACTGTGAGGAGTGCCTACTGCCTCAGAATGGCAGCCTATTTTGGGGAACGAGAGCAAACTGGGAACACTGACGGAGAATAGGAGTTGCCTACGTGGGATGGGTAAGCATATGTGTATTACTTCTCCCAGGATTTGTAATGATGAAATAATGTAGTCTGATTGTTGTCCCAGAGAAATACTCTGCAGAATGGGGTCTAGAGGGAGAGCGTTAAGTTGGAGTGTGCTGCTGGGATCTGGTTTACCAGTGACGGGGAAGTGAAGCAGAGGGGTGGAGTACAAGGAAAGGGCTAGTTTGGTTTGTTAGTTGTTTTCACGAGATAACTGGACAGGACACTGTTGCCTAGTAATTACCCAGAAGAGACTTGAAGGCAACTCTGGGGTTTCTAAATTGTGCTAACAGGTCAGGGCACAGGAGAGCAGCTGTGACAAGGGGAGATAAGCAATCTGAGCTGAGATTGAATGTACAGATGAAGATGTCCTGCCCCATTTCATGCCTCACTGGAATTTGTATCTGCTCTGTAGCATTGGGTAAGGCTTGCTCAATTGGGTAAGGGGGACCTGACCCAAACTGTCGCTGTGTGGGACCAGGAGATGCCAAGAATTATACAAGCAGTTAGAAGCTACTCCATAGAGACTTGAGATGCTGGCCAAGGATGGGATTTCATGGAGCAGTTAGATGTAAGAGGCCAAGTATAGCTTACATGGTGTCCATAAGGTGTCTGTGAGACTCTGAAGACAGGCATGGGAGACATGGAGAGGACTCAGCTTGACGAAAGGCCCCTGAGCTGGTCAGCTTGCATTACTGTAAAAAAATACCTGAGGTCAGTTCAAAGAGAAAGGTTTATTTTGGCTCACAGCTTTGGAGGCTTCAATCTACAATCATTTGACCCCATGGTGTTAGCACATTGCCTCTTGGCCTGATGTAAAGGAACAGGCTCTGACCTGTTCCTGAAGTCGGTGTTCTCTGAAGATCCCCGATCCCCGGAGAAGGGAGTCTCAGTGCTCCAATTGCTGCCCCTCTTCTTTTTTCTTTTCTTTTCCTTTCTTTTCTTTTCTTTTTTTGATAGTTGAAATAGATTAGGTTTTATTAGGGCTTTTGCAAATATTATTTTTGTTGATTTTCCTCCCTCTTGCATCTCTCTTACCTCATTTCCCTTTTTAGATTCTTTAACTTCCCACAACTACCTTTTCCTCAGACATGTTTGGGCACAGGCATATACAATATACATATACACATAAGTCAACCAAAAAATGAAATATAATCCCCAGTTTTATCATTTTATATATAAATCTGGTCTTGTCATTGATAAGTTTATTTACATTATTAATTATATTAAGGTGTCTGATACACTTACTATAACATCATTTTAACCTTTCAATAAACAGAAACTGCCTCCTACTAGGCAAATGATGGGATTTACACTAATTAAATAAGAAGTCTTCCCTTCAGTAAATTCTCAGACTATTTTAAAGAACAACATAATTATAGAGTCCTTAAGAGTGTTCATAGAGGAATTATTTGCTGCCCCTCTTCTTTACCAAGGAGGTTGCAGTGGAGGTGTGGTAGCAAGAGAACAAGCCCAGTTCATACGCAAAACAGCAGACCTTCACATGGTGGGGTTTTGAAAGATGGGAAGCAGAGACTTATTAGCGCCCTTAAGAGTAGTTCCCTAGTGATCTAAGACCTTCCACTGGACTTTTCACGTTGGAGGTTCCTACCACCTCCCAGTTGCAGCAAGCTATGAACCAGGTTAAAATGGACCTCTAAGGGACATTCAAGACCCAAGGCATAGCAGCAGGTCCTTGCTACCATGCATATTTTATAATCAAAAAGAATGGAAATGGGCTCTCAACACTTTTCCATACCACAACCTTTACTAAAGAGCAAGATTGATCTCCCACTCAGAAGTGAGATGATCATTATTCAAAAAGAGAGCAGTAAGTTACACCACAGTACTCAGAGAAACAAAGCCCCTATTTATCCCCTTTCCTTGACAAGCCACCATGCACAGAACTTGAGTTTAACGTGAAAGCAAGCATCTCATGTACTGGCTAATAAAGTTATCAAGCAGTCATCTATTTTAATGTTCATTTCCTTACTGTGAGTGCTAAGCTGGGTTCTGCATGCTCACTACTGCCCCACCCTTGGGCACAGACTGCCTGGCTTTCATTCCAGAGTCCTCTATTCTCCCTTCCTTGTCCCTCTGTAAACACAATCTGTGCAACTGCTATTTTAAATCCAGACTTTGACATTTTAAGTGGGTACTTGTCTAGATTTCCGCAGGTATGATCGCAAACCCATAAATTACAAGCTTTTGTCTCTTGAACCAAGTAGAAAATGGGCCTCTTGTACCTAGGTGAAGTAGTAGATTTGGCAACCACAGCAGGCTTTTTGTGTAATGATCATGATGATAAGCGCCCTTCCATTGCTACCTGCCTGTGTTTGCCTGGTCCCTCTGCACAGCTGGCTCTGCCTTCTTTCCTGTTGGAGGGAACTCCAGCTGCAACCTAACAGCACAAGCTCAGGAGATGAGGAAAGGAAAGAGCTTGAACGCCTTCCTTCTGATGGTCAGCATCTGCACTGGCAGACCAAAGAGGCCTTACCTTCTCCTCCCAAGCTCATTCTGCAGGCAGTGCTTTGGGAAGAGAGGCCAAGCTTCCCTCTCCCAGCGTACAGCATAGGACATCCTGTTGTGCCCTTGTAAAAATCCTAACACACACAGGCGATCACACGGTACATTTTCCTCCCATGAAAAATGGCAAATTTAATGTTAGTATATGAGAAAATTGGACAAATATTAGAATATGTTAGAGGTTAGGAATTGTTTTTTTAAACTCCATATTTAAGACATCATATAGAGACCTGCTCGTTTGCAATATGAATTGGGCTTCATGTTCACTGTGCCTCTATGGAAACCTCCTTGATAAGGAAGCAGGTAGCCAACCGGAGCACTGAGACACATTGTTTGGGGATTTTAGGAGGGCACTAGTTTCAGAGACACTCAGCAGATGTTGCCAACATGAAGGAATGGGGCAGAGCTTAGGCTCGTGCCATAAGGCTAGGGGCTCACAGTTCTACCCCTTTACTGTCTGTGCTTCACCCACCAGACGATGGCAGAGTGAGCATGGCTGGAGTGTGCTGTTCCGACGATGCTTTTATTTTCCCTCAGTGGATTAAGGAGCTTCATGGAGGGAAGGAGTTAGATGTAAAGACATAAACTTTGTATCTGGTTAGATTTTAAAACTAAGACTCAGCCTATCAAGAAAGCTGTGCTCTGCTGAGCTCGTTTCTTCTTCCCTTAACATGGGAAGTGACTTAAGAATCTCTGAGTGGCTTTTCAATCTAGAGCTATGGTTCTCAGGAAGAACTAAAATTATCCTCTCAGGGTGAGAGGGTCTCACTGTGATTTCATACCTGTCCCCATGGTTAGGGTGAGGTGTTAGGTAATAATGACAATTGACGGCAATCGTGTGAAATAAACCGGGTATTAAGGACTTCTTGGCCTGAGTGTTCTAGACGTGCCGGCTGTTTTGCTTGGTTGCTTTTGTTTATCTATCTCACTTACATCCTTGAGTAGAAGGTCTCTCTCTTTCTGGTGCCTCCTTGTCCTCCAAATACCTCCCTCTCTCCTGATCCTCTTGTTCTCTCCGTTCTTTTTCACTTAGTCTGGGCAGCCAGAAACTTTTCCTAAACTTAAGTTTTTTGACACATTTTGAAATTTTAGATTCTTAATAGTCGTGATTGATGGGTTCCATGCTCTCCCTTTGGGAAATACAAAGACAGTAGCCATCAAATCCCACAGTAGCTTTGTGCTCATACTTGCAAAGTATACGCATGTCCTTCTATGGCATTTGAATCATATGTAGGTAAAACATGAATACTGTGCAACTTGTTTTCAGGGAATGATGATGAGAATTGAAAAATCTTCATGTACGGTACCAATACATTTTTTTCTTCCTCAAAATATTTCTGATCCACTTGCTGACTGTGAGAATGGGAAAGCTCTGCATGAAGTGGGCCAACTGCCTGCACGTTTACCCTTACAGCGGTCTCCCTTAAGGTGTGTGCAGGCGTGGTGAGCAGTCCATTCTGACGCAGACACCTGGCTTCCGGGTAGCCCCGACTTGCCCTTTCATCTCACTCAGGCTGTTGTATAATACTTTCAGTCTCTGCTTTCCTGTCTGTAAGAGCAATGGCAACAAGGGTCAAAGTGGGGCAACTGGCACCGAGAAGCCAGGACCAGTGAAGGTAGTGTTGTCCTTGCTCTCAGTCCCTAAGGAGGCGCTCCCAGGCATGGCCGTGAAGCTGCTACATGAGAATTTTCTATCCAGAACTTCTCTTCCTTAAGCTGAGTCTCTACTCTTGAGAGATGGGTATGGGGTAGAGCCCTATGTCTGGTCCCACCTTAAGAAGGGTTATCCTTCTTAAAAATGGAGTATATATGACCTGCCCAGCACCAGTCTGTCAGACCCATTCCTGACTGTCCCATGTCCATCACATCCAAACATTTTGAACTCTTGCACCGAAGACAGGTCTTCTGGATTCTCACAGAAATCCAATTCCTGGGAAGTGGAGAGTGTGTATGTGCTGTCATTTATAAAAGGCTTTGTGTCTTTCTGTCTTGCAGGCCTTCACTACGTTCCTGTGTCTGTACGGCATGGTTTGGTATGCAGAGCACTATGGACACCGGGAAAAGGTAGAGGAGGAAACAGAGGTGGTCTTCATTTGAAAGACCTATCAGGGAGCCTCCCCCAAACACAAACACACACACCCACACACATACACACACACACACACACACACACACACACACACACACACACACACACACACACACATGGAAGGAAAGATATGGCATAGGAGCCTCAGGGAGTGATGCCAGTTTTACCATATAGAAACTTAAGGTGTCAGGATGTGCAACTGTTACACAGCTGTGCTTGCTTGTGGCTGGCCTGGTCAATATTATTATCCTCCTTTTGCAAAGGGTTTAAATCTTAGTTATTTAAATAAAATTTAAAAAATTAATTAAAACAAATGTAGAACTCGGAAAGCACTAAACCCAATCTCGAGGTTTTCTTCTATTCTGACTCTTTTGTCTTTTTAACTTATTTACGTGTCCTAGTTTAGGCTCCCCAGCTGTACTGTGTTAAAATAGACGTGTGTATGTACCATGAGAGCATCTTGGTCTGCACGTGGGTCCTGAACAACTGGAGCGGGACTGTCCCAGAGCTGTTGCCTGTCTGTGGGATATGTTCCTCTAGCTGGGCTGCCATGTCTGGCCTCAGTGGGAGATGATGCACCTACCCTCCAAGATACTTGAGGTGCTAGGGTTGGGGGATACCCAGAGGGGCTCTCACCAGAGGAGAAGGGGAGGGGGAATGGATGGAAAGGATTGTGGGGGAGGGTGAACCGAGGGAGGCCAGGGAGCAGGATGTAAAGTGAGTAAGTAAAAAATTAAATAAATAGGGCTGGAGAGATTGCTCAGCGGTTAAGAGCGCCCGACTGCTCTTCCAGAGGTCATGAGTTCAATTCCCAGCAACCACATGGTGGCTCACAACCATCTGTAAAGAGATCTGATGCCCTCTTCTGGTGTATCTGAAGACAGCTACAGTGTACTTATATATAATAAATAAATAAATCTTTTAAAAAAAATTAAATAAATAAATGTTAAAAAAACAGAGAATGGTGTGACTGGGCTTCAGCACTACGGCTGTCCTGGGGATTACCCTGTGTGTGCTGGTGTTGGTGCCGTTCCTCTTTGGGCATTTGTCCAGTTTTTCTTTTTTAGCAGCAAGGCCTCTCACTGGTTATAAGCATTAGCCACTCTACCAGCCTTTTTTGATTGTGTTTTGTGTTCTGGGGTTAAATTTAGGTGTCAGGCATTCACAGAAAGTATTTTCCTGACTGAGCTATCTCCCAGCCCTGCCTTTGTTTAAATAAAGATAATGGCTTCATCGTTTATTCAAAACTTTAGGCTTGGATATCTGTGCGGGTGTGTCATCCAGATCAAACCCAGGGCCTTGCCCACGCTAAAATCCAGCCTCAGTGCTAATGCCTTCTAGAAGGTTAATTCTGTATGGTCTGGCAGAGATCTTAGGTTTTCTAGCTGAGAAATACAGGGTAAAGCTCTATCACACTCAGCCTGGGTTTATGTTCATTATTATTATTATTATTATTATTATTATTATTATTATTATTATTATTATATTACTACTACTACTACTACTACTACTACTACTACTACTATTACTATTATCCATCTATTCCTCACAGGACTGACGTAAGCTTACCCACTAAACCTTTGTCTTTTTCTAGACCTATTCAGAGTGCGAAGATGGCACTTACAGTCCAGAGATCTCTTGGTATCACGGGAAAGGCTCAAAAGGTAACAGCCATCTTGTTCGTTGTATAAAACTTTGAGTCCTCTGCATCCTCAGGCCCACTGTGGAGATTTGGGGGTCAGTATTCATCTCCCAAGTATCGGTGAAGATATTGAAGGGTCTCACACTACTCATCAAGTCTCATCTGTCACTTCACACAGTGCTCACAGAATACAGGCGGAAATGTGCTCTGTGAGATGAGACTGTGCTGAGCTCTGCTTTCCTCAGGCAGAAGGGTATCGTTGCCTCAGTCCCCATGACAGGAGCACTCTCTCTTGGCTCTCGGCTTTCACAGTGAATGGAGTGCTTAGAGAGCTGTGCACCCGAAGGAAGACTTTCCATTTTGTAATAATCTGGGGCCACTGGGTTTTTTTGAAATTTTTAAATTTATGAACCATTGACAGTGAAGGGGCTCCACTGGCCAGTAATTTTAAGGTCTTGTGAATCCTGAAAAGCGTGACTGTGGGGAGCAAACTGGCTCTGAGAGACAGAACTCACTGTGGTTGTAGCCCTTTACAAACCATGCTTACTTAGAGTTAACTCTGCAGATCTGGGGCTGTGAACTCTGCTTGATTCCCAGCACCCTGTAGTCTGTGACCTGTGTGAGCAAGGGGCTTCACCAGACTGACCTTATCTGGTCCCATCAGGTTGTATAATCAGCGTTGGGCATTCCTGGTTCTCCAATAGAAGGGATTTGTGTGCACGTGATGCTGCACATGAAGAACAGAGGGAAGACAGAGAGGGAGAGAGGGAAACTCTTCAGAAAATTTGGGACTGTGACAAAAGATACTTAGAAGGACGACAAAATGCTGCTGGGCCTTTGGAGTGGGCTTAAGTGGCTGTGTTTGATAAATATTTCATCCAGAACTGAACCAGAGCACTGGAGAAAAAGAGAGCTTAGGCTTAGCTACTCCCTTAGGGACTGGCTGCATGCTCTATCAGAGGAAAGAGTAGCTCCCGATGTTTCAATGTCACCTCAGGGCTGTCGCTCAGCGCATCAGGCACCTTGGTTGTAAAGATGTTGATGTCTCTGCTAGTAGTTTTAAAGTTACGACGTCAAGAATCTTTTCCAAGAGACCGTACAGAGCCTGTTTAACATTTCAGTACAGACTAGGGGGATCTGTACTGTGGTTGTATGGATAAAATGTGGCTGAACTTTTAACTGTCCGTTGTTTAAGCTTTCATCTGTACTCACTTCTGGTCTGTGTTGTGACTAGTCTATCTTACATATTCCCAGACTAACAATTCCTTAGAACCCCAGTCTTCGGGGCAGTTGCCTGGTACACACAAAGCACAGACAGATTGTCAGATTCCCTTGGCCTCAATTTATTAATGAGGCCACTAGAGGGAGCTAGATTTTAGCTGATAAGCCAGGTCATGCCAGAAAGGGAGAACTACCAATCCCAGGAGTCAGCCACAGAGCTCAGGGGCCCCTGGTGATGGTGTGTTGGTTTCTTTTGGGCAGGTTCTGAGGACAGCCCACCGAAGCATTCAAACAACAACGAAAGCCATTCTTCCAGAAGAAGGAACCGGCATTCCAAGTCCAAAGTCACCAATGGAGTTGGGAAGAAATGAAGGAGGCGAGTTAATGTCCGATGTTCCAGAGTGCCTAGACCTGAGAGGAAAACAGCACATTTGGACCTTCCTATGCGGAGATCAAAATGTACAGAAAGAACAGAGGGAGCTTTGAGGATCATGATTTGAGGGTATAAGTCTTGTCTCCCATCCACCTGGACACAACACTAGGTTCACCATGGCTTGGGGCCCTTTGCCAACTGGAGTTGTTTCTTAACTTCAGCACATGGCTTGCGTTCTCTGGTAGCAATACAGTGTGCTGGAAGGACAGGAGAGCTGTTTGTCCCCAGCTGCCAGCAGTGGCTCTATGCTGGTGTGTCTTGTGGATGTTGTATAAATGTCTTCATTCAGATGTTGACTTAACCGACTGGCTAATGAACTGGTCACTGGGTTTTATTTTTATGAGTCTGCCTTTCCATTTGATTGATTGTTTACATTCAGTCAGTCTGCTCTTACTTAGTGTTTTCAAGTTAAAATGCTTAAAAGCTTCCAGAATCCACTGCTGAAACTGGGGGAGGGTTCCTTCTGGAGAAACAAAGGGTGGAAGGAGCTTATATCCCTGCTTAGCATACTCAGTCCCCAGCCACACGGCAGATGACCAGCAGCCTGAGTGAAGAGGCTGGCTGCTGGCCCTGGAGCCTCGGCTTTAGATTAGAACTGTTTTTGTTCCCTTCCAAATACTGTCCAGACTGAGTGCACAAGAACGACCTTGCTAGAGGGGCTGGGACACGGGCTCTCCTGCCAGGTGCCTTTTCCGCGTGCGTGGTTTTCCTTCTGTGATGTGTTACCTTCTTCATCTTTCTGTCTCATGTGAGGTGCTAGTGAGTATTAACTAACCTTCGTCTGTGCCATGCTCTACTAGAACATTCTCCGGGTCTACCCTGGATCCTTGTTTAAATAAACCAGTTCACATTAAAAAGTTCATCAAAGATCTGTCTTTGTTAGAACGATGTTTCTTTGTATCTTACTAGTCTTTCAACTGTTTGGAGCTGACTTCATGTTTTGCAGTTGACCTTAGGTTATGTTTGTGTGTTCAATATGGTAAAGAAAGAAAAAGAAAAAATATATTTTAAAAGTGCTTACACATACCTGTCCTGTCTGAACCTTCCAAAGTGATCCACCGGGAATGGAAGTGGAGCCATTGCCTCTCACTGTACTCACCAGACAAGTGGCCTGTACAGATACAGACTTGCTACAAACAACCCTTCCCTCATTCCCCAAGCACAATGATTGCTCTGTCTTTTCCTCCTTAAAGGAAATCCTTGAACTATAAAAGTTACGTTTTGTTTTTATTTCTTTTTCTTTTTTCTTTTTTTGAAAAAAGAATTTCCAGACGAGGGGTTTAAATCAACCATGAAAAAAAGCTAGGGTTACTGTCATTGCTCTGGGTGACCACCTGATTCAGAACCACCCACAGACTTGCTTTCTCGGTCAGCCACACATGTTCTGAGAACAGCATCAGCAGCCACTAGTGCACAGCAAGAGGCTAGGGTAGGCCACAGCTCTAAACTTTCCCATAGTATTCCATGAGCCTGTTTAAAAGGGGACAGAGAGGCACCTGTCATCCCTCATCCCTCCTTTTGCACTTCTGGAATTGAACAAGAGCTCTGCCACTGAGCCGTGGCCCTCTCCTCACATTCCATCAAATAGGCTTTTATGAACATTGTGTTGACTTCTAAACGTTGCTTTGCCTCGCAGGTATGTTTTATTTCTTGACAACTTTGATGAGCCCAAAACTTTGTATTGCTCTCATAGGTTGTATGAGCGTTTCCAAGTTGATTTTCCAGGACAGCAGGGGCTAGGACTGTAGGACTCACCTAGCAGGTGGGCCAACCCCTCTGAAGAGGCACATGCACAGTTCCTAGAACCAGACAGAACGTTCCTGTAGAGCCAGTAGTGGAGTCGATATTGCTGTGGAATGTGCAAGAACCAAAGCACACGAGGCATTGTTTCCTCTCTGGCTTTGTAGGAAACAGCTGGGAAAACCCTTAGATACTTTCTACGTACGCTGAGTTCAAACTTCCTTTTCACTTAGAAAAAGCATTTTAGCTACTGTAGTAACAAAACCAACAACTTTGCATGACTGTGCTGCCATTTTCTTTCACACCACTTAGGTCCTGGCCTAAGATTTTGCCCATCTCTGGACATTGATCCTAGGTTGACGGTTTAGAGTATATGTTCCAGAGAAATCCACGTAGTGAGTGGTGACTGTAAGTCATCTCTTGATCCTCTTGGCCGATTGCTGTAAAGATACCACTGCTCAGGGTATAGAACAGGAAGGGAATTTTGAGTAGACACTTCCAAAGAGAGAAAGACTGCACTGAGTGCTAGATTTTCTCTCCTTTTTGTTAGCCTTGGTCGTTACAGGCCTCCCTTCCTTCATGCTCCTTTCACCATTCATAGAGGCCTTGCTCACTGCTCTCCTGGCCATGCTCAGATGTTCACTGCCCCACTGAGCAGGTTAATGATACTCAGCATCCAGTAAATGCCTCGCTTTACTGCAGCTGCCTCTGAAGTGAACTTGGAAATCAAGCTGTCACCCTGGAAAATAAAATTAGTTCTATCAGTTCCAGCTCTCTTGGTCCCTACTCAGAAATCACTTGCCTCAGAGCATCCAAAGAAATGATACCCACTTTGCTAAGGCTTGCCTTTGGGAATTTGGTTTCTAGAATGTTTGCAGGTAAATGGTACATTTCCAGGCCTTCACAAAGTGACTAGAAGGGAGCCTGGGCAGAGGAAAAACAGCTTCTGACTGGATGGAAAATTAGAAATTGGGCCTTTGAGAGTAGACTGTAGTGTATGCTCTAAACACTGGATGCTTGGCACCTACCCATTGTGCTCGGTGACTGTCCTGGGACTCCTGGGCTTACTACTGCTTATCAGGTGAGTGTCACTTAAATATCTAGAAATCCAGCAAGTGGACACTTGCACCTAGGTATTTTCCGTTTCTGTGATGGAAAAAGACCTCTGGTTCCTGCATCTCAGCACCTAATGGAACATCTCCTTTCTTTACATGCATGCATGATTCCATGACTATATTTAAGATTTGGTTCTTTGCAGTCAGTATTGGAATGGCTGATACTGGTAGGCCACAGTCTTACTGCTCATCCATAATTAATTGATTTTCACATCTCCCTTTATCACCTTCTGTTCTAAACCCGATGATAAGATGGTCACAGGTAAAGATTATAATATATTTTAATCAGACTTTGGACTTTGATGCAGTAAATAAACACGGCTTTTAAATTTTGCTGTCTTCTGTGAACTTAATTTTGTTAGCATACATGGATTGTACGAAATAATGTGCTTCATTGTGACATTTTCATGTATGTATACAGCGTACATAGGTTATACCCCCCATTATTCCCTTTTGCCTCCCCTCTTACCCTCATGGCTTCCTTTCTCTTCCCAGATAATTTAAAGGAGCAATTACTGATGTCTGCAGAAGAAGGGAGAAATAGCTGGGCTTGAATTGTTTAGCTTGAAGGCATGCTGAGTGGTAAAAGCTCTTTCTTCTCTCTGATGTCCACTAAGAATGCCTTTGATCCACTTTAGAAATTTCATCTTGGACTTCGTCTACTTGCTGTTTTCTTTCAATGTGCCGGATATATTTAAAAGACATGAAAACAATGAACAACAAAACCCCAAGCGTTTTCCATGTAGCCCAGGCTGGCTGTGAGTTCACAGATGTCTTCCTGTTTCAGCCTACTGAGTGCTGTGATGATAGGCATATACCACCTCACGTGCTTGAAGCTTCTTGACCTCTGAGGTGATGTGTCTTGTCACAGTCCCACACTGTTCAAAGGTTTGCCACAGTTTAGGTCCCATTGAGGCTTCATGTGGCTTGGCTTAGCTTACAGCTCTTTATAATCTGGTACTTAATTATTCATGCCGAAAGCGGGCTTTTATGTACAGTGTACCTGACTAGCTAGAGAAGTGGATGTCAGGCTAGCTTCCTGCCCACAGCCATAGGAGAGAAGACTTCCAGGCCTGCTGCATGACTGCTCTCTTAGTACATAGAAGAGGGTGTTAGCACATCCTTTCTACCAGAGCCTAAGGACAGGAACTTACTGAGAAAATATAATTTGCTAGAAGATTTTGCTTGCCCTGCTGAGTCAACAGCTAGAGGGCCTCTTTAGGTATCTGGACTCATGCTTATATTTTGTATATGACTATATGTTAATTACTGCATTTTCTTTGCTACTGGAATGTTCTGATGACATTGAAACTGTCAGGGTCTGTATATTGTATGCTCCAATGGTCCTAGTAGCTAGGCATTCACGTTCCAGGGTAGAGAGCCCTCTCCGCTTTCTACATGCTGAAAAGAGAACTCTCTGGTTCTACAAACCACAAGAAATGAGGTTCGTCTGCCATTAAAAAAAAAGTGATTTCTCAAAATCTCATATAAAAGAACCAAAAGATTGTATCGTTATATGTAAATTACACATAATATTCTTAATTACAGGGTCAAATTGCAGGCAGAATGACAGAATGCTCCCCTGGTAGAAGTGTGTACAGCACCTCTGACTTGGCTGACTGTTATAACCACGGGCTACTCATTTGCTCTTACAGGTCTGATTGGTCTGTATATCGCATGCTGACAAGGTTCATTCTAGACAGGTCCAACCTGGCAAGAGTGAGGTCTCTGGCTTGCGTGGTTATTTAGGATCCTGTATCTTCTCCTAGAGTGGAAATACCTAGATCAGCTGCAAGAGAATGAGGTTTTTATAGTGCCGTAGAGAACAAGGTTTCAAGACAATGGCACTTGGAACCTCTGAAACAAGTCTGCATGTAGCTCTCTGAGACCCTATATTCCCAGCAGCCCTCAAAACACAAGGCTTCACTTTTGTACCAAGTGCCAGAGCAATATCTTAATTCCAGAGGAAAGACTGTCCCAGATGTTCACATGTATGAATGCTCTGTGAGTCCTGTCAGTTCGCTCGCTTTTTTCTTGGATAAGATGGCATGGAACAGTTGACCACTAGGCCCTAGGCACTAGGTCAAGAAGAAGCTGTTAGGTCAACCCAAGGCTCTTCTTAGAGTGTCTGGACATAATGCTTATGTTCCTGTCCTGTTCTGCATCCCCTGACAGAGCCTCTGTACCTCCACCCACAGCCCTCCTATACAGCTTCCACGGCTAGCAGGTGGCTGGTGGACAGTCAGACTTTGGGCAATCACTGTTTATGTATACCTCCTCTTCAAAGAGATTCAGATCTCAGGGCCTTGTTTGCCAACCCACTCTCCATACGTCTGCTACAAGAGAAATGACTAGTCCTAGCAGTTAGGGTCTGCCTACAGCTTTTCTAGCCATTTGTGTATGTGGTCTGAAACAGGCTAAGATTTTCTAGAAACAAAACTCTACCTCTCTGCGGGAATCCTGTCCACCCCCAAGCCAATTTGTTGGTGCTAGTAGCTCCCTCTGCCTACAGGAATGTGATTTGCCATCATAACAATTTTTATAGTCAGCAGTAATGGGATGGCTGAGTGAGTTATTTTTTTTTTTTAAATTAGGAGTGTATATGGCTTTAGTTTCTTTTCTTTTTTAATTGGATAGTTTTAAATTTACATTTCATGTGTTATTCCCTTTCCTGGTTTTCCGGCCATAAGCTCCCTATCTCATCTACCTCCCCTTCTTCTATAAGGGTGTTCCCCGCCCCATTCAACCCCACCTTGCCCACCCACATTCCCCTACACTGGGGGTCTAACTTGGGCAGGATCAAGGGCTTCTCCTTCCACTGGTGCCCAACAAAGCCATCTTCTGCTACATATCCAGTTGGAGCCATGGGTCAGTTCATGTATACTCTTTGGGTGGTGGTTTAGTCCCTGGGAGCTCTGGTTGGTTGGCATAGTTGTTCTTATGGGGTTGCAAGCCCCTTCAGCTCTTTAAATCTTTTCTCTAATTCCTCCAATGGGGGTTCCGTTCTCAGTTCAGTATACTGCTAGCATTCGCCTCTATATTTGACATGCTCTGGCTGTGTCTCTCAGGAGACATCTAAATCCGGTTCCTGTCAGCATGCACTTCTTAGCTTCATCAATCTTATCTAGTTTTGGTGGCTGTGTGTGTGTGTGTGTGTGTGTGTGTGTGTGTGTGTGTGTGTGTGTGTACTTCCCAGCCATTCGATATTCCTCAACTGAGAATTCTTTGTTTAGCTCTGTACCCCATTTTTTAATAGGGTTATTTGGCTCTCTGGAGTTTAACTTCTTGAGTTCTTTGTATATTTTGGATATTAGCCCTCTCTCAGGTGTAGGATTCGTAAAGATCTTTTCCCAATCTGTTGGTTGCCTTTTTGTCCTAAGGACAGTGTTTGCAGTTTTATGAGGTCCCATTTGTTGATTCTTGATCTTAAAGTATAAGCCATTGGTGTTTTGTTCAGGAAATTTTCCTCAGTGCTCTTGTGACCAAGATTCTTCCCAACTTTTTCTTTTATTAGAGTTTCTGGTTTGATGTGGAGGTCCTTGATCCACTTGGACATAACCTTTGTAATGGACGTAATCCATTTTTATCAGGGCGATAAAAATGGATTGATCTTCATTCTTCTACATGCTGACCTCCAGTTGAACCAGCACCATTTGTTGAAAATGCTATCTTTTTTCAACTGGATGGTTTTAGCTCTTTTGTCATTGATCAAGTGACCATAGGTGTATGGGTTCATTTCTGGATCTTCAGTTCTATTCTACTGATCTATCTGCCTGTCTCTGTACCAATACCATACAGTTTTTTTTTTTATTATTACTATTGCTCTGTAATACTGCTTGAAGTCAGGGATGGTGATTTCCCCCAGAAGTTCTTTTGTTGTTGAGGATAGTTTTCGCTATCCTGGGTTTTTTGTTTTCCAGATGAATTTGCAAATTGCTCCTTCTAACTCTATGAAGAATTGAATTGGCATTTTGATGGGGATTGCATTGAATCTGTAGATTGCTTTTGGCAAAATTGCCATTTTTACTATATTAATCCTGCTAATCCATGAGCATGGGAGGCCTTTCTATCTTCTTCGATCTTCAATTTTTTTCTTCAGTGACTTGAAGTTCTTATCATACAGATCTTTAACTTGGTTGGTTAAAGTCACACCAAGGTATTTTATGTCATTTTGGACTATTGTGAAGGGTGCCATTTCCCTACTTTTTTTCTCAGCCTGTTTATCCTTTGAGTAGAGGAAGGCAACTGATTTGTTTGAGTTAATTTTATACCCAACCACTTTGCTAAAGTTGTTTATCAGCTTTAGTAGTTCTCTGGTGGAACTTTTGGGGTCACTTAAGTATACTATGATATCATCTGCAAATAGTGATATTTTAACTTTTTCCTTTCCAATTTGTATCCTTTTCACCTCCTTTCATTGTCTGATTGCTCTGGCTAGGACTTCAAGAACTATATTGAATAAGTAGGGAGAGAGTGGGCAGCCTTGTCTAGTCCCTGATTTTAGTGGGATTGCTTCAAGTTTCTCTCCATTTTGTTTAATGTTAGCAACTGGTTTGCTGTATATGGCTTTTACTATGTTTAGGTATGGGCCTTGAATTCCTATTCTTTCCAGGACTTTTATCATGAAGGGGTGTTGAATTTTGTCAAATGCTTTCTCAGCATCTAATGAAATAATCATGTGGTTTTTATCTTTGAGTTAGTTTATATAGTGGATTACGTTGATGGATTTCTGCATATTGAACCATCCCTGCATCCCTGGGATGAAGCCTACTTGATCATGATGGATGATCGTTTTGATGTGTTCTTGGATTCTGTTTGCAAGAATTTTATTGGGTATTTTTGCATTGATATTTATAAGGGAAATTGGTCTGAAGTTTTCTTTCTTTGTTGGGTCTTTGTGGTTTAGGTATGAGAGTAATTGTGGCTTCTTAGAAGGAATTGGGTAGTTCTCCATCTGTTTCTACTTTGTGGAATAGTTTGGACAGTATTGGTATGAGGTCTTCTATGAAGGTCTGATAGAATTCTGCACTGAACCCATCTGGTCATGGGCTCTTTTTAGTTGGGAGACTTTTAATAACTTCTTCTATTTCTTTAGGAGTTATGAGGTTGTTTAGATGGTTTATCTGTTCCTGATTTAACTTTGTTACCTGGTATTTGTGTAGAAAATTGTCCATTTCCTCCAGATTTTCCAGTTTTGTTGAGTATAGGCTTTTGTTGTAGGATCTGATGATTTTTTGAGTTTCCTCAGATTCTGTTGTTATGTCTCCCTTTTCATTTCTGATTTTGTTAATTTGATTACACTCTTTGTGCCCTCTGGTTCTTCTGGCTCAGGGTTTATTTATCTTGTTGATTTTCTCAAAGAACCAGTTCTTAGTTTTGTTGATTCTTTGTATAGTCCTTTTTGTTTCTACTTGGTGGATTTCAGCCCTGAGTTTGATTATTTCCTGCCTTCTACTCCTTGTGGGTGTAGTTGCTTCTTTTTGTTCTAGAGCTTTTAGGTGTGCTGTCAAGCTGCTGATGTATGCTCTCTCCTGTTTCTTTTTGCAGGCAGTCAGAGCTATGAGTTTTCCTCTCAGCACTGTTTTCATGGTGTCCCATAAGTTTGGGTATGTTGTATCTTCATTTTTATTAAATTCTAAGAAGTGTTTAATTTCTTTATTTTTTCCTTGACCAAGTTGTCATTGAATAGAGTGTTTTTCAACTTCCATGTATGTGGGGGCTTTCTGTAGTTTTTATTGTTATTGAAGACCAGCCTTAGTCTGTGGTGATCTGATAGGATGCATGGGATTATTTCTATCTTTCTGTATCTTTTGAGGCCCGTTTTATGACTGATTATATGGTCAATTTTGGAGAAGGTTGCTGAGAAGGTGTATCCTTTTGTTTTGGGATGAAATGTTCTATAAATATCTGTTAAGTCCATTGGTTCATAAATGGCTTTGATTTCTAAGACCCCTACCATATTCCTGGGAAGAACAGAGAACAGTGAAAAGTTGTGCTGACATAGTGTTTCTTCAAAATGAAAAGTAGCACTTCTTCATAATTCACTGAATACTTTGAAGTGACCATTCAACACTGATGAAGATGGGACAGTAGGTGGCAGTAACATTCTAATATTTGTAGGATTAGCTTGTGTTAGTCTACCCTCATCCCTTGTGTTTATACTTAGCCACCTCCCAAGTTTCACTTCACAGGAGTAGTTTTGAGTTTTCTTTTAACCTCTCTTGGTGGAAATTCTTTTCAGGGATCACACTGCTACTGCAGTCAGGAAAAACAGCCACCAAGTTGTCCTGGATCCTGGTGGGTCAGCTCTGGGTTATTTCACAAGTCGGACAGCAGTGGCCCTTGACCAGTCAAGGAGGGAGGAAGCCATTGTTTCCTGCATGGATTCCTGCTTCTGGGATCCTCAGACCACAGAAGCTGAGCTAGCTGGTGTTGCTTTACTGGTATTGACCATTTTCCCATTCGACTCAGCCTCATCCCTGTTTACAGCAGTGGGCGAAAGCTGAAAAAACATGCAGAGCTCAAACTTTCCCAGGCTACTGTTGTCACAGCCTGTCTCTGCCAAAGTACATATAAAAGGCAACACGCTTCTGTTTCTCTTGGTGTGGGCAGTGATTATGCGCACAGCAGAGCAGTGTGGTATGAATATGCTGCTTAAAATCACAAACACATTCACCCACAGAATGCCCGGTTCACTTACATAGCCTTTTTGACTATCATTTTCTTCGAGCCACATTTGATTCATAAAATGCCAACCTCAGCTGGTGTGTGGGGTAGCTAGACCCACATAAGGCATGGAGGAGAAGGACCATCATGGTTCCCCAAAATGTCAAAGTAGATGTGAATGTGTTTACCACTCAGATCACCTCAGCTGAGGATCCCTTATTTATCACTGTGTTTCTGCTAGAAATTTCTTCTGGTTTACATCTAAATTCTCAGCAGAAATAGGAGAGAATGTGTATGACAGCCCCATATTTGGTTTGTTGAACTTAAAAAGGGGAAATGACAGAAAGTCATGGTGGTGATAGCTCAGCAGTAAAGAACACTGACTACACTTCCAGCGGATCTGTATTCACCTAGCGCCCTCATGGTATGGCTCACAATCATCTACAACTACAGCTACAGGCTATCAGGCACCTTCTTCTGACCTTTGTGACGACCAGGAGCATAGGTAGTATGCAGACACACATGCAGTAAAACCAGTCATACACATAAAAATGTTTTAAATGACTTTTAAAATCGAGGGAATTGACATAATCAATGGTGGTCTGGGACTAGGCAGAAAGTTGGGATGCTTGCTTCAGTAAAGTGTATGAAGACTTAAGTTCAATAAAAGTCAGGTGTGGTGATGGGTGTGATAGCCCCATAGCTGCAGGGATGGAAACAGAGAGTCACTGTCCAGTCAGTCTGACTGAATTGGTAAGCATAGGATCAGTAAGAGCCCCTGTCTCAAAAAATAAAAGTGCAGAGTGATGGAGGAAGACATTCGATGTAGCTCTCTGGCTTCCACTTGCAGGCAATGAAAATAGTGACTAACACAGGCTGGTCTCTGTAGGCCCGAGTTTTTTCCCCGATGCAGAGCATGGCTGCTTGGGGAGGCAGAATGTGGGGAGTTTAACTGTGCTTACCCCATGCAGCTGCTGGGCCATAGGGAAGCATCAAGGCACTGCTCTGGGAAAGTCTGCAGTCTGAGATGTGGGAAAGCAGGAGCTGGTTTCGGGTTCTCGGGCCTGTGACAAGGCCAGTGCCACGGGGTACTCTGACTCTTGGATACTCTGACACTGGGAGTCTTGGAAGAGAAAAGAACAGAGCCGGGGACTCGAGGGCTGGGGACAGTGTCTAGCTCGGGAGCAGGGGAAATGGGGAGCTCTAGCTTGTCCAACGGGAGTGATTGTCCTTATCTTGATGGTGGCAGGCTTGGTGGCTGTTGTGGCTAGTAGTAGCACAGAGAGGCCTTCTATGGGAGATTAGGCTGCAGCTCTGTAGGCAAGGGCCTTCTTCAAAGTGGATGAGTAAAACCATACCCCACTTCTCAGGGTGGGTCTGAGGTTAAATACCTTTTGCAGGGAGGAGTGTCTGGGAAGGGAAGCTTATTGGCTAAGCCCTCCGGGCCTCATTAGCATGTAGAACTCTGTTTTGAGCTGATGTCACCATAGGATACATTTCTTTTATATGAAAAGCATGGCATATGTTTCATGTCAAGAGGAGTCTGGCAGGGAGCTGGGATTCACTTAAGCCTCAGGTGTGTGCCCACAAGGTTGCCTGGTCTCGACCTGCTCTATCTTACCAAACTTCCAGGCATGGTCTCCTTCTCTTTGATTCTGCAGAAGTCCTTGGCCCTTTGGCCTAGGCACATCTATCTGCCCAGCACCTGCAATAAATTTGGTTTCATTTCCTCAGCTGCCGCATATAATGTGTCCTGGAGCCCCGCATCCTACATTTTGGAGAGCCATTTTGCTCCCTTCATTTTCCTGCTAGAGTTCAATCATCCATGGAACTTGATAGCCCGTCTTTTACTAAGTGCTAACTAGAAAATACCTTAAGTTGGATGTTGTGGCAGATGCCTTTAATTCCAGCACCCAAGAGGCAGGGGCAGATCGCTTGCTAGTTCCAAGGCAGCCATGCTTATATGATAAGAGCCTAGTTCAATAAACAGCAACCAAAAGAAACACAAACACCACAAAGTTGACAGTGTCCGTGCGTCATGGACTGAGAACCGGGTGTAGGCCTGCGGGGTTTAACAAAAAGACGCACTCGGGACATTCGTGCTACGAGAATGCCAAAGCTTTACTGAGGTTCACAGAATATATACCTCAAGTTCATGGGGTGGAAAATTCCAGGAAGCTCAGTGGAAAAACAGGTTTACGCCCACAAGATAAAAACAGGAACAAAAAACAGGAATAGACTCAACCATGTACCCACCTAGGTGTTAGGCCCGGGAGCCAAACAGACTGGTGGGGATGTTCCTTTGTTGGGAACAAAAGCTTCCACACGCATCAGCAAGGCTCAGCAGGGGGTAACCACTTGAGGGGCCCAGGAGGGTCCCACACAAAGTATCCTTTGAAAATAACTGAAGACTCCTGGTCAGTCTTCAGGACTTGAAGCATCCCCTCTTCCCCCATACCTGTAGGGATATTTTTGCCAGATCCCAAAGAAGGCTCTGAGTCTCTCCCTTATGTCACTGAAAAATCCAGACTTTGTGCGGCTCCTACTTGGGATTTATAAGCTTGAGATCTTGTCTATGAAAAATAATTTTAAAAGCTCTTAGTCATAATGTTTCACAAAAAGTGATGCCATGTGGCCTGATTTGTTAGGCTAACCCAAGAGCCTTGGAAAAGCCCCATGCCAAAGGAAGGGACTTAAAGCAGCGATTTCATTAACTTTACAGGAAACCGCCCTCTACCAACCAGAGTAACTTCACCTGTTTAGAGATCAATCAAGCTATACTTTTTATCCCATAAATTGTACAGATTTCAAGGTACCTTGTCCACATGAACTGTAGTATTCTGCTGTCCTCTGAGCCTTCTGGCCTACCCAAATTTCCTGGAGAAATGGATATGGGTAGGATTTCCTGTTCCCCAAGGCCGGCAACCCAGCTAGTCTTATCAACATGGTTCCCACTCTGAGGTGCTCCCATCCCTGCTGGCACAGCAGGAGGCATCAAAATGGTCTGCTCTTCCCAGCTGACCTAAGCCCTGACAGCTTAGGGAGCCAACTCTGCCATTCAAACACCCTCTTTCTCCTTGGGGACCTCACTTGGGATTTTAGTATCTACCTATCATTGCCAGGATTTACTCAATCCAAGAAAGTCCTGTAAGGGCTGCTTCCAAGAGAAAAAGGTAGGACCTTCAGTCCCTTTCCTCCCTATTGGTCTGCCTGCAGATCTGTCACCTTCTCCCTTCTGTGCCGCTTGTTGGCAAGCGGATGTGACTTGTAAATAATTTGCCAGTTACCCAAAGCAGAACTGAAATATTCTGCTCCTGTGGGCTCCCAGTTCCTAATTTTATTATTCCGTCCCTGTGAGCTGGCAGGACCCAAATCATCAGACCTGACAGTTTATGTAGCATTTCTACTCCCACAGAAGCTCTCCCTTCCTGATGGGACCAATAACCATTCTGGTTTTCAAATGGGGATCATGATGGGGTGATCAAGCCAGCTCGGTCAGTCAACAGGTTCTCCAGGGCAGGAGTGAGGATTCAAAGGAAAAAGACAATTAGACAACACTGTAGCATGACCCCAGCCAGTTCTGAGGCTGAAGCAGGTTTATTTTTTCCAGTCTGCTTTTATACTACTTTAAGTACATGCAAAATGATAAAATCAGTTCCGGGTCAAGGAACAAGCAAGGCAATAAACAACTTTCTAGGAGCTAGTCAGGATGGCCAAAACAAAAGGACTGCCACACATGAGCCCCCCACCCCCCCAGCCTGTTCTGATCATTGCATGAACTCGAATGTAAATGTTATTAATCTGGGCCTGTTTCCTGAGTCCTTGCCCAAAGTCAGATTCCCGCCTTGAGCTTATTTCTTTTGTCCTGGCCAAATTCCCACCAAGTGTCTAGAAGCAAGCAGCCCCCAAAAGGCTCTCTACAGTGGGGGTTCCTAAACTCAGCTAAGCTGCAAGATCTGTGATGCCAGGGGCTGCATCCATTCTGCATGGCTGCAAGGCTGCTCATTGCTTTAATGAGAACAGACTCAAAGAAAAGGCACTTCCACTGGTGGTTGTAACTGACCTGAACTAATTATCGTCCATCTTTGAAACGCTCCTGCTGGGACCAGTTTACTTTATGGAACTATTTTTTGCTTTTAAACAAAAGTGTGTTTTTTACATAAGTTTACCAGACAAGCAATGATGAGCCACTGAGTTAAATGTTTTCCTGTGAGGGAAAAAATATGTAGATTTCTGTTTGGTTGGCTTTTTTTTTTGTTTTTTTGTTTTTTTTTTCTACGTGTTTCCCAGAGGAAGCCACTCTCCTGTGTAACATCCATCTACGAAAGTGTGTCTGTTCTATTCTGACTTTTCTCTTGGGTAATGGAGCAAGGACAAATCACTCATGTGGCCTCAGGGAGAGACCATCACTCCCCAGTTCCTTGTGCTAATAGGTGTTGGTATCAGGAAACATTTTCACCTCCAGCAGTGACATCACCTGGTCACCTGCAGGCAACAGGGACCTGCCCATCTGTTGCCATGGCAACAGCCATATATTCCCAGCATATATTTGGTTCAGCTCCCATTTTCACGTGGGAGCAATTACTTACAGCTTAAAAAGGCAGACCTTCCTCCTTCCCCCCCTTTCTCTTCTGACCTCCTCCCCATCTCTGTGGTCCCCAGTAAACCTCTTCCACTTGGGACCATTATTGACCTGATGTGGTCTGTCTGGACGCTAGCTGTGATTTTATCACAACATTGGTGCCCCAACTAGGAGCTCCTTGCAGCTGTGCCAAGTCCCAGTGACTGGCCCGACACTCGGGTGGCCAACAGGAAGCGTGACCGCTGCCCACTTCCCATCGGATCACACAGCCTGAATTCGATCACCACCGCTGTTGCAGCTTCTTCCTAGCCAAGAAGGAAGGGACTGCGCTTCTGCCGCCACCGCGCCCACTGTACCGGCACAACCGCTGCTGCTATTGAGTCTTCCTGACCCTGCCAGCCCAGCCTACCATGGCTCAGCAGCTCAACCACAGAACCACCTGCTGGCTCCTGCAGAACTCACAGACTTCCACTATGTGAGTTGCTGCTGCAGCCAGGGGACATATAGACTTCTACCTTCGTGAGCTACTGCTCACTATGGCCCACAACGTGATGCTAGCTCTTGCTACATGGGTTACTTAGAGGGACCCACACCAACCATTCCTGCTACCAGATCACTAAAATTCTCGCACAAACACCGGCAGATTGGTAAGGTCTAGTTTGGCAAGGAGGACCCCTGATTTCCCAGTTAGGGCCCGGTTAGCCTTTATGGAATAAAGGGGTTGACGATTCACAGCCACAGTCCTTATGACCAGCCTCCTAGCTGACAGACACCATAAGACTTTGACCCTTGGGTGAATATTCCCTCAAAAGGACTGTCCATCCCCTCCTGCTTCCAGGCTCTTGCAACTGGTTAGAAACTCCCAGGCCTGGGTAGAGACGCTTGCTGGTGAGTCTGGAACTCACCGTAAATGGCCTCTAGATGACTTAGTGATGACTTAGACATCTAGCCTGGCAGACATTTTGGGTGTTGAGATTATTCCCGGGACACAGGTAGGAATAATTCAATACCCTTCCCCATGGGTATGTATGCCTTCACACATACTCCAGCATCTCCACTGGGATGTCTCCTGGAAATTCTCAAATCTCTAAAGTTAACGCCCGACTTGAGGGTATCAAAGCTTGTACACCTCTGCAATAAGCTCTGGATTCAGTACCCTCTAGACAATGGCTCCAGATGGCCGCTTAATGGCACACTAGATCCAATTGTCTTACTTATTACCAGCAGTCTGGTAAATGGGAAGAGGTCCTCCATGCCCAAGCATTTACCTATCTTCACTCCAACCCCTCTCGGTGCTCTTCTTTTAGCCCCACTCAACTCCTTTTAGCTATGAGACAAGCACCAGATGACAGTATAACCCTCAGTCCAGCTAACGAACCACCTTTCCTCCTCACGCCTGTTTCTACACCCGCCTCCCCAAACCCAAGCTGCCTCCTTGGTTTTTCCTCCTCACCAGGCTACCCCAGCGCTCCTTGCTTGACCTCTCCAGACCCCTCCCCTCCTCCTGTGCCAGCTGCAAGTTGCTCCAATTGCCCTGCATTGACACCTAGCTTCACCCCTCCAGTCACCTCTCCCGAGGCCACAGCCAAACCCCGAAATCCTTCACCACCAGGAACACCCGACCCAGCATCAGTCCTTCTGTTAAGTGAGGTAGCCAGTATAGATGGGCTGGTCAGGGTACATGTCCCTTTGTCACTGAATTAACGTTGTCAAACAGAAAGCAGACTGGGTTCCTATTCCTCTCACTCATCCACCTTTGCCCCGGCCCGCAGGTGCACTTAAGGTCCCTAAGGGGACCACTTAGGAGAGAATGGGGGACAAGAGATACAAAGAAGGACACCAAGACAAGAGTCTGATCAAGGCGAAAAATCTATTTTTTGCCAAGGTTGAATTTATACGATAGCAGGGTTAACAGAGGGGGTGAGGGAGAAGTGGGAAACATTTATGCAGGCCAAGGACACAGGCTCCTGTGGTCAGTCAATTGGTTGACATCAACAGGATGTCAGAAAGGTTACACGTTTGTCATATCACTAGGCATCCTGACCATCAGATTAGCCTTCTGCAACTGGCTGGGGATTTCCCATGAACCCAGTCATACTTAACTCTAACTATAATATTAACATCAATAATGGAGGGTTTTAAGGGCATTGCTCCCAACACACCTTTATTAAAGAGTTCCAGTACATTACTCAATCTTACAGCTTGACTTTCCTTACTAATAAGTTACTTCCTGACAAACACTGGCTAGTTTGGGAGCAGACAAGAAGTCATGCAGACGAGACTCATCAGACAGATGGAACATAATATTGGGTCTGAGGTAGTACCTGACCAAGATCCCCGATGGAATTATAATTCCACAAGTGGTATTTTAGACAGAGATAGATTCATAACCTGCCTCCTGGCCAGTCTCTGTAGGGTAGTTTTAAAACCAGCAAACTTTGAAAAACTCCAAGAGGTCATCTAGGAAAACAGGAAAACCCATATCAATTTTAAGAACGCCTCACAAAGGCTTTATTATAGTACACTAATCTGGACCCTGAAAACCCAGAAGGTAAGCAACTTCTGATGACCTACTTCTTTCCCCAGAGCTACCCTGACATAAAAGCCAAACTTAGAAAGCTAGAGAAGGGACTCCTAATTCAACAGACAGATGTTTGGCACTGACCTTCAAGGTATACCATGAGAGAGAGGAGAAGGCCTGAAAACAAAAATAACATATGCTAACAAAGACTGTATGACCAGACCCAGCTATTGCCCTGGACTCCTGGTCTTCTAAGGCTCAGAGCCCACCAGGCTCCTGCTACAGATGTGATCAACAAGGTCATTGGGTGAGGGCTTGCCCTAACTTCCGAAAGCCAAAGGAGCCATGTCCTAGGTGCCATTAGGAGGGACATTAGGCTGTCGACTGACTTCATGTTGTGCAGGACCAATGGACATTACTCCTAGGTCATCCCCAGCGAATCTCATAGGCTTGGCTATGGATGATTGAAGGGGCCCAAGCTCCCTTGACCTGACCACTTCTATCACCAGCAGGGAGCCCCAGGTAGCCATCATGGTATGTGGGTGTCCCATCTCCTTCCACTTGGACACTGGGGTCATTTAGTCCTGACAGAGTTTTGGGGACCCACTTCCATTTACCCCTCCCGTTTTTCTATTGTCAGGGTAGGAGAGCAACCTTACCTTCCTCACCAGACCCCAACACTTAGGTGCATTTTAAGGGGTGTACCTCTCACCCATTCCTTTTTGGTAGTGCCAACATGTCCTGTCCCCTTATTGGGAAGGGATCTTCTAGTTAAGTTGGGAGCCTCTATTTCCTTTGCTCCACCCATTCACCTAAAGCCAGGTTCACCAACAGTCCCTTTGCTCCTTCTTCTAGCCAGTCAACCTTCTAACACAACAAGTTGCTTCCTTTACCAGCTTCTCAGAAAGACCCCTAAGTCTGGAACATCTAGAACCTCTCTGTTGCTAGACATCTACGTCTGGTCCTAACTCCTGGTCTTTCACCTAAATGCTCTCCGCTCCCAGACCATCTACTCACCCCAATACTTTGCCACCTTCGTTCTCTCCTATGGAACTTTGCTGACCACCATCTACCTCAGCCACACACTGTCCCTTATCTGCTGCCTGTCAATGTTGGAGATCAGGTTCTTCTATCCTCTCCAGATGATCACCCCTCACCCCTCTTTCCTAAATGGTGGGGCCCTTTTAAGAATCACGTTCTGTTAAACTCCAGAAGACACTGAGACCGCCCAGCTTGTCCCCAATCCTAGAAAATGAGACTCCACTCCATCAGCTGCGCTCAACCCCTCTGGATTAGACATAGGCTTCTCATCCTCCCCTTGCTATTTGTTTCCATCCAGGGTAGCCCTTACATCTAGAGATTTGAGAAGCCCCCACTGATAACAGTCTTTCCAAATAGGGTCCAGAAACTGCTCAATGGTCAGATGACAGGAACCGATCCAAATTGCTGTCATCTCTGTGTTGGTTATCTCATCAAAATATTATGATCTCTTTACTTGCTTTCTCTTTGACCAGACTAAAGACGATTGTAAAAGATGGCCAGACGAATATGGGGCCTGCCCGTATTGGTCTCATCAGATACATATGCTAGGATCATGGACCTATCACTTCTTCTATCAACAACACAAGACACTCTTTTTCTACATACAAGACCCATGGAATCCCAGGTGGGAGACAGGAGTTGTTGGTAAGCTCTACCATAAAAATCAGGCAGGGTCCCCAATAAGTACTATCTGCATCCAGAGAAAGTATGTCTCACTTGCCCAACCTCTAGATATCAGAAAAGTAGGGAAAGTAATGAAACACTCCTCCGAGGTCCTTACGTCTTTGACATCACTCCTCATAAATGGCACTAACTTGTCATTTTGCTCTTTGCTTCATACCCTGACTTCAGCATACCAACTCCTTAATGTCACCCGACCTGGTTACTTTAAAGATTGCTGTTTACATGTACCCTTTGGAACTAGCTCACAACTGCCACTTACAACCTCTCTGGTAATGCTACCAAGTAACCTTAATTCACATTTTGTCAGCTGCCCTGACTCTGATGTCACCATGGCTCCATACCTTTTCTCTATCCCTCTTTTAGGGTTAGGGTTAGGGTTAGGGCGTTAGGCGTGGCGAACTGTTTTAAGATACCCAGGACATGATCTGTAGGAACACTAGGCTCTCTAGACTGCAATGGAACCACAACCTTTGATACCTCATCTCTGTCACAATGCCCTGCAGTCCAAAACAAGTCAATCCTTTGTGGCACTCAGGTATATCACTGCCTACCTGCCAGCTCGTCAGGAGTTTGCACATTGGTGATCCTTTTCCCTGAACTAGGAGTAATCCAGGGAAACGAGACCCTGCCAATCCCAGTTGTAGGTATGAAGCTGCCCAAAATAAGTTCAGTTCATGCCACTCTTGGTTGCTTGGGAATAGTCATTGGTGCTGGCACTGGGATTGCAGAGATAACTACTTCTGTGACCCAGTATCATAAGTTCACTCCCGAGATTGATAATGGTTTTCAAAAAAATGTCTGAAACCATGCTTACTGTCCAGAAACAGATCGATTCTTTCGTAGCTGTGTGCTTCAGAACCAACAGGGTCTGGATGTCCTGACAGCTAAAGAAGGTGGTCTTTGCCTATTCCTCCAAGAAGAATGCTGGGATAGTGAGCTACAATCAGACATACAGAATTTCAAGGAATGTGAGGCCTCCAATTCTTGGATTTTTGAAAACCCTATACGGAAGTGGCTGCTCCCTTTTATAATACCTTTCCTAGTCTTCTTCCTGGGATTACTATTAATTCCCTGCCTCATTAATCTTGTTTCTACATTTCTTCAACGACAGATTAAAAATTTTTTTCTACCCAAACTATTAATCAGTTCCTGTTATAGGATTACCAGCCACTGTCCACAGAGGAGCCTGATAGGAACGTTTACCAAGTGGACCTTGATGGTGAACGTCAGCTACACTCCAAAACTGATGATGCCCCAAGACAACAGGAAGCAGCCTAAGAGACAAGGCACCCCAATTCCCCTTTCACTGTTGGTTCTCCCCACTTTCTTCTCTTTATGATAAGAAAAGGGAGGTATGTTGCTATCAGGAACCACTTTGGCTCCAGCAGTGATGTCACCCGGTCACCTGCTGGCGACAGGGATCTACACATTTGTTGCCATGGCAATGGCCATATATTCCCAGCATACATTTGGTTCAGCTCCCACCTTTACCTGGGAGCAGTTACATCACAGTTTAAATAAAAGGCAGACCTTTTCTGTCCCATTTCTCTTCTTTTTTCTCTCTTTTCTCTCTCCCCCCCTCTTGTCTCTGTTGTCCCCAAAAAACCTCTTCCATATGGGACCGTTATTGGCTTGGCATGGTCTGTCTGGACAAGAGCTACGATTCTTTCACAACAATAGGAATCAGAGGGTTAGGTTGTATTAAAAGAAGGCTGAGGAATTGAAACAGAATCACACATTTTCACTCCTTTTCCCACCCAAGGAAAGTCACTCTCAGATGTCCTGCCAGTTGAACAGTTTCTGGTTCCAAAGGTTCAAGGAAGAGGAGGAATTAGCCTGGGTGGTGCAAAGTCCTGCAGAAAAGAGTCCATAGGAACAAAAGAAAAAGGAGCCAATGGAAAAGTCTGGGAGAGGAAAGGACTCTGGGTAGGCCTATGAGTGAACATACATTTCCAAGATTTGGAGGCTTAGAATCATTAAAACACTTGGCCAGATCTGGCTATGCCAGAGATAGGGTTTGCTCCCACCTCTACTACTTGGGTTCCTACCCTGTGTGTGGTGTTCATCTACAGTTGCCAAAGATGATCTTCTGTTGTTTGTGCATTGGGAGTCACTGTCTTTTCAATCAGATGCCTTTCCCTCTTCCTCATCCTGCACAGTTCTCAGCTCCAGGACCCAGATCTTTCTCTTAGGGCTTCTGTAATCAGGGATTCCAAACTTTAAAGGTAATGTGCAGAAACAAGTGTATACAGATGAGGATACTCTTAGTTACTTTATTCTTGCTCTGACCAAAATCCTGATAAGTAACGTAAGGGAGGAGGGTTATTTTGGCTCAGTATTTGAGGACACAGTACACCATGACAAAGGTACAGTGGCTAGTCATATTGTGCTCTCAGTCAAGAAGCAGAGAGAAATTAGTACTCAGTTCACTTTCTCCTTTTTATTCAGTCTGGGACCCTCTCCTTTTTATACAGTCTGGGACCATGACTGTTTGATGGCACTACCCACATTTAAGATGAAGCTTCCTTCCTCAGTTAAACCTTTCTGGAAACACACTCATAGACATATCCTGAGTTGTGTTTCCATGATGATTCTAAATCTGGTGAGGTTGACAATGAACAGTGGCCAACAAAAGAGTCACAGACATACCTTTCAAGTAAAGCATTGTGGATGGCCATATATGAGGTGCCCTGTAGTATATAGAAAGTGCGAAAAGGGTCCAGCAAGATGGCTCAGCAGGTAAAGACACTCACCACCAAGCCCAAAGTTCAATCCCCAGGACACTCATGGTAGAAGGACCGAATCAGTTCTCAGTCGTTATCTGACTTCCTCCTCCTAACATATTCCATGGCATCTGTGGCATGAGAACACACCACACACACACACACACACACACACACACACACACACACACAGAGAGAGAGAGAGAGAGAGAGAGAGAGAGAGAGAGAGAACAAGAAAGTGCTAAGGAGTGAAAAACAAGTGCTAAAGGTATGACTTTCTAAAGATACTTGAAAGATAAGGGAAAATGAGAATGAGTATCCAGTCTTTGGGGAAAGAGCTCAGCATGCTAGTCCTTTCTGGTATAGACCCTATAGTGTCTCCTAAAACAAGCTGTGGCCTCTGTTCACTCTGGTAACTTTCTCTTTTCATCTCTGCCTCCAGTCATATTGTTCTGTTATCATCATCCAATGAAACTGTATTAGAACCTCCCTCACCATGTCCTTTCCCTTTCATCAACACTAGGCAAGTCCTTATCTTGGAGGATCTACCCTCCATTGAGACTTGGGAAGGAACAGTTGGCATTTGCCTTGACCATGAATCTTATTTACTTATATTCCTTTGATATGTTCTCAGCCTACAGTACTTTTTAACATGAAAAGGTAGAACATAACTGAAACCCAAGATGGCCTAACCTCATTTTAAATACCACCCAGAGCTCCTGTGGAGTAACTGCCATGAACTACATCTCAGAAGTGATGTGGATTAAACTCAAAAACACAAGAAAGGGTCACATCAGCATCAGGGGGTAGATGTTGAAGACTAGACCAGTAAACTTGACATTTGTCCTCAATAAAACCTAGAGCCCTTTCTAAAAGGAAATGTCTTGAACCATCTTTACTGGGAAAAGAGTCACTGCCATCAGTGCAGGTTCACTAAGAGCAAACCATGGGTGCCATGGGTCTTGGCATACTCCTATAATCCCAGAATTTGGGAGGCAGGAAGATCATGAGTTGAAGACTATTTTGGGATACATAGCAAGGTTGGAGCTAGCTTAGGCTGCTCAAGATCTCATTTTTAAAAATAAGGAATAACAAAAATCTTAAAAGCTAACATGGTTATCAGGTACTGAGGTCAAGGGAACATTGTAAATGACCAAAACCCGGAGCAAAACTCCACAAAACCAAAGTTCAAATACCTGACTCATCTGAAACCCTTAATGCTCTTCCACAGATTCGAAAAGCAGCAAGCTCATATATGTCTGCAATGGTTAGTGTTAGTTGTCAGCTTGACAGAAAGTAAAGTCACCTAGGAAATGGGTCTCTGGGCAAGTCTGTAGGAGGTTCTCTTGATCTGTTAATTGAAGTAGGTAGACCCTGGATTGTATAAAGTCAAAAAAGCGAACTGAACAACAGGATGTGACTGGCTGTGTCAAGCTCCTTCCACCTTCACTTTCCCTCCAGAAACTAGGAGCTAAAATAAACCCTTTTTCCAGGCCAGTGAGAGACCTTGTCTCAAAAACCAAGATGCCTAAGAACAAATCCCAAGATTGATCTATGACCTATGACCTCCACAAATCTGTACATACCTGCCACAGCAATGTCATCCATCAGCTCCAAAAGTTTCCATCCACCTCAATAGTCTCAGTTACTTTTCTATTGCTGTGAAGACACCATGACCAAGGCAACTTATTGAAGAAAGTTTATTGGGCTTACAGTTTCAGAGGGTGAGTCCATTGCCATCATGACAGGGAGCATGGTAGTAGGCAGGCAGGAAGGTGTGGTCCTGGATCAGTAGCTGAGAGTTTACTCTCTTACTTGCAAACTGTAGTCACAACTGATAGGGAATAGCATGAGCTTTTCTGCCAATAGGCCATACCTCTAATTTTTTTTTTAAAACAGCTCCACTAACTGGGGACTAAATGTTCAAATATTTGAGCCTCTGGGGGCCATTTCATTCAAACCACCACAGCTATTATGTATGGATGTATGCATGTTAATTGTTTTTCTTTAGCTTCAATGTATACCTCCAATAAATTTTAAGTGTATACACCAATACCGTTAACTGTGGTTATTATGCTGTACAGCAGATTTCTAGAATTTACCCATCTTGCATAACAGAAACTTACCCTGATCAATACCTTCCCATTCCTACTCTGCAAGCTCTTGACTATCACTTTCCTATAGTCTGCTATACTCTATGAATTTGACTTATCATTTCTCTCTCTTTTTTTTTTCGGAGCTGGGGACCGAACCCAGGGCCTTGCTAGGGCCTTGCTCCTGCTAGGCAAGCGCTCTACCACTGAGCTAAATCCCCAACCCCATCATTTCTCTTAAAATGAGACCATATGGTATTTGTTCATGTTCCTGGCTTATTTTTCCTAGAATAATCTCTTTTAGATCTGACCATGTTGTGGAAAATGGTATGATTTTCTTCTTTTTTAGGGGGAATATTATATAAGTGCCCTATGTTTTGCCTATTCACCAATAGACTTTTAGATTGTTTCATTGTCTTAGCTAATATGACAGGCATTTGAATGCACATATTTCTGTAATTCTGACCAGCTTTTTTGGGTATATATCCATAGATGGGACTGTTGAATCATAAGGTAGTTCTAGGTTTGATATTTTGAAAGGAAACTTCATATTACTTTCATAGTAGACACCGTAGAAATTTATATTCCCAGTTTGTATCAATTGATCCATTCACCTGTTATGATTTCTTCAAATATCCTAACGTATATGCTTCTTGTCTTTTTTCATTGTTCTGAGAATCAGACACAGTGAACACCTTTTACATATGTAATAGGCATTTGTATGTCATCTCCGGTGAAAAATAATATCCGTTACCTCTTCTGCCCACATTTAAAATCACAGCACTTGGTTTTTGTTGTTGTATATAGAGTCTTAGATTTTCTTATATCTTTTGGATATATGATTTATATCTTTTCTTTCTTACTCAACAGGATGCATTTCCTCCTTTGTTTTTCTTGCTGAGTTTCTACTTTTGTGATTTCAGCTGAAATCCCACTTGTTTAGCTCTTGCTATCTGTGCACATTCCGGAAGCCATAGTTAAACCCGATGGCTGGAACCCCTCACTTCCTGTTTCCTGTTAGTTTTTTTTTCAAGGATTTACATTTAATGCTTTCTCTGGTTTTGGTTTGTTCTGTCTCTAATCCAGGGTTTTTCTGGTAGCTCTTTGTGGTTTGCTTTTTGTCCCACCCAGCTCCATCACTCACGTGGTGGGAATCCGTAGTTCAGTTTTTCTCCTCTAGATAGAGATCCATTTGCCCACATGGTGAATGCTTAGATTCAGGCAATCAGGGCTGTCCAGTCCTACAGCCTAGCTTGATCCTCAGATACAAGCAAAGCCTGCTTTCAGATACAACGTTTAACGAGCACCTTTTTAAAATTTTTTAAATTATCTTTAATCATTTTTTACAGTTCAGTCATTATCCCCCTCCTGGTCTGTCCTCCAACATTCCTCCCATTCCTCCTCTACCTTCCCCAAGAGGATTTCCCCACCCCACCCTACCAGGCCTCCTCACTCTCTGGGGCCTCAAGTGTATCGAGGGTTAGGTCTCTCACTGAGACCAGACCAGGCAGTCCTCCGCTGTTTATGTTTCTGGGGCCTCTATCAGCTAGTGTGTCTGCCTGGTTGGTAGCTCTATGTCTGAGAGATCTCAGGGGTCCAGGTGAGTTGAGACTGTTAGTCTTCCTGTGGGGGTCACTCTCCTCCTCAACTTCTTCCAGCTTTTCCCTTAATTCAACCACAGGAGGCCCTGGGCTTCTGTCCATTGGTTGGGTGTAAGTATCTGCATCTGACTCATTTAGCTACTGTGAGCTCCTTTCATTCTTGTGCTGAATTCTGTGTCAGTTGCTTTCACAGAGCTAATTGTACTTAGTCTCCAATCTTACTTGTATGAAAGCATGTGCTAATGCAAAGAAAACTTCCTCTGTCCAGTCCAACTCTGCTGTGTGTATAGTGTCACACCAAGGACACAAGTGGTAGACTCTTCTACCAAGAAGAGAAAGAGGCCCCCTGCAATGGGAATACCAACCTCGGGCTCTGGTGCCTGGAAGGTAATGTTCTTAGCTCAGTAACAGGCAGGGCTGAATTACTTATTAAATGGATCACATTAGCTAGCAGATGGGTGTTTTGTTTTTGTTTACTGAATCTTATTTTTTAATTTAAATTACTTACTTAGAATTCCATAATACATGAGTGCCATATATACATAATTTCTATCCCTTTCTATCCCCACTCCAACTCCTCCCATGC
This sequence comes from Rattus norvegicus, assembly GCF_021556685.1. Lineage (NCBI taxonomy): Eukaryota > Metazoa > Chordata > Mammalia > Rodentia > Muridae > Rattus > Rattus norvegicus. The sequence goes on from NC_141540.1 coordinate 73,621,442, forward strand.
TCCCCACTCCCTATTCAAATTAATGACTTCTTTAATTATTATTGTTACATATATATGTACAAACACACACACACACACACACACACACACACACACACACACACACACATGACCCACTAGATTATTTAGTATTTGGGGCTTACAACTTGGGACCAGATGACCTAATAGGGAGTTTGTCCCTATATAAACAGATTTTTTTTAAAGTACCCATTGATGTCCTGTAGCTCTTCAGCTAGGAATAGGATCTTGTGAGATTTCTCCCATTTATGTTGACATGTCAACCTCTGTTGTCATTGAACAGATACGGTCCAGAATCCAAGGGTATACTTTTTCCTATGTCTAGAAGATACTATTTGATCCTGGTCCTCTAATCCCTATAATGTTCCTACTCTCCCTTCCCTAATTTTCCCTGAGCCTCAGGTTCAGGGGATGCCCTATAGATGTATCAGTTGGGGCTGGGCTCCCTACAGTCACTTAATCTCTGCATTTGACCGGGTGTGTGTATCTGTAATTCTCCCAGATGATTATTTGTGAACATCACATTCAAAACAGTCTTCTAGGAAAATCTGGGTGCTCTGTATGCAACAATCCTGCTGTGGTATCTGGCATTAGAGCGTGAAGAGATCCCAGAGGTTGACAGTGAGAAATAAAACACAAAGAAAACCCATGGTTTTTAACTTAATCAGTATGTGTAGAGTAGGCAGAATCTAAATATAAACCACATTTCCCCCCCAAATTTTCCCCTTAATTCTCCAATCCATGTGTATCATATGAAAAATCTAATCCGTATGTTTCTTACTAATTTACACTTACCTCATCAAAGCATTTCCTCTGTAGAATTATTTGATGTTCAAGGAGACTTTAAAGACTCTTTTAATGAGCCTTTGTTCCTAGAAATAAAGAAGCTGCCTCAGTTGTATAGGCAATGACTAAACGAACTTGAGCTCCAGGAAGGTCAAATGTTTCAAGTAAGTTCTATATTTGGAAGAAAGGACTGTGAGACTGTGCTTTATTTCCATTGAGAGATTTTTCTTTTTACTTTTTAAAATGAGGAGTTCTTAATGGATACCTGGATTTTCATGCCAAAACATTTTCTCTCTAGCTGATGGTAGAGATTACTAGTTGAATCAAGTCCATTTCTACAGTGCTCTAAAGTGATACTTGGCTTTAGTTAGAAGAAATGGGCACCTAATTTTGACTTTTGAGAGCCTCTGGCTAAATCTTCCTCGAGGAAGATGCCTCCTTCTAAGACCCCAACCTGTCTATACTGGAAAAATAAGGGTTTTCAGGTATGAAAAGTGTCATGAAGCCATAGAACTGATTTACTTCTCTCAACCTCAGTTCTGAATTCTGTTCTTCATTTGCTGACATTTCTATCTTTGATTCATGTCTGAGCAGGAAGTGGTGGAAGAGGCTGTTCTCACTCTCCAATGACTAGTGATTTTACTGAAAGACAGAACAATCAGTGTGTGTTCTTGGTCAGTCAGGATTCAGAACTTTCAGGAAGGGAAGACTGGTCAATACCTATCAAAACGTGGAAGACTTCCCAGAACAGTTTGCCTGAGAACCTCGGAACAACAGCCTGGACATTAGCATAGCATTCTTCGATAAAGTTCTTGGGATGCCATCAATTGGACACTCCTTGAGATAGTTGGCTTAATGTTTTTGTTTGGTGTTGTTGTGCAGGAAAGACTGAGAGCTCAGGTGTGGAGAGCATGCAGGACCAAGGATGGTGGGGTTCAAAGTCTCTAATGATCCTATCGTTGTGCAGGCCTCACCCAGAGAAAAGCAAGCTGTGTAGTCAGTCAGTTGTGAGGACTATATTAGGACCATCAACTACTACTCCTCAAACTACTTGGGAGTATTACAACCCACCCAAAATGCTCCCCTTAAAAGCATCAGAGACAAAGGTGGAAGGAGAAGGAGAGGGCATTCTGGTCCAGAGAAAACATTGGGGACAGTGAAATCTATTTGTCAAGGAAGAGCACAGGTTTGAAGGGAAAGACACTGAATATTTTGTGTTAAAGGTTCTGGGGGAGCATTTAGTCCAGGCTTCTGGCTCATGATAGACCAGAGGGTTGTCCTCCTGTTGAGTTGCTGTAGGCCAAGATGGGACATATGGATACATGGGAGAAAGTGGAGCAGCACAACAAACACTATTGGTGACTATTGGAATCCCAAACTGTGCCTTTTACATACATGATTGCTGCTTCTCAGGGAGGCTTTGCTGCACTGAAGCTGGAGCTCTGGAAAGCACAGCATTGCATAATCTTAAGTATCAATGACAGGAAGGTCATGACCTCCAGTAAAACGGCAGGTGCATGATGTGCTTATATCCACAGGGCGATTCTTTTTTTTTTCTTTTTTTATTTTATTTTATTTTATTTTTTTTAATAATTGAAAACATTTATTATATTCCCATAGACACACATGAACATCAGGTAAATTTTATGGAAGGTTTTAGAAGGCCACCATCTCATGCCATCACCTTGTCTCCTTGTGACTTTTTTCTCTTTTACGGGACTGGGTCTCCTTGTTTATATAAGGTGCCTAGGCTAGTCTGGGACTTGCAGTCACCTGCCTTTACCTCTTTTTTTTTTTAATTTATTTAATACTTAAAAATAATTCTTTGGTTTCCGGGCAAACATCCCCCTCCCCCGTCCCCTTCCTTATGGGTGTTCCCCTCCCAACCCTCCCCCCATTGCCGCCCTCCCCCCATAGTCTAGTTCACTGGGGGTTCAGTCTTAGCAGGACCCAGGGCTTCCCCTTCCACTGGTGCTCTTACTAGGATATTCATTGCTACCTATGAGGTCAGAGTCCAGGGTCAGTCCATGCATAGTCTTTAGGTAGTGGCTTAGTCCACAGGGCGATTCTTACAGTGAAATATTACTCTAGGGTCAATTTATTTCTTATTATCCCAATTGGGCATTTATTTAGGTTCAAAAAAATCTATTTGAAAAATCGTTGAATCTTGAACCTAGTTATAATTTTTATACATTTTTATATTTTATCCCATTTATATTTATACTAATTTTCATAATAATATAAGCATATACATAGAAAATTCTGTTTTGTTTTATTAAAACAAACTGAGGTATTATATTTTAGAAAATTGCATCTGATGGAAATAACATTGCTAGCATCTGAGGTGTTTGTTATCTAATTAGTAGTAATAACTTTGAAATGCATTTTTCTTATAGACTCTTTTCCTTTATTCTTCATGTTATAGTAAAACTTTGTAAAAGTTTCTAAGTGTAAATAAGTAATATGATTTATTAAATCCACTTCAGGAGGGCAAGGGAGTAGTTAAAAATGAATTATACAGGAGGATTGGGATTTATAGGGTTGATAATCAGAGATATTAGGCTCTTACCATTCAATAAAAATGTAATATGAGACAAAATTTTAAATTTAAATTTCATGCCATTTTGAAACAATAAAAAATGGAAGAGAATTTATTTTGAAAAGGAAGTAAGCTCTCTCCTGTACTATAGCAAAGATGACTTCTGAAGCCACTGAGCTAAGTAAAAGAAGCTAGTCACAAAAATTACAAATATTGTGAATCAACTTCTCTGAGGTATCTGCTTAAGCAGTCAAGTTTGTAGAAACAGAAAGTGGGGTGGTATTGCCAGGATCCAGAGAAAAGCAAGTGGGAAGTTATTGTTTAAGGAGCACGAAGATACAGATTTGCAATATGAATTTCTGTATTCTCTACAACAATGCAACTATATTCAGCTTAATAATAATAATAATAACAACCAACATGATAAATCTTGTATTCTGTGCTATTTTTTAACCACAATAAAAAGATTCAAGGAGTGAGTGAAATTAATATTGACAACAAATTTCTTTAACTTAATATGTTCAAAATGCTTTCATTTTAACATGTAATCAAACTATGGAAAATTGTTGGTGAGAAATTTTATGTTTCTTCTCTTGTATAAAGCCTGGAGTTTTTATGCTTCTTGTAGTGCATATCAGCCATTACAGTAACCCGTGGTCAGTGGCTTTGGTATTAGATGGTGCATGTAGTTAGTATTAACAGATGACCTTTCCAGAGTCTTAATTCCAGGAATTAAGTCCATTACACAGATTGACTCTTTATTTTCACAAGGGCCCTTTAAGTTAGGTGTCAGGACACTGAACCTCAGAGAATTCAAGGAACATGCCTGAGGTCAAGAACCCAGCAGCCAAGTGGAAGGCTGGACTCATGCCTTAGCTACTGTGCTGTGGACACCCTTGTCACACACTTCCCTTTCTGACTAACTGGAATCTGAACTTCTTCATAGGAAGTTGCCAGAAGTTTCTTTGGTGGGCCTAGAGAAGGCAGGCTTTAGGCCATTATGTATGTGCCCAGTAAGCTTATTGTTCCCTGCTTTCCTGTGTGATGTTGGTAGAGACACGTGGTGCTGTTTCTGAGCAACAGAAAGAAACTTGTTTGCAAAACACACACACACACACATACACACACACACACACACACACACACAGAGACAGAGAGAAAGAGACAGACAGAGAGAGAGACAGAGAGAGAGACAGAGAGAGAGACAGAGAGAGACAGAGAGACAGAGAGAGAGACAGAGGCAGAGAGAGACAGAGAGAGACAGAGAGAAAGAGACAGACATAGAAAGAGAGAGAGACAGAGACAGAGAGAAAGAGACAGACATAGAAAGAGAGAGAGACAGAGACAGAGAGAAAGAGACAGACATAGAAAGAGAGAGAGACAGAGAAAGAGACAGACACAGAGAGAGACAGACAGAGACAGACAGAGAGAGAGACAGAAGCAGAGAGAGACAGAGAGACAGAGAGAGACAGAGAGGCAGAGAGAAAGAGACAGACACAGAAAGAGACAGAGAGAGAGAGAGAGAGAGAGAGAGAGAGAGAGAGAGAGAGAGAGAGAGACAGTGCTGTATTGTTCTCTGTTCCATATTTTCACTAAGGAGATAGTGGGATTGGTGAATTAAGACAAAACACAGCTGTGACAAAAGACTCTGTCCTGACATACACATCTAATAAAGACTTGGGATCAGGACTTCGCTGATGAATCACCTACATTCCAATAACTTTTTCTTCTGAGTGTTTCTTAATCATGAAAGACTTCTTCATTTCCTGGGGTTTCCTCAAAATTATTCTGACAATTCCCCCATTAATTATCAAATTATGCCCTGTTACAAAATTTGCTTCCTACCTAAACACATGTCCTTAATTTTGAAAAGTATCATTTAAAGTAATATGCGTTTAACTTGCTTCATCTTAACACCTTCTTAGAGGCTCCTAATGAGCTGTTTCCCTGCTTGGCTGGTCTCTCAGCTCTTTCTTTGTGTTCTCTGTTCCAAGACCACCTGTGATTCTGCAATCCAGAAAGGAAAAGGGGATGTCCTTGGAGGGCAGTGCTTGCCTTAAGCTGTTTGGAGTGGGGGATAAAGATAAATAGGTGACATTGAGTTCAACCCCCCCCCCCCCGAAAGTTAAGCTGCATTCCCTGTTTTTAGAAATGGGAAGACTGCCTGAGAGCAGGACCACAATAGTAAAACATTCTCCCAGTTTTGACTGAGCAGCTTAAGGACTCAGATAATTATACTCAGAGTCCCTTTATAGGAGCGTCTTAATTAATACAGAGATGATCCCAGGCTATGACCTACAAGGCTAGCAATAATAAAACCTCAGAGCTACAGATATGCTTCCTCCCAGATATTATCTTCCCCTGGCAGGGAGAATAAGACATTTGACAACCTCTGAGTCCTGCCTTACAGAGAAGAGTCAAAAAGAGCTCCTCTTCCTGGCACTGTCATCTCTGAGGTGTCAGCTGGGTCACTTTGTTGGGGTGTTGGGAATCAGGTCAGTCTGTTACTCTGATTAACCCTGATCTCATTCTCTTGGCACAGTCAGTAGCTAGAGGCCCTGCTGCTTTCCAAAGGCTGGCCCACTTGTGCCAGCAGCCCTGGGAGGAGGAAGGGTGATATGTGCACGGTGCCTGCTTAGGTCCTAGGATCTCACAATATTAGTGACCTTTCTAAAGCCACATAACTAATCAGTGGAAGAGCTGACTCATGCTGGACCACAGGCCTGTCTCCAGAGCCTAAGGGCTTGACTACTTTGCTGTATTAGCAAGGGGAATGGTGGGGGAAGGAAATATTGGGCTATGTTTGCATGTCTAAGACTTAATAGTTTTTAGGTGGCTATCCATTGTAACCAGTGTTGGTGACCCATGGCACTCTGACTCTTCTCTGTGAGCATATGCACTCAGCCATGGTGAACTCACTCTACCCATAAGCCTTAGACTAGACACAAGTCCATTATCCCTGCCAGACCAGAAGGTCTTTCCTGAGAGCTTTACAATTTGAACTGAATAAAAAAATAGATGGATGAAACTGGATACATGCTAACCCGGCACTTCCCAGGGCAAACAACAGAGAGAGAGAGAGAGAGAGAGAGAGAGAGAGAGAGAGAGAGAGAGAGAGAGAGAGAGAGAGAGAGAGAGAGGACAGAGAGAGAGAAGAGAGAGAGGACAGAGAGAGGACAGAGAGAGGACAGAGAGAGGAGAGAGGAGAGAGAGGAGAAAGAGGAAGAGAGAGAGAAAAGAGAGAGGAGAGAGGAGAGGAGAGAGAGAGAGAGAGAGAGAGAGAGAGAGAGAGGAGAGAGAGGAGAGAGAGAACCTTAATAGCATTTGAACCCCTCCCCTATTAACACTTTTAAATAAAATGAAAATCTTACAATGCAGATCTACAAGTCAACAATTCCCCCTCTATGAAAGCTAGCTTCTGTCATTTTATGATAAAAAGAGTTCTGATGTGTCCTGTGAAATTTGGTTAATCAGAGACAAAGGGAAGTCTTTATGGAGCTTTAACCTATGCTTTGGAAAGGCTGGGGTGGTATTATGGCAACAGGGGTAGAAGTGGGGTACAGTTGCTTCTTTCAGTATTGACCATGACACTGGTCCAAAGGAGATATGGTCAGACCTAAGGCAGATGGATATGGACCAGACTCAGTGATTGACTACAATTAAAAAGATGGCTAGGGATTGTGGCTGTGCTGGGTAGTCTTGGTCAACTTAACACAGATCTAGATATACCTTCAAAAAGAAAAGCTCATTCGAGGAATTGCCTCCATCAGATTGGCCTCTAGTGTCCATGAAGCATATTATTATTGCTAATTGATGTAAGAGGGTGAGCATGGCGAGCAGTGCTGTCCCACATAAGCTTGGGCTGCATAAGGTAGCTAAGCAAGCCAGAGAAATGGAGCCAGTAGGTATGACAGTCTTTGCTTCAGTTCTTGACTCCAGATTCCTGTCTTGAACTCCTGCCCCAGCTTCACTTGACGATTGGCTGTAACCTATAACCCAAATCAACTCTTTCAATCCCTAAGTAGCTTGTGGTCAGTGTTTTACCATTGCAGCAGAACTGAAATCCTAGCACTCGGCAGGGGGGAGGGGGCAGGGAGGAGAGGAAGGGGGGAGAGGGGACAAAGGTCAGGGGTTTGTTACCAGTAGAAGAGGGGAAACTAAGAGTTCAATGTCATCCTTGGCTATATAGCAAGGTTGAAACCAGCCTGGGCTATGTGAAACCCTGTCTCGAAGAAATAAAATCAGGGAAATGATGGTTTTAGCAGCTGAACTGGGAACAGGTGGCAGAACAGACTTAGGATGCACATGGTGACAGTAGGTGATGAGCTTGATTGTAGACAGCTCTGGTCCAGCTGGGAGCAGTTCCATTAAGCTAGCACAGTACGTTCTAACACTGTGACTAAGGGTGTACTGTGCAGTTACCCTCTGCTCACAGCCTCGGTTATGACCCACGCATCCTGACCTGTGCCTCATACCCAACTTCTTCCTGTACTATCAATTGCTAACTACTTTTACTCTTGTCTTGGAATCGCCCTGCAAATTTGTCAGGACCGGTATTGACTTCTTGGGAGGACATGGGCACTTTTCCACAGAGTCTACTTTTTCCTGCTGCTTAGCTGAACCAACTACCTTGGCTCACTCCCTCCTGGAATGGAAGAGAAGGATGGCTAGCACTGTTAAAAACAAACACAGGACCATGCTGAGGAAAACAGGCTCCTGCCAATTTGGCTGCGTCTACTCAGTAAATTCTAGAGTCTATCATAGTTACAAAGAAGATACCGGTCCTAGCTCCCCTCTACTTCTGCCTTCAACCAAAGAGTATTGCATTCTGTTACACTTTGAGCTACCAGCGAGCAGTAAGTATGACTTTTCCATTTAAGCCCCAAACCTTACCTCTATCTCTGTCATATACTGGATGATGAGAAAATATTCTAGGTAAGGAATTGAAAAGATCTACTCATCAGAAGCAGACAACAGAACATGGAAAGCCCAAATCATATTCCCAGTCATCTGCACAGTTTATCTATACCTTTCAACAAACTGATTCTATACTCACTGCACACATGAACAAGTCATCTATTGTTGAAGGGAGATGCTGATGAAGGCCACTGAGGTTCTCTCAGTATGGGCTTCCAATTAGAGACTTTACAACTAACAAAACACTGTGGAGGTTGTGTATCTGACTGGGGTATTTCATACATTAATGAATGTGCCGATTAAAGCTAAAACACATTCCTCGGTCCAGGCTGGAATTAAAAAAAAAAGAATGACATATAGTATTGTTCACAATCAGAAATTTTGCATGCAATGTCCCCATCCCCTTCTAATGCATTTGCCTGAAAAACTCGTATTCATACTCAATCCAGAACTTAGCACGGAATCACCTCTCACAGGAAGACTCCTTGATCTGTCCCTAATCAGTAAAGTCGAATGTATTGCTTTAGCATCTTCTCCTAATAATAGCTGATTTGTGAGACTCAACTGGTTTCTCTCTCATATGGTTTTCTTACTTCTTGTTTTTGTATCTTCACTACCAAGCAGACAAAGGTATACAATTTGCTTATGAAATTGATTTATTTGTTTTGAGATAGGGTCTTGCTATGAAGTTGCACCTGACCTGGAACTCACTGAGTCGACCAACCTAGCCTCGAACTTGCTGTAATCATTCTGCCTCTGCCTCCTAAGTGCTGGATTTCAGTTGTGAACCACCATGCTTGCTTTTCAAATAGAATTGTTTAAAAGAGACGGATCTTTTTCCTTCATTCCTACGTATTAAAAGACTGTTAGTGCATGTGGTCATCTGAAGACAAACCATTTAGTGTGAGGAAGATTGGTGAGACTATAGGTACACCATGGTTTCAGAATAATGAGAAGAATTCATCTGCTGTTTCTTTAAATGCCCACGGCTTTCCTGATGTGTTCCCTGGGTAAGCTTTGGAGTGAAGTCTGTGGCAAGTATCTCTGGTATGAACTGGTCTTTTGACTTTTCTTCTGTAGAGAAGAAGGCAGCCGGAAGTCTCACTTATGCAATGCTTCCCTGTGAGTCGTGTGATTCCTGTAGAGCACAGTGGTGCTGTCAGCCACACAGCAAGCCCCCAGGAGCCTGCTGCCCTCATTGTGTCCACCACTGTCCGAACACTCAGACTTGACATTTGCCAGAGTGCAGTAGAACAAATGGTGGTAAAATAGTGTTCCACCTATTCAGTGTCCATCTTGGCCGAAAAACTAGATGTCTTCTTCCCTTGCAACTCAAAAGTCATTGCTTATGTGTCCAAATTAACAAAATCAGACATGAAAAGGGAGACATAACCACAGAATCAGAGGAAATTCAAAAAAATCATCAGATCCTACTACAAAAGCCTATATTCAACAAAACTTGAAAATCTGCAGGAAATGGACAATTTCCTAGACAGATACCAGGTACCGAAGTTAAATCAGGAACAGATAAACCAGTTAAACAACCCCATAACTCCTAAGGAAATAGAAGGAGTCATTAAAGGTCTCCTATCCAAAAAGAGCCCAGGTTCAGACGGGTTCAGTGCAGAATTCTACCAGACCTTCATAGAAGACTGCATACCAATATTATCCAAACTATTCTACAAAATTGAAACAGACGGAGCGCTACCGAATTCCTTCTTTGAAGCCACAATTACTCTTATACCTAAACCACACAAAGACCCAACAAAGAAAGAGAACTTCAGACTAATTTCCCTTATGAATATCAATGCAAAAATACTCAATAAAATTCTGGCAAACCGAATCCAAGAGCACATCAAAACAATCATCCACCATGATCAAGTAGGCTTCATCCCAGGCATGCAGGGATGGTTTAATATATGGAAAACCATCAACGTAATCCATTATATAAACAAACTGAAAGAACAAAACCACATGATCATTTCACTAGATGCTGAGAAAACATTTGACAAAATTCAATACCCCTTCATGATAAAAGTCCTGGAAAGAATAGGAATTCAAGGCCCATGCCTAAACATAGTAAAAGCCATATACAGCAAACCAGTTGCTAACATTAAACTAAATGGAGAGAAACTTGAAGCAATCCCACTACAATCAGGGACTAGACAAGGCTGTGCACTCTCTCCCTACTTATTCAATATAGTTCTTGAAGTTCTAGCCAGAGCAATCAGACAACAAAAGGAGATCAAGGGGATACAGATTGGAAAAGAAGAAGTCAGAATATCACTATTTGCAGATGACATGATAGTATATTTAAGTGATCCCAAAAGTTCCACCAGAGAACTACTAAACCTGATAAACACCTTCAGCAAAGTGGCTGGGTATAAACTTAACTCAAATAAATCAGTAGCCTTCCTCTACACAAAAGAGAAACAAGCCGAGAAAGAAATTATGGAAACGACACCCTTTATAATAGTCCCAAATAATATAAAATACCTTGGTGTGAGTTTAACCAAGCAAGTAAAAGATCTGTATGATAAGAACTTCAAGACTTTGAAGAAAGAAATTGAAGAAGACCTCAGAAGATGGAAAGATCTCCCATGCTCATGGATTGGCAGGATTAATATAGTAAAAATGGCCATTTTACCAAAAGCAATCTACAGATTCAATGCAATCCCCATCAAAATACCAATCCAATTCTTCAGAGAGTTAGGCAGAACAATTTGCAAATTCGTCTGGAATAACAAACCCAGGATAGCTAAAACTATCCTCAACAATAAAAGGACTTCTGGGGGAATCACTATCCTTGAACTCAAGCAGTATTACAGAGCAATAGTGATAAAATCTGCATGGTATTGGTACAGAGACAGACAGATAGACCAGTGGAATAGAATTGAAGACCCAGAAATGAACCCACACACCTATGGGCACTTGATTTTTGACAAAGGAGCCAAAACTATCCAATGGAAAAAAGATAGCATTTTCAGCAAATGATGCTGGATCAACTGGAGGTCAGTATGTAGAAGATTGCAGATCGATCCATGCTTATCACCCTGTACAAAGCGTAAGTCCAAGTGGATCAAGGACCTCCACATCAAACCAGATACACTCAAACTAATAGAAGAAAAAGTGGGGAAGCATCTCGAACACATGGGCACCTGAGAAAATTTCCTGAACAAAACGCCAATGGCTTATGCTCTAAGATCAAGAATCGACAAATGGGATATCATAAAACTGCAAAGCTTCTGTAAGGCAAAGGACACTGTGGTTAGGACAAAACGGCAACCAACAGATTGGGAAAAGATCTTTACCAATCCTAAAACTGATAGAGGGCTTATATCCAAAATATACAAAGAACTCAAGAAGTTAGACCGCAGGGAGACAAATAACCCTATTAAAAATGGGGTTCAGAGCTAAACAAAGAATTCACAGCTGAGGAATGCTGAATGGCTGAGAAACACCTAAGGAAATGTTCAACATCTTTAGTCATAAGGGAAATGCAAATCAAAACAACCCTGAGATTTCACCTCACACCAGTGAGAATGGCTAAGATCAAAAACTCAGGTGACAGCAAATGCTGGCCAGGATGTGGTACATCTACGCAATGGAATATTACTCAGCTATCAAAAACAATGACTTTATGAAATTCATAGGCAAATGGATGGAATTGGAGAATATCATCCTGAGTGAGGTAACCCAATCACAGAAAAACACACATGGTATGCACTCATTGATAAGTGGATATTAGCCCAAATGCTCTAATTACCCTAGATGCACAGAACACATAGGGAGGCAAAGTTTAGAACAGAGGCAGAAGAAACACCCCTTCAGAGCCTGCCCTACATGTGGCCCATACATATACAGCCACCCAATTAGATAAGATGGATGAAGCAAAGAAGTGCGGGCTGACAGGAACCGGATGTAGATCTCTCCTGAGAGACATAGCCAGAATATGGCAAATACATAGGTGAATGCCAGCAGCAAACCCCTGAACTGAGAACGGGACCCCCGTTGAAGGAATCAGAGAAAGGACTGAAAGAGCTTGAAGGGGCTTGAGATGCCATAAGAACAACAATGCCAACCAAACAGAGCTCCCAGGGACTAAACCAGTACCCAAAGTCTATTCATGGTTCCAGCTGCATATTTATCAGAGGATGGCCTTGTTGGACATCAATGGAAGGAGAAGCCCTTGGTCCTGCCAAGGTTGGACCCCCCGTGTAGGGGAATGTGGGGGTGGCATCTGAAAGGGAAGATGGGTAGGGAGGGGAACACCATTATAGAAGAAGGGGTGGGGGATGGGATAGGGGGGCTTATGTCTGGGAAACTGGGAAAGGGAATAACATTTGAAATGTAAATAAAAAAATATCCAATTTAAAAAAATTAGCTAATTAAAGAGAGCTTATTTCTGATAGGGTTATGGATTGCTAAACTAGACTGAATGATGCCTTAGGAATTATGAAGAAGAGTAACACATGGTCTGTATTTCATTGAGTTTAAAGTTCAGTGACCACAATACACATACATGTGTAGAGTTCATCCTTAATCCAAGGAAATATATGATAAAAAACAATCCACAATGCAGAGTACTAACCACCATACAATCTTAACCAGAGACAATCTAGTTCACAGAGTGAACACCAAACGTTTTTGTTTTGCAAACTCATTGACAATAAGAACTTTTTGAGTAACACTGTGTATATATTTGAATATATAATATTTGTCACACACAATAGGATTCAAGATAACATCAGTCATACATTAGTCATGTTATATACCATAAAATAGAAAGATAGTATTACTAATTAAGACACATAAATCACACCATGGGCTTCCTTTATTTTTTTTCTCCATCTTTATTAAATTGGGTATTTCTTATTTACATTTCAATTGTTATTACCTTTCCCGGTTTCCGGGCAAACATCCCCCTAACCCCCCCCTTCCCCTTCTATATGGGTGTTCCCCTCCCCATCCTCCTCCCATTACCACCCTCCCCACAAAATCCTGGTCACTGGTGGTCCAACCTTGGCAGGACCAAGAGCTTCCCCTTCTACTGGTGCCCTTACTAGGCGATTCATTGCTACCTATGCAGTTGGAGCCCAGGGTCAGTCCATGTAGTCTTTGGGTAGTGGCTTAGTCCCTGGAAGCTCTGGTTGGTTGGCATTGTTGTTCATATGGGGTCTCAAGTCCCTTCAAGCTCTTCCAGTCCTTTCTAAGATTCCTTTAACGGGAGTCCCGTTCTCAGTTCAGTGATTTGCTGCTGGCATTCGCCTATGTATTTGCTGTATTCTGGCTGTGTCTCTCAGGAGAGATCTATATCCGGTTCCTGTCGGCCTGCACTTCTTTGCTTCATCCATCTTATCTAGTTTGGTGGCTGTATGTGTATGGGCCACATGTGGGGCAGGCTCTGAAGGGGTGTTCCTTCTGCCTCTGTTCTAAACTTTGCCTCCTTATTCCCTGCCAAGGGTATTCTTGTTCCCCTTTTAAAGAAGGAGTGAAGCATTCGCATTTTGGTCATCGTTCTTGAGTTTCATGTGTTCTGTGCATCTAGGGTAATTCAAGCATTTGGGCTAATAGCCACTTATCAGTGAGTGCATACCATGTGTGTTTTTCTGTGATTGGGTTACCTCACTCAGGATGATATTCTCCAATTCCATCCATTTGCCTATGAATTTCATAAAGTCATTGTTTTTGATAGCTGAGTAATATTCCATTGTGTAGATGTACCACATTTTCTGTATCCATTCCTCTGTTGAAGGGCATCTGGGTTCTTTCCAGCTTCTGGCTATTATAAATAAGGCTGCTATGAACATAGTGGAGCACGTGTCTTTGTTATATGCTGGGGCATTTTTGGGAATATGCCCAAGAGAGGTATAGCTGGGTCCTCAGGTAGTTCTATGTCCAATTTTCTGAGGAACCTCCAGACTGATTTCCAGAATGGTTGTACCAGTCTTCAATCCCACCAACAATGGAGGAGTGTTCCTCTTTCTCCACATCCTCACCAGCATCTGCTGTCACCTGAGTTTTTGATCTTAGCCATTCTCACTGGTGTGAGGTGAAATCTCAGGGTTGTTTTGATTTGCATTTCCCTTATGACTAAAGATGTTGAACATTTCCTTAGGTGTTTCTCAGCCATTCAGCATTCCTCAGCTGTGAATTCTTTGTTTAGCTCTGAACTCCACTTTTAATAGGGTTATTTGTCTCCCTGCGGTCTAATTTCTTGAGTTCTTTGTATATTTTGGATATAAGCCCTCTATCAGTTTTAGGATTGGTAAAGATCTTTTCCTAGTCTGTTGATTGCCGTTTTGTCCTAACCACAGTGTCCTTTGCCTTACAGAAGCTTTGTAGTTTTATGAGATCCCATTTATCGATTCTTGATCTTAGAGCATAAGCCATTGGTGTTTTGTTTAGGACATGGACTTTCTTTAAATATCACTTGTAAGACATTTCCCAGTATAAGCGATATGAAAATGAGATAAAACCATGTGCTCCAGAAGGAACACCCATTCAGAGCCTGCCCCACATGTGGCCCATACATATACAGCCATCCAATTAGACAAGATGGATGAAGCAAAGAAGTGGAGGCCGACAGGAGCCGGATGTAGATCGCTCCTGAGAGACACAGCCAGAATACAGCAAATACAGAGGCGAATGCCAGCAGCAAACCACTGAACTGAGAATAGGACCCCTGTTGAAGGAATCAGAAAAAGAACTGGAAGAGCTTGAAGGGGCTCGAGACCCCAAAAGTACAACAATGCCAAGCAACCAGAGCTTCCAGGGACTAAGCCGCTACCTAAAGACTATACATAGACTGACCCTGGACTCTGACCTCATAGGTAGCAATGAATATCCTAGTAAGAGCACCAGTGGAAGGGGAAGCCCTTGGTCCTGCTAAGACTGAACCCCCAGTGAACTAGATTGTTGGGGGGAGGGCGGCAATGGGGGGAGGATGGGGAGGGGAACACCCATAAAGAAGGGGAGGGGGAGGGATTAGGGGATGTTTGCCCGGAAACCGGGAAAGGGAATAACACTTGCAATGTATATAAGAAATACTCAAGTTAATAAAAACAAAAACAAAAACAAAAAACCATGTGCTCCAGAACTGAAAAAAGGTCATATATTTCTAAATTACTATATTATATACATTTAGAATCATACATATACAAAACTGAATGTTCTAAAGGGTTGAAAATTCATAAGCAAATATTCAAATGCTTTCTTATTGGATCCAACAGGACCACTACAGATAGTCCACATGGAAGACCAGTGGCATAGGCAAATGTCCTTAGCGGGCTCTAAAGAAACAAGGTGCTTCTCTTAGATGTGTCTTTGTGGCTGTGGATAAGTTGAAGAACATTCCAGATTAGAAAAGTTGCCAAAGCACATAAGCAAGAAGAATTGTCTCTGATGTTGAGAGATGATGAATAAACCCTGGGGCTGGAAAGTAACTCAATTTCTGAGCCTCGTTCCTAGGGCCGAGGAGAAGAGTAAGGATGGTCAGCGGAGGAAGCTTCCCTGGGGAAATGGAAATATAATAAAGCACAAACAGAGGTCATCTAAATGGAGCTGACATAGAAAGAAAGGAAATTACAGCTGGGAGTTGTGGTTAATGTCAATGTGAACAAAGAACAACAAAAGGAGATTTTCACAGGTTCTAGATTAGGGCAGTTTTATAACCCAGGTGAGGTATGATTCTGGTCAAGGACTCTGAGTCAGGTTCTCTCAGTGAAAAGTGTCAGGGTACCTGAAATTTCTCTTTTGGAAATTAATTCCTCACAGGTAAGAGACAGCCCAATCAAGATGCAGTGACCCCTCAATAGATGCTACAGATACCTTTGCTCCTTGTGAGAGACCTGGTGAAAGGAAAGCACTGTCTAAATATAGTGAGGAGAGCTGGGGTCAGGTTAGGGAGGAGGTAGCCTGCCTCTGTAATTCCTGAACTGAGGACAGGAGTAGAAGCAAAAGTATGAAGAGCTCAGGGTCATCCCTGCAGTGTATCAACTTTGACGCCAGTTTGAGAAACATAGACTCCATCTTTCAAACACAAATGCATATCAGGAAAGCTTGACATAAGAATGGACCCAAGAGGAGAACCATTGCCCTAACAGGAAGGTCTACTCAAGTGGTCTCTATATTTACAGCTCCAGAGAGCTTCAAGGTTCATTTTTCACTGAATTCTCCTCTCCTACTACTTTTATTAAAAAATCTATGTCACTCTGGCTTTACTCACAAAGGTGGTTTCTAAAAAGAGAAAAATAAGACAGCTCAGAAAGGTTTTTTTTTTTTTCATTTTTTCTTTTGGAGACAGGGTCATGTTATGAAGCCAAGTTGCCCTGAACATACTATGTCCCTAAATTAACCATAAATTCATGCTTCTACTCTTGAGTGCTGATTACATGAATCACCAGGCCAGGCTCCATTACAGTACTTTGAATGTTTAAAAACAAAAAAAAAATAAAACATAAGAGGAAAAAATGAATAGAACTGAATATATATTCCCCCACCAACCCATGGATGCCTGACACCATTCACAGTCCAAAACTTGTAAATACTACGTTTTTTCCCTGAGGTAAAGTTTAGTTTCTAAGTGATATTTAATGAGATATTGACAATATTAACTAACAATCAAAGAGAGCAAGTATAGAATATATTTGACACAAAAGGTTTTTTTTTTTTTTTTTTTTTTTTTTTTTGCAATTCAACTCCATACTTTATTCAGATGTACTGTTCAGTGACTTTTTCTGTTCCAAGATCCCATTCAAATGCCACACTTCAGGATGTCATGACCCTTTGACTAAATTTCAAACTTTTGTTTTTCATTGCTTTTGAGTCTTAGGGTATGGTGGTTATATATTTTGTACAACTGGGACTTGTCTTGAGGTTTAGTTCATGTTCACATGGAATTATACTTGAGAAAGGTAAATACCCTTCTGATGTAGCAAACCAAATCTCAACACAGTAGCACTGGCTGTTGCTATTGTCAGCAGGGTACCTGCTAGTGTGACGCTCATTTTCCTCCTTTCCATTGCTATACTCTAATGCGCAGTCTGCCTTAGGACTTAACTGTTGTCCACAATTCATTTTTTGGTATGGACTCAAATTATTACTATATGTGGTACTTGCAGAAGCCTGGCTATCTGACTTGAATCCTTGGAAGCTATGGTAGGGGAGAAGTAACTCCCAAGGGTTGTTCTCTAACTCCATGGAGGCACCTTGAAATGCATGCATGACACACATGCACACTAGCAATAATTAGAACAACTGTGATTGGCTTCTCACAAGTCACTGAACAATGGAATGTTAATAAAATATAATAAACATTTAAGATTTTGTGCAGAAAATAGCATTAAAATGTTATAATTTTAACACTTTCTCACTATTTTTGGAAGGATTACAGGCAAATTAGACTAAAGATGAACCAATTTTACAAACAATAATACAACCTAGAAACAAAAATTTCTTCCTTAATGTCTCATGCCAGGTATCAGTTAAATGACCTTTAACAATTAAAACCACTTGAATTTTTTGTTTTAGAAATGAGTATCAAATTCAGAAAATCTGAGGTGAACTTAGGTAAACTGAGTATTCCATAAGGTCATTACGTTCTTAGGTCCATTAGTCTGATTCATGACTTTCATTACCTACCAGCAATTTCATTTAATAAAATCAGATAACAATGCCAAATAGCCTTAATTAAATTTTATGATAAGCATGCTTTTGATTAATTTTCTAAGGGATTATGGAATTATTTTACCTAAGTAGATATGAATAATGATTTCTGCTATCTAAACCAGAAATTCAAAATACTTTTAAGTATTTTCAACTTAGCTGCTACAATATGCTCGTAAAGTAGGATCACTACATAAGGAATTCCGGAATTGTCTCATGGCCTGTGTTTAGATTTGCCTCTACTGATGTAACATGAGACAACCACATGGTCTAAAAGTGAGTTCACGTGTTCCTTATAAAGTGGCCCAGTTTTTGCGAAAGCTACCGTTCTGTGAAGTTTTTCAGAATTATGAACTCAAGAGTGTATATGAAGATCTTTTTTCCCTTTGAATCTCAAACAATTCTCAACAAATTATCTAACACATAAAGAAAAAACTTGTATGTACATGTGTACAGTCTTACAATTTTCATTCTGATACTAATTAGTTTTTATCTAGCTGAACTTTTCCACATAGTACCAGATTTGTGGTTACAATTGGTTTTAGCTATGAAAATTATATACAAGGAAATTAGGGGTGTTGCAATACTTGGTTGCAAATAATTTGCCATCTGGTGTTAGGTCAGAAAATGCAATTTCATTAATGCTGAGGAAACAGCCAAACATGAAGCAATTCCTGACAGTGTCAACCAGTCGTCTTGCAATGCGTTTTCTTCTTTTTAGTTTGAAGACCCAGATTCTACTTATTCCACAAATTGCAGGTTCTGGTACATCTGAACACCGCCAAGCTCTAGAACATTCTTTAGTGGTACTTGGTTCTGACAGGACACGAAAGGCCTGTTTGATGGGTTCCGCAATTAAACATCCAACTACTCTCTTTTCATCAATAAAGAGGAAGGTTTTGGTTTTGTTTGGACACATGGGAACAACTTGCTGGAAACCCAATTCCAGATCCACAAGTTCTTGGACATCCTCTACCTTTTTGATGGCATAACTTGGATCACGTGGCAGGACCAACACAATCTTCCCATCCCAAAACTCTGCTACTATCCGTTCTCTTTTCCATCCCACATATTTAATTCCCTCCAGAAATCGGTGGTGATGTTGGAGATGTTGTATTTCATCTTCAGGGTTGGAAGCAGTATAGATCATGCCACAAGACTTACACATAGTCGTCCCAAAATGTTTCTGACCCGCGTCAATAGCAAGCTGGTCTTTTCCTCCTTTATTTGTATCTCTGAAATTAATATTTTTCTGTACATTTGTCTGTTTCAAGAAGTTAGTACATGCAGTAGATCCCACAGAAGACTGTTCTTCAGATGGAGACCTTTTTGTGTTCGTTGAAGAAACACTGAAGATAGAATAGACAGACTCCGAAGAAATTGTCTTGTTCTCAAGTGACTTCTCTGAAGGAAAATTATGTTTATCAAGTTTACACTCCTTTGAAGAAACTACTGCACCTGAGGAATTCTTTCCCAGTTTCTCTTCACTTTCACTTCTTGCGTCTAGTAGCTCAACATTTGATTTCTCTCCCACTAACAAGGACTTTGGGACTTGCTTTGCCTCAAGGGCATCTTCAGTGACCTCTGGTTCATTTTTCTGCAAAAGTATTGGTAATGGCTTATCTTCTAGAGGTGACTTTTTAAGAAAGTTTCTTTTTCTAACAAAAAATGCTGCTCCACCTTGGAGTGTAACTTGTGGTCTTATTTTCTGGCTTAGAACCCGAGGAGGAGAATTTGGAGGATTTTCTGTGGGAAAACAACTGCTCTCTTTGTCCACAACTGGCTTATAGGCCACTTGACTTGGCTTGGAATTTTTCAGGTTTCTTGATATAGACTTGACGTGCTTGTAATTTGGTTGATGATTAGCAGTTAAACTCTTCTGCCTTTTTTTATTCTTGGTACAGACTGGTTTTCTCTGAATTTTTTCTGTCACACTGGGAAAAGGTTTATCTTCATTTTTAGTTGCTAGACAAATAGATTTACACTCTCTTATCAACTTCCTCTCCAGTGGATTGAGGTAGTGCTTATTTTTATTGTAGAAAGATACAGTAGACACAACTGGTTTAAATAACGAGCTATGGTTTGCAAATGACAACATATTATTTTCAGTTGTTTTGAGTGGACTTGAAGAGAAATGTCGTTGGTGGGAGCATGGCTTTTCTTCCTTTTGAACACTGCTTTGACAATTATGTTTCTTATTAGGTGATGAATATAGATTTTCAGCAAATCTTAGTTTGCTTGATGAAATATCTCTTAATAGGCTATCATCATTATCAGCCTTCAGTGTATGTCGCTTCCTCTTCCTTGGAGTAAAAGTTGCCATCATCATAACTAAATTCCTTCGTTCCTCAGTCTCCCTTTGGACCCGCGTCCACTCCTGCGAGGGACCTACGGAAAGATACCTCAGCACCTCAGCAAGCGAACAAATCTCAAAAGGTTTGTTTTTAACTTCATGAATTGTTTACTTTTAGAATTTGCCATTTAATATAATCAAATCAGAGTTGATCACAAGCAGCTAAAACCACAGAGAATGTAACTGTCAATGAAAGGAAACCATTGTAGACAACAGGCTGGTCTAGAACGTGAAGATGAGGGTGGCCTTAAACTTACAGTGATCCTTCTTTCAAGTGTTGGTATTATAGATAGTTTTCACATTCTGCAAGAAAAGGAAAGCATCTCCAAAATCAAGATTCAAAGAGGAATTCAAGATTCAGTTTTTTGATTCAGTCCCAAAGTAAATAAAGCAAAGCTGCTATTATTGCTGTATAAAACCCAAGGGACTCAGAGAGAAAAGTCCAAAGACCTGTGCAAACATAAGCAAGACCAGTGAAATGGCACTGTCACTGGGGAGAGACTCTAGTGAGGCACAGTGGCTGTGGGTTCGTTAGGTTACCCCTAACTGCTGCGTCAGAGCCTGGTTCTCCTCTTCTTTAAATATTTGTTGTGTGGTTGATTAAACCCATTGATTTTAGTATATGTGCTGCCCAAGTGAGCACAAACCCATTGATTAATGGGAAGAGAAGACAATGTTGAATGTTGAGGCATTCAAAACAATGAAAATTAAGAACTTACAAAATTTAATTATATTTTAATTTTAATTATTTTGTTTTAGCTGGGAAGAAACTCGCTTATGCCATTGTGTATGTGGAGGTCATAGGTGTGGGTTCTCTCATTCCACTGTGTAGGTACTGGGGGTTGGACTCAAGTTACCAGATTTGTTGGCAAACACCATTACCAACTGAGCCATCTTGCTTTCCCCCAAATTAAGTATTTTTGTCCAACATTTTAACAAAGACTTTAAAAGGAGTCATGTCTGATGAGTTTTGTATTATAGAGAATGGGCTGTCAATTACAGATTGAATTACTGTGACACAATAGGAAAGCACTCGGTAGACACCATTAACCTTGATCTGATGGAGACGGTCATGGTGGCCTGCCTTTTGTACCTTCCTTCCTTAAAGGAGAGAGAAGTAACCCAACAATTAACTTTGCCTAATGAAGAAACATGCCTCTGTTTTGTAAGCTACTGAAATATTACCATCACTTGTTACTTTAGAACTCTAGTCCATTCTCATTAATGAACTCATTTAATTATTTTAGTGAATCTCTCCCACCCATTACAAAGCAGGCTCAGGTTACAAGTAGGAAGAAAATAATCTGAATCATGGAGAAGATATTTATAGATGAAGCTGTTTGTGGTAGGATTATTTTAAACCAGCCCTGCCCTAAGAAGACAGGCAGCTGCAGAGAAGCATGTCATCTGCACGTCTTAGATACTCAGAAAGCATATGGATAATGTGGGAGAATACTGGTGGTTGTCATTAGTATCACACAATAAATAAGCAGAAAACACTAACAGTGCTAAACAGTTGTGTTGGCTATTTTTTTTGTGTGTTTACTTTTTTCATCTTGGATTTTTCTAAATATTTAAACATAAATTGGTATTAATTTTCATTTCAAAACAATGCTTCTCTCTCAATTATTCAGCCTTTAAAACTTTCTTTTTTAAAAAAATCCAACTTTTTTTAGTTTTTTCTTTATCTTTTTTTATTTACATTTCAAATGTTATTTTCTTTCCTATTTTCTCCTCTAGAAACCTGCTATCTCCCCCTGTTTCTATGAGGATGCTACCCCACCCACACATCACTCCCTTCCACCTCCCTGCCCTGACATTCCCCTACACTAGGGCATTGAGTCTTGACAGGACCAAGGGCCTCTCTTCCCATTGATGGCAGACAAGGCCATCCTCTGCTATATATGTGTCTGGAGCCATAGGTCCATCCCTGTGTACTCTTCGGATGGTGGTTTAGTCCCTGGGAGCTCTGGGGGGGAGTGTCTGGTTGGTTGATATTATTCTTATGGGGTTGCAAACCCCCTTTAAAACTTTCTAATAGTTGATTTCATTATCTCATTGGTTCTTCTTAATCCTAGATACAGCTTTTCCTTACTTTTGTCCAAAGTCTGGGTGGTGGATGATACATTACAGTTTACATATTTTGTGCTTTTGTGCATATGGGTATTGCTGGGGACAGCAGACTGTGACAGGGAATGCCAATAGTAGACCAGGATGGAGACATCTCAGAAGCCCCTGAGAAGCAGAAGACACATCCCTCCAGAGGACCCACCATCTGAAATAAGAGGCTGCCTGTAGGAGGTTGGAATGGAGACATCTCAATAGCCTGCAGCAACTCTTTGTAAAAAACAGTTGTTCCCATTTCTCCTAACCTTAGCCCTGGACAACAACCCTGTATAGATTTCATTTGTGTATGACTGCTTTTCAGTTGATCTTGGTGTGCATTATTATTCTACTATATCTAACTTTCCTACTTCTTTCTCCTTCTGCTCCAGTGAATTCTGTGAAACTAGATGTTCCTTGATGTAATAATTCTTAAACAATTGGAAATTGAGGCATGGGGCACAGCACAGCAGAGTCCTAATGGCCCAGGTGTATGCTGTGTGTTCTTATCTTGGCAACAATATAATAATTGCACAACGGAATGCTTCACTCCTTCTTTAAATGAGGAAAAAGAATACCCTTGGCAGGGAAGGGAGACGCAAAGATTAAAACAGAGACTGAAGGAACACCCATTCAGAGCCTGCCCCACATTTGGCCCATACATATACAGCCACCCAATTGGACTAGATGGATGAAGCAAAGAAGTGCAGACCGACAGGAGCCGGATGTAGATCGCTCCTGAGAGACACAGCCAGAATACAGCAAATACAGAGGCGAATGCCAGCAGCAAACCACTGAACTGAGAATAGGTCCCCTATTGAAGGAATCAGAGAAAGAACTGGAAGAGCTTGAAGGGGCTCGAGACCCCAAAAGTACAACAATGCCAAGCAACCAGAGCTTCCAGGGAATAAGCCACTACCTAAAGACTATACATGGACTGACCCTGGACTCAGACCCCATAGGTAGCAATGAATATCCTAGTAAGAGCACCAGTGGAAGGGGAAGCCCTGGGTCCTGCTAAGACTGAACCCCCAGTGAACTAGTCTATGGGGGGAGGGCGGCAATGGTGGGAGGGTTGGGAGGGGAACACCCATAAGGAAGGGGAGGGGGTGGGGGATGTTTGCCCGGAAACCGGGAAAGGGAATAACACTCGAAATGTATATAAGAAATACTCAAGTTAATAAAAAAAAAAAATAAATAAAAAAAAATAATTGCACAACGGTAGTTCCAGATTGATGCTTAACTTGCAAAGAAAATTTGAAGAAATTATTAGAAAATGGATTATAGCCAACATGGGACCCCATCAAAGGAAAACATTATTGAAGTAATGAAATACATTTGGCATAACATTTGAGAGTGGTTACTTGATAAGAAAGCATAGAATGCATAAAATTAAATACTAGTAAATAATACTAGTATTTGAAATAGAATTCTTAGGAGTGTTACTGTGTGCAGTGTAAAGGATCAGAAAGCTAGTGGATCTACTGAATTCAGGGTTAACTCGATTCTTTCTGTCCATTGCCTTTCAGCTTTGCCCATGTCATTTATCATTAGAGCTTCACAGGAAAATAAAAGTAGCTGACCTCAGAGCTCTGAGTTCTGAAGTATAATAAGTCAAAAGTTGAAGTTTAAATAGTGATAAGTTTGCAGTTATTATTATGTTGGCCACAGGCCTGGCAATAGGGGAAGCTTGAAACTTTGGGGAACAATTGTAATTTTTTAAAAAATATTTATGTTATGTATGTGAGTACACTGTTGCTGTCTTCACACACCCAGAAGAGGGCATTGGATCCCATTGCAGATGGCTGTGAGCCACCATGTGGTTGCTGGGAATTGAACTCAGGATCTCTGGAAGACCAGTCAGTGCTCTTAATGGCTGACTTAGTCCCCAATTGTAATTCTTAATTCTTTGTGAAATGTTATTCCTTTGAATTTGATTTGGCAATGATTATACAATCTCTTTTTTTCCTACCTGCTTTTGGAGTACCAATAAAAGACTGGGACAAGAGAAATGTGAGCAAGTGAGTGAGAGAACATGTGTGAGCATGGGAAGAGCGTGTGAAGAGTGGGGGAAGAGAGAATGTGAGGTGTGTGTGAAGATTGTGTGTGTGAGTGAAAGGAGAGTGCATGTGGTGTGTGTGAGGTGTGTATGAAGAGTGTGTGTGTGAGAGTGAAAGGGTAACAATCAGAAGTGTGCATGAGTGTGGAAGTTGGAGAAAAGAAAAGCACAAAGGAGAAAAGCAGAGTGAACAAGAGAATGCAGAGTGTGTGCAGCCTCAAGCTGAGAGAGAGAGAGAGAGAGAGAGAGAGAGAGAGAGGAGTGAGGGAGGGAGGGAGGGAAGGAGGTAGGGAGGGAAGGAGGTAGGGAGGGAGGGAAGGAGGTAGAGAGGGAGGGAAGGAGAGAGAGAGAGAGAGAGGGAGAGAGAGAGAGAGAGAGAGAGAGAGAGAGAGAGAGAGAGAGAGAGTTTAAGCCTTGAAACATTGCCTGTCAGTTTGTACCCAAAGAGTAGTCTGTGTATATTTATTATGCGCCTTCCAGATATCCCTGTTTCCAGTTGAGAACTCCGATCCTGTGTTGAGGCTGAACCCTGACAGGGTATGTAGAAAATATGAATTTTAAAGAAAAGATTTCTATCTGTTCATCTCTTTAAAAGACATTGTAGACAGTGTGGGTATATTTAAATTAAGGGCCTTTGACTTTGAATAAGGTCCTCCTTCCTCTGCCTATGGTCCTTATGTCATGAAAACTCCAGGCAGAAGCATCCCTAGTTGATGAGTTGAAGAGAATAAGTTAACATTTTCATGTCTGACATGCCATTCAGCTCTTCAGGAAACAATCACCTCATTTGTCTTTCTGAGTGGGTATCAATGGAAATATCTTACTCAAAGTAAGTTGTCCTCTATAGACTGACTTCTGCACAATCTTCACAGAGCTGCCAGGACAGTTTCTTGTGCTATATACAAAATGACATGTATGTATACCCTTATAGTACTCAGGTAAAATTGTTCCAACACACCAAGACCCTCAGAAGGAAGAGAGAGCTTGAGAAGATTCCATAGGGACCATGAATGAGACTCAGTACTTAGTGCATACCATGTCCATATCCTCATGAAACAGGAAAGAAAAACAAATTGATACAAACAGCAGGATCTTCCCTAAACCTGGCAGGGTTTGACTCAATGATTCAAGAACAAGTTGCTTGTTACCTGGCTGGATTTCCTTCCTTTCCAAACGTGAACTTCTGCACACAGAAAATGAGGAGCCCTGACTGCATGACATGGAATGTCTCATAAAGCTATGGGAATACAGTTAAGTCGGTTTTTATTTTTTCTACCACATGAGAGCCTTTGGTGTGGGTTTAAAAACATCAATGAAGCCAATTTCTACACCCGAGGAACTCCTATACCTTGACCTTGTCAGATGAGCAGAACTGTGGTCTCCAAAGAGCAACTATCTGTACCCTTCTAGCCTCCTTGCTGCTCATTGCATGGGCTCAGTGTGACCATCACACATCTGAAGAACAAGCACTGGTCACATACCACACTGCTGGAAGAGCACCAGGTCAGGTGACAAACAGCAAAGGGTTCAGGGCTGCAAATTCTGGCAGCCCCATGCTTCTTGGATGTCAGAAATCAAATCAATAGAGGCCATGATGATAGGAAACTCTGAGCTCTCT